>NC_090935.1:223190596-223500990 GCF_040938575.1 Ambystoma mexicanum
TCATGGTGCAGAGGCAACGCCTGAATTATGTGGCAGTAAAAAGGAAATTGCACGAGGCAGGCCACAGATATATGCTGTTGTATCCGGCAAAAATGAAGGTGTTCCATAGGAATAAAGCGTTATTTTTCGAGTCACCAGAGGATGTTACTACATGGCTGGACTCAAAGAACTGTCCGACGGGAGCGGAAGATCAGGAGAGTGTGACCGAAAAATGAACCGGAGCCTTGCCAGTGCCGCGCTGACGAACAAGCGAACAATATGAGAGATAAGTACGGGACATATAGTGACACTGGGACTGGATTATAGTAGATTGCATAAGGGATCGACAGGTTTGCTTATATGGTCCTGAACTGTAACGTGCTGCTAGCGCATAGCAGGAGGCAGCAGCAGGAGACACGCTACCATCCCCCTGGAGGTAGTTTAGTTGGGATACTGTTAGGGCGGTATCCCCCTGCTGAGTACCGAATATCGGTTGTACCGAGAAGAGGGCAAGATACGGGGTAGCCTGAGATCCAGGGATGGAGCTGGGCAACAGTTTGGGGAAGTTGGGTGGGGGGAGCAACAGTTGGGGTTGGGTAAGGTGGAGGGAGGGATGGGAGTTGGGGAGTTTGAAGGGATGTTACCGGGTCGAGCTTACACCTAGACACCATTACAAATGAAGCGGATGACTAGGGAGGGACAGGGGGGACAGGTTATGGATAAGATGGTGGACCTGAAGATAGCCACCTGGAATGTCAGAGGGCTTAATAGTTATTTGAAAAGAAACAACGTTATGATGTATTTGTAACGACAGAGAATTGATATCGCTCTACTACAGGAAACCCACCTTACGAAAGAGAAGCAAGAAATAGTGGGAAGGAAATGGAGAGGCACCACCATAGGAGCGACGTACTCAGCGTACGTCACATTTATAGCACCACATGTCCCCTTTAAGCTGTTATAATCCACCACAGAGCATGATACGGAGGATGGTACTGATAAAAGGCCTGGTGGAAAACAGAGAGCTGAGTATTATCAACATGTAAGCCCCGAACCAAGACACAGTGGGCTACTTCAAGACCTTGTATAGTAAGATCAGTCCGTACATGGGAGGGGCAGTCATATGGAGGGGGACTTCAATTGTACGGTGGACACCAAGGTGGATAGATCAGATAGTAAGATGGTGAGGCCAACCCCACCAGCCAAGGCCCTTGGAGCCCTACTGGCTGATTTTTATCTAGTAGATATATGGAGGATGCACCATCCACGGGACAGGCAATATTCACACTATGCGGCACCACAAGATTTACACACATGACCAGACTATATGTTTGCCACATCGGAACTAACGGAAGAATTAGTGTGTTTGGAATATATCGGACCACTCGCCACTGATTGTGGAGTGCAGTACTCTCCACCCAGAGCACGTATAACGATGTGGAGACTTAGAGCGGAGGCCTTGAAAGATACAATGTTTAGAGAGGACCTGAAAAAAGAGATTGTGGAATACTTTGAACACAACACTGGGAGTGTGGAATCAGCTGGCTGTCAGGAATTCAGCTCGACACGCTTGGCGGAAATGGAGAATGAGTCATTCAAGATACCAACAATGGAACTCAAGATGGCGGCTTATCAGCGCTATTGCCACAAGACGATTACCGTTCTAGTTTTTTCCAACATGGCGACCGCGTCTGCCCATTCTATATCTTCCTCTCTATGGTTGGGCAAGACGCGTCGCTTCTGTTCGCTTCACCTCGCTGTTTGCGCTGGTGCCTTTCCTAGCATTCTGCTGTACAACCGTTGAGACTTCTCTAAGCCTCTTCTCCTCTATTCTGCGCCCCGTGCACGCTATCTGAGCTCTGCCTCGACTTATTCTACCTTTTCCTTATCTTCCGTATTTCCCTGTTACTCTTCTTGCCTTCCTTCCCCGTGCACTCGTGTGCGGTTTCTTTTCTTCGCTACTTCTTACCTCGTTTCCTTCCTTTCCTTACTCCTTATGTACAGCATAGAGCACGACTGGTCTTCCTTCCTCGTTGCTGCTCGACTCCTCCTCTCCGAGCGGATTCCCGAACCGTTCCTTCCTCAGCCTGCTGTACTCGGGCTTCCACCCACGTCGTAGCTCGACTCCTTCTCACCGAGCGGATTCCTGGAACCGCTCCTTCCTCAGCCTGCAGTACTTACCATTCTTCCACAACTACTTTGGAGACACCATCCTCTACGAGACAGAATTGGGTTTTCTTCCCCACGAGAGTTTCCCAAGGGTAGTGCCCCCGGGGTGCACTGAGTCCAGTTTTCTGGCCTCTGGACACTTTGGGGGAATTACCTATATACTTCAGAGCCAATTCTACACCTCTGCTGTTTCCGGACATTCGTGAGTACCTAATTGTCACACTGGCATACTATGGGAGGCATTTAAGGTGGTTGTGGGGGGAGTGGCGATATCTAAATCTAAAGGGTTACAGGGTGAGATCAACAGAGATTTACACGCAGCAGAGAAGAAACTGGAGGAAATTATGCTTAGAGGGGGGTCACTCCCGAAAAAGGGAAGGACCATTAGAGGGTTGTAACAAGACTGTGAGGAGCACTAGGGAAGATTGTGTAACTTGAACTACAAAAAGCATGTAGAAAGACAGCATGCAGGAGGAGATAAGCCGGGCAGGCTGCTAGCCTGGTTATACAAATGTGAGATGCCTAGGCAAACAATTAGAGCAATAAGAGGCAAAAATGGGGAGACACTAGACACCCAAATAGAAGTGAACAATGGCTTTGTAGAGTTTTACCAGCAATTGTATGCGGATACTGGCGAGTAGACAGAGGCAGATATATTGGACACACTAGAAGATATTGGCCTTCCCAAATTGGAGACATTAGAAAGGGGGAACCTAGAGGCCCCAATTACCGTAGAGGAATTGGAGGCAGTGATCAAGCTCTTACCCACTAGTAAAGCCCCGGGGGCATACAGAGTCCCTAGTGAATTCTATAAAACATACAAGGCGGAACTGCTCCCCCCGATGTTGGCAATGTTAAATGAAGCATTAGATAAAGGGGTGTTGCCGGAGTCTCTGAGGGAGGCAATCATTGTCCCACTCCTCAAGCCAAACAAGTCCAGCATGGATTGCAGGTCGCACAGGCCGCTATTAATGCTGAACCAGGACAGCAAAATATTGACTGCAGTACTAGCAAACAGGCTGAGACCGGTCGTCAATAGACTTATACATCCCGATCAGACGGGGTATGTCCCGCACAGGAACATAATCTGATAAGGAGGCTTCATCATGTCATTGAACATACAGAAAATGACTCACAGGAGGTGGTGATAACATCATTGGATGAAGTGAAGGCCTGAAGAAAAGGTGTCCCAGCCAAATGAATGGGGACAAAATGGTGTGCCATGAAAGTTGGGAGGGACAAACACCCCTGTCCCCCCTAAAATGACGCCCATGTCTGGGCTTTCGCCCACAACCCGTCTCCCATAGGTTCCCCGGCATCTTCTTCCCAGTCCAGTCTCAACTGGAGCACATCTTTACCCACCCTGGACATTAGTAGCTCATAAATCCGGGAGACCTCATGGCCTCCCTCTGACATGTCATAGATAGTTTCTATGGCAGTGTCGGGCTGACCCTACAGCACTGTGTCCGCCCATGTGTCTTTCACCATCCGCACCAATCTGGTATAAGTAATATATTGTCCCCGACTCGGTCAAATGGCCTTGGTTGATGGTTGCTGTAAAAAGCTATGGGTTGGGGCCAGTGTATTTGAGGTGGGCGCATCTGCTGTATAGCGCGCCACTGGCTCGAGTCAAGACGGATGCGATCATCTCTGATCGATGGCAACTTAGTAGGGGCACCAGACAGGGATGCCCATGGTCCCCGATGTTGTTTATTCTGGTTCTAAAGCCCCTGGCAATATATTTGAGGCATCATTTCAGAGAAGTGGGGATTCCTACGAAGGGGGGCTACATTTGATTTCAATGTATGCTGACGATATGTTGCAATACCTAAAATATCATGAGGAGAATTTAGAATACATATTGGAAGTGATGGGAAGATATGCATCCTTTTCTGGAATTACAGTGAATCCCAAGAAGTCATGTATATTTCCCATGGGTAGGTATAAAGGGATACCAGGAGAAGAGCTACCGTTGCTTCTAATACAATGGGAGACCGAGACCTTTAGGTACCTGTGGATCGATGTATATCACACACCTGAGGTTGAACATCAACATAAAACAGAGAAGTCGGTGAATAACATTGAACGCCGCATGAAGTTCTGGGCCAAGCTCCCCTTGACCATGATGGGGAGAGTGGCGTTGTTAAAGATGGTGGTGTTGCCTAGGTTGCTGCACTTCTTTGTGAACATACCTTACATGATACCTAAACTGTTCTTTGTCAAGCTCCACGGCTTGTGCAGGGGATTTATATGGCACAACACTAGAAATAGGATTGCACTATGGAAATTACCAAACACATATGACAAGGGGGGCATCAAGTTGCCAAACTTTGAGATTTATTTTCTAGCCAGTCAACTACAGTATGTCGCTAGGTGGTTGTCAGATGACCCAACACCGGAGTCTAGGTTGCTGAAGGCGGAATGTTCCCCGTTCTTTTTGAAGGAATGGAATTGGTTGCTGAAAGCACAACTAAAGGGATGTGCGAGAATGTTGGAATTGGGAGAGAGAGTATGGCGGAGAGCTTGCCAGGCTATGGAGAGCCTTGCCCCGTGTTCCTCACAGATACCACGAGTAACATTGAGGGGGGTGGATGAGCAGCTGCGGAAGACAGTCTGAATACATTGGGAACCGAATGGCATTACAACGTTCGGAGACATATGGCAGGAGGGGAAGGTGATGGAATCTGACACGCTTGTACAAAACGCTGGTCTGCACCGGGGACAATATATTACTTATACCAGGTTGGTGCGGATGGTGAAAGACACATGGGCGGACACAGTGCTGTAGGGTCAGCCTGACACGGCCATAGAAACTATCTATGACTTGTCAGAGGGAGGCCATGAGGTCTCCCGGATTTATGCGCTACTCATGTCGAGGGTGGGTAAAGAGGTGCTCCAGTTGAGACTGGACTGGGAAGAGGATGCCAGGGAACCTATGGGAGACAGGTTGTGGGCAAGAGCCCAGACATGGGCATCATTTTAGAGGGGGAAGGGGGTGTTTGTCCCCCCCAACTTTCATGGCACACCATTTTGACCATATTCATTTGGCTGGGGCACCTTTTCTTCAGATGTCATATTCCTCCCAACATTTTCAGCAAAGTTACTCCACTGAGCCCAGAAGTATCACAAACGAGTATCTAGGAATGCGAGACTGCAGCAAATCCAGTTGTATATTACCCACAGGGCATACATGCCCCCTCAAAGGATTGCGCGATTCAAGAATGCAGGGATTCAAACTTGCCCCAAATTCTGAGAAGTAAATGCGGGAATGATACACATGTTCTGGGCATGCCCTGAAATAAGGAGATTTTGGTGGGAGGTGGCCAGTCGCCTGCATGAGAAAGGGATTCAATTGGAAGTGGAATCTTTGTGGGTGTGCATAGTAGGGGGATTCCCCAGGCCGCGCAAGTTGAAACATGTTTGTAAGCTTAATGACTTAGCCTATATACTAACCAAGCGCAGGATTGCTATAGGCTGCAAAGCTAATAACAGACCGAGGGTGAAAGTGTGGTGGCGCGACCTTCAGAAATGGGTGGAAGCAGAAACGGCAGTGTGGAGCAAAGCAGTTAACAGAGGGGGGACGACCTGGGAGAGACATTGATGGCTTGGAGGCATTTAGTGGCCACACTGTTTGAGTCGGCTCAAGAGGGGTGAAGATGACTCCTCGATAGGTGCAGAAGAGAGTAAACCCCTGGAGGAGAATATAGATAATGATGCAATGGAGTAAGCTCGGGAGGAAGGGTGGGAAATAAGGAGGCGATGGAAGTCATAATACTGTTGCATCTATGACTATTGTTTATTGTTTGGTTGTTTATGTTGTAAAAATCAATAAAAACTATTTTTTTTAAAAATCCATATCACTTGCGTAACACTTCAAACTTCCGCATCCTTCCATCAACCCTGGCTCGACATCTGTTTGCCACCGGACTGCATCAGGTGCTGCATTTTTTACTGAATCAAAACACTGACCAGCACTAAGAAGCCTGGTACACCGTTGTTGAACCGCAAAGGTCCAAAACGATACTCTTGCCTGATAATGGCCCCTTAGTCCATCTTTGGGCCCTAGAAACTGGCTAGATCACATTAGTCCCTTTTTGCAACTCAAGAGCATATCCTTTTTGAGCATGTGTTTATTGTCGTGTAGCCCCTGTCTCATTACCCAGGGTGCTGCATCTTGGTAACTTGCATATTCTGAGTTCTTTCTTCAGGGTTGCATTTTTATAGTGTTTTCTATTTAGTTATTATTACAAATGGTGTGTTTAATTAAAGTATATATATTTTCATAGAACCTTCATTGGATATTCCTTTAATTTGGACTGTTATACTTTGCTGTTTGGGTGGTAACAGTTTCACATTCACACCCCACTGTTTCACATTAACGCCTTCTCTGATAACATGGGGAAGGGACCCATGTAACTGTTTCTCGTAACTGTACATGTTTCACCTTTATGATTGGGATCACTCTTGGTCTGTAATAGTGTGAGGGCTGAGTAGGCGTTTCAACCTCTACTCTTTCTTTTACCCCTGGATGGCACAAGTCAATTTGGCACAATGCCAGAGTTTAAATATTGAACACATTCTTCTGGCTACTGGGTACGGATATCCTCCAGGTACATTTGTGCGTGGTTTAG
The DNA here is from genome assembly GCF_040938575.1 of Ambystoma mexicanum. Lineage (NCBI taxonomy): Eukaryota > Metazoa > Chordata > Amphibia > Caudata > Ambystomatidae > Ambystoma > Ambystoma mexicanum. Next base: position 223,197,376 of record NC_090935.1, read on the forward strand.
TCTAGCAGTTTCAACGATAGCAGCAATTTGAGGAAACTATTCAAATTCCACAAATCAGCAGTAAATGGCTCCCTACAACTGATCCCATTCTATCCCAGTAAAGATAGGAAAAACGGAACATACATGCAAGGGGGCACTGTCCCAATGATGCAAAGACACAAACCAGTGAGACACACTTCATCTATAGCGTGTAGAGACCTGGCGGTGAAAGGATGTGGAGCTCACAATGTTGGGAATCAGAGCCCACAATCTTGGAAGGGAATAAACAAAAGGAACATGCACCATTTTAGGGATAGGGAAGTCCCTGTGCAACAAGGCCAGAGGTGTAGCTTCTGAATTTGGCACAGAAGGCATGGTAATGGGTACAAGCCCTTGGAGGAGCTGGCACCTCGATCTGTGTTTGCAGCCGCGGTAGTGGGGTCGGGGTCACAGATGTGGTGGCAGTTGTGTGGTCATAGTAAAAGCATGTGCATGTGTAGTGCCATACGTGCAAGTAAGCGGGGATCTGTTGGAGGGTCATGACAGGCTTGCTTGCCTGTATCTCGAATGAGCATACAGAGAGCCGGCACCGTGGTTTCAGGATAGCTCGGGAGGATAACTTAGGGGCAACGTGCTCGCCTTGGAAGCACGACGACACAGAGCACCACAGGTTCGATCCCTGGATCTGCGCTTCTGGGTATTAAGCGTGTTATAAATAACCTATCATATCTGTGTGGACTGACAACAGGTTCCAAGATTGGAGTACAGGCATCCAAGCTTTTTTGGAATACATATACTGACATATACTTTAATGTCTTAACTGATACATAAATTATCATTTTAGAGGAGGGTGTCATATTGGTGGTGGCACCTTCTACTTTATATTCCTACTTGGGTAATTCTCACTCTGGTATTTTCCCACTCTATATCATGTATTATAGAAAGGATGCATTCTAGTTCTCAATAGGGTTGGCCTCTAATATTCCTAATTCATCAGTCCCAAAAGGGACACATTTCCACAAGGCTTTTGAGTCTCTCTACAACAATCGGGGTCGAAAACCCAGCAAACTCTTAATGAGCCCCATAGCAGTAGGCAATACTCTCTTAAACTGTGCTCCTATCATGTTCAGTTTGGATGCAGCCAGGCACAGGTTGTGGGCAGCAGGTCTAGCTCTAGTTACAGAGACCTTAGGAGGCCTCACAAAGCCTGGTAGCAAAACACGAATGCAGATATGCTTTATTAGCACATGGGGGAGAAGTAGCAGGGAATCAGATAGCTGGCAACACAGGCTCTACTATATCCTAAAGCCAGCATTCCATGCAGGGATGCAGCGCCTCTCCCTCAGGCCACCATCCACTTCCAGCCACACCAGCATACAGCACTGACCCAGCCACTCCTAAACTCCTTAACCCACACACAGGCTTCCTGTCTCCCCCTCACACACCCCGGCGCTCAGATCCATCACACCTCCCACCACCTTACCCCCATTACCTGGCTATCCGTTCCCTCTTTGGCTATCGCTCATTGCTGCTGCCATGGACATAGAAAAGGGGCTATGATTTTTAACCCATGTGGCCATCTGTATAGGCTTTTTAAGGGAATTATATGCCAACACTCGGTGCAAAGGCGTCTTTCCTTTTTTTTAAACAGCTAATAGAATCTCAGCTTGCACACCTAGGATGCTAATGTACTCCAAGGGGGGCATTACTTGCTGTTATAGATTAATATGTGTACTTAAGCGTCTAACAAATACGTTTCCACATAATGCTCACCTGCCTGGTATACAATGGCACTCCATGCCCATGCAGGCCTGTAGGTCAAAATGCCCAAAGTCATAAAAGGATATTTGGGATTGCCCTACTGCCTTCTTCTTCTTCTTCTCAATTATCGGAGGCGTGGGCGGACCCACGCAGGCGGTTCCCCATCCTAAAGGATGATGTACACCAGACCCACCAAACAATACTTAGCACACATAAACTCATAACTCCTCCCACCGCCCCGTCTGCCTCACAAATTCCAACATCACACTACTCCTCCTCCTGCCGCTCACCCCGTCACCTCCCAGCAAAGCCCTCCCACTCAGCTCAGCCACACCCAGCGCAGTCAACCAAACCCTCATTGGCCCTACTGCCAATGAGATTTCATACATGGAGAATTCTAGCAGTTTTGAAGATAAAAGACAAATATACAGGCACAGCCATCCAAGCTGACTGGAGGTGGATGCTTACTATCTGCTTTTAGTTTGGCACAGATTGATATAAGAAATACACACAATGGTGGGGGGAGGGGCATAACATTATGCATATTGACATGGCCTGCTGTCAGGGCCTGTCAGGGATGGGAAGGAGCCCAACCCCCAATATCCTGACTGGGACCAGCATACGTGAGGGCAGGCCCCCCTGCCAGCCCCTCGTCACCTCTAGTTATGGTATGGTCGGCAATGCAGAGGAGACCAAGAACAAGAGCTGCAACCAGCAAGGACACCAGAGGCCGAGACCGCACAGCAGCGGTCTACAAAATAGCATCAGATGCCGTGAACGCCTCAACTCAGGCTGCAAAGAAAAGGGACGCTCTGGAAGCTGTCAGGGCCAGCACAGCATCCTGTAAAACAAGACACTAGAATGCAAACCTCCATGAAGGCCATACTAACCCACTAGCCCTAGGAATTGAGAAGGAGAAGACGTAAACTCTAAGGGTGGCGGTAGGAAGGCAGAGTGTGAGACGTGAGGAATAACAGAGTGGTGGGAGGAGAGCCTTCTGGGCCCTAGAGTAGGAGAGGGGCAGCTGAGATCAGGCGTAAGTACAGAGCTGGGATAGGGGGCTCTAGAAAGTACCTAGGGAGTTTGCTAGCCATTGAATTAGGAAAAACCTCCTGCAGTCGACGTCAGATAGCAGACAGTAAGGGTTATCTTGCACTAGAAGTAACCGCGATAAGGATGCCTGGTTTAGGGTGCAGAGAGCCCAAGGGGGAGCGTAGAGGGACAACCCTAGTACCCCGAGGTTCTCTTTAGCACTTCCCTCTTGGGCCCTCCTCCATCACTTGTCCATTCCTCTGTTCCCCCTTCAGCCCCCTTCTCCTGCACTTCTCCTCAATGCAATTGCACGGCTGAATGCCACAAGGCCCAGTAGGACCATGACTGTATATTACTGTTTTTGCCTTTGTTATTATTTCACGTGTTCCCTTCCCATTTAGCCTTGTGGCGCTTTGAAACACAATTCCGTTGTATGAAGTACCTAACAAATGCTCAATAATCTTCCGAATGAACAGAGCAGGCCAAAATACTTCCCAGGAATCCCTCAGCTGAGCCAATTTGAAATCCAAATAAATACCCTTGGAATGTAGTGGAGCGTCTGAAGTGGTTATTTGTGGCACCCATCACAATATGTATACATTTTGCTTCATGCATTACCTGTAGGTAATTAAATGTGTGTGAAGACGAAGAAGGTGTTCCAGGCTATGGCTATTATGCTACCCACCACAGCATATGTTGAGTGGACGAAAAACAATAAAAAAGAAAAGAAAAAAAAGAAAAGAGGACCCTGCGGCGTTGGATCGGGCCTGCGTTAGAGAGAAAGAACTAACACTGCAGGGTAAGGAGAGGCAGCGGAATTGGAAAAGGTAAGTGGGGGCGATGGGGGGATGTATTGGGTGAGTGGGTGGTGGGATTTGGTGAGTTTGGCCACAGTAAAATTGTATTTGCGGTGAAATTGACTGCTGACTATTCTGCCGCAAACAAGTCTGCCACGGCCAAACACCACAGATCCGATGTGACGCATGTTTATCTTCACAATTCTGTCTAGATGTGATGCTTGCTAATCTCCACGATACTATCTAGATGTGACGCATGTTTATCTTCACAATTCTATCTAGATGTGGCAGTAGGGCGAGTAAGCGTAAGAGGGGGAAGAAAGAGTAGCCACAAGGAGGGTACGGACGAGTGAGGTTGAGTGTACAGGAGGATCGGAGGGTACTGATGATGAGTAAACAGAGATACAATCAGACAGGTACTGGAGAGCAAGATCATTGACAGCTGTGTAGACACTCAGAAGACACTTGAAAAGAGAGAGGTTGTGCATGGAGAGCCAATGAGCATATTGTCAGTAAATAGAAGTTGATGAGGATCTGGAAGGATGTTGAGTGTGGGTAGAAAAGTTGAGGACTTTGTCTAGAGAGAGGAAGGAGTACAGAGGATGTCGAAGGAGTAGCCAAATTAGCTGAGCATGAAAGTGGAGATTAGAGTTTCTGTAAAGTGGTTAGTAAGAAAAGGACACATTTTCTAAATGTTGAGGTTAATATGAGCAGCAAAGTCAGTGGTAGTGATGAATTGTTGCAGTCAGAGGTCACTATCAAAGAGGACCCCAAGATTGCAGGCCTTGGGCGAAGGAGCAAGAAGGCCAGGCGGGAAGGAGATAGGAGGGGCTAGTCGAGGGATTATATTGGAAGTCGGGAAAAACATGACTTCCATTTATGAAGAGTTCATAATAAGGCAGCGATGAGACATTCAGTGACAAATTGCTTTGAGACACATTGTAACCTGTTCTGGGATGCCTGATGTGAAGGAGGGAAAGGACAACAATATTTGAAGGTCATCTGCAAAAAGCTGATGGTAAATTCCGAAGGATAAGATAAGTCTCTTCAGGGCAGAGGTTCAAGGACTGATCCTTGGGGAACACTGATAGGGAGAGAGGTGGGGGTCAGAGGTTTGCGAGTTCCAATAGAACTTAAATGATTGCCCTTCCATTTCGGAGGTGATCCAAGAAAGAGTTGATTTGTGAAACCCAAAGTCCTTGAGAGTTAAGAAGTTGACAGTTTTGAAAGCAGCAAAGAGGGCCAAAAAGATGAGTGTGGAAAAGAGAAGTGAGTGGTGAGCACCAGGGAGAAAGTCGGAGACATGCATGAATGCAATCTAGGTGGAGTGTTTACTATGGAAGCCGGATTGAAGTGAATCTTCAAGGCCATTATCCTCACGGTATTTAGTGATCCGATTGAAGACCACCCACACAAAGGAGCTTTGAATAATGGTGAAGGGCAGAAATTGAGTGGTAGTCTGCAAGGACATATGGGTCAGCAAAGGGTTTCTCCAATAGGGATGAGACAGCTAGAGATTAGAAGGAGGCAGGGAAGAGTCCAGCGGGGAGAGAGCAAGAGAGAGAGAGCGAGAGATAGAGAGAGAGAGAGAGAGAGAGAGAGAGAGAGAGAGAGAGCTTAAAGAGGTCAGAGGGATTAGGGCAAGTGATTGAGACTAAGGGCCTCATCACAAGTTTGGCGGCAGCCCTTAAATGCGGTGGTAGGGCTGTTACTGCCGCATTTAAGGGTCCGCCAAATCACAGCTTCGGCTGATTTCCCCCCCAGCTGTGAGCTGGGGTAAATCTGCCGAGAATTTGCCGATTTTCAGCGCGTTTACCGCCGGCGGGAAATCCACCTGCATTAAAAGCGTGAAATTTCCCCATTGAGCTCAATGGGGAATTCCCAAATGGGCTCAATGGGGAATGGGCAATACCCGTTCTGCCAAACCCGTGATCCGGCGCTAATAGCGCCGGTGGGTTTGGCGATAGGGCTAATAACGCCAGCGCTATTAGCGCCGGCATTACCACCCAACTCGTGATGAGGCCCTAAGTCTTTGCTCATTTGGGTAGAAACAGCGTTGATAGGAGTGCAAGATGGATTAGCGCTGTGAGTGATGGGTGCTAATTCAATTTTTCATAGCTGTGTCATGAGGAGAGATCCAGGTTTCTGTGATAGCAAGAAGGGAAAGTTGAGCGTGATAAGAGTCAAAGTGGTCAGTGATATAGGAAGACTGCTGCCGGGGGATTGTGCATTGTGAGGCCGTGTGAAAGAGTGATGGGAGGTGAGGAAGATGGAGAGAGGTGCAGGTGTTGTGTGGTAAGCAAGGGGGTAGATGAGGCTGGAGTTCCTAGGAGAACGGGAGCGTCTTAATCAAGAGACACAGGCTCAGGGCATATGGAGGACGATGGAGAGGCCAGAGAACGATGCAGAAGTTAACACCAAGCTGAGGCTGAAGGCTATGAGAAAAGAGAAGAGTGAGTAGAAGGAGGAATGCAGCAAAGTCAGGGTCCACGATGAAGGGTAGAAGAAATAGGCAAGTGAAGATAATAAAGAAAGGGGCAGCACAGCAGAGATAGGGTAGGTGGGTTAGCAGATAAAAGCAAGGGGTGGATGGTAGGTTGAGAAGAAGCAGGTGTGAGTTCCGAGTTGGGCTAGAATGTGGGATGGGGAGCCAAAAGGCAATTAACAGACCCACAAAAGAAATGTTCCTTATTCCTGTGAGGTAACAGATTCTCTGCAGTGAATGGATAGTCAGTGGGTGGAAGGATCCCTATGGGTGGAAGCAGGAATCGGCTAAAGAGTAGGCTAAACAAAGTTCTGACTGGAGCAGGGGTTCTGGCCCTAGGTCCATTCCAGCCCCAACAGGCCAAACAGGGAGCTGCCCTTTTCTCCCTTTGATCCTGGTCTGCTGATGGCATGGGGAGACTGAATAAGAGGGGTAGTGTGTAATTTGGCTCTCTAGGGGCTAATCACAATGCTCAAGATGGCTTCCAGGCTTGCAGGCAAGATCATGGGTGTTGTAGGTCCATGGAGCTTCGTTTTGCAGGCTGGACCCTGTGATGGTTCACATGACCCTCAGCCAAAGCAAAATGTGGACAAGGCAAAATAAGAACCTCTATGCAGTGATATGATCCCCTAGGAGCCAATCACAGTGCTGCCGGTGGCTTGCAGGCAGGATCCTGAGTGTTGTAGGCCCTGGGAATTTCGTTTTGCAGGCAGGATCCTGATATGGTGCACTGGGTCCTCTGGAAAAGCAGGATGTGCCTTAGAACTCCCTCCGTTACCAGGGGATGAAAGTTGGAAGCATCTTTCTGAAGATTATGGAAGAAACTCCTTTAGATACCAATGGCCGCCACTTCAGATGCTTTGGTGGCAAACTACAGCTTTGTTCCACTTTCACACTTCGCAAGAAAGATGGCAATTTCCTACACAGACAAGAAATTCCGGTCTGAGACAAAGCATCTCATAGATTCAACCTAGAAGGAATTGTCGAGCCAATCATGGTCTAATGAGAGAAAAATGTTACGCGCAAAATCAGTTGCTACTAGTGGCTATGTTTTGGTCAACCAATTATTTATAACTGAAGTCGACCACAAAAGAATTGCTAGACAAAAGCTATGATATTCGCCTTAAACAGGATTGTGAAACAAGACAGGAACTACTAATAAGTATCTATTGGAAGCAAATGTTCGATCGAAGCCATACACTTCAAGCATAACTAGTCAAATTTCCCATCCAAGTAGACAGCAATGCCCCCACTATAGTAAGGAGGAATCTTTGGGAAACTAATGATTTGAGAAGAAAGGAGGTCTGTCAGTGTTAGTAGAATATCCACGTACTAGCAACGAGACAGAACATGTGGAGCACGTTCCTCTGAAATGACCATGGTCCCTTCACCCAAGGAAAAGGCTGATCAGAGCATTGCATGGTCTTCACAGGTCTGACAGAATCCTTAGACATACAAATCTACTTGTAAGGAGTGTTCTATTTCGAAGTCACATGGAGACTAACAGAATTCCTATCAAGGTCCATGATAGACACACTCGTTCGTGATGCATGGTCGTTAAAAAGGCATTAGAAGCAATACAGAGTCTGCAGGGTCGATCTTGGAAATCACAATCTGTTATTGTTTCTTGTATTAGCAAGTCATTATCAGATACGTGTTTTATTAAATCCTCTGAAGCTTTTTTCTCCCTTTTTTAAATTCTGTTCCACTTGTTAAGGCAAATAGCCCGATGCAATATATAACATGTTTGGGGTGTGCTTCGTAAGTAGAAGATGAGGTTATCTGCAAGTCTTAGCCGTGTGTATCCACAATGGATGCCGGTCCAGGACGTGTGCACCACCTTATATCTAAAGCTACAGGAGAAACAAAATGACACATTGAGAAGCATAAGAAGACTGCTATGCAACAATTAAGGATACCACACTTGCAATGCTGATACAGCATCTGCTGGGCCTGCTGCGCTTGGAAACACATTAGTTAATACTGGAATAAAAAGGGATGCAGCATAGGAGGAGTTGGTTGAGAGTAATGGTGGTCCATGCTCTCCAGGAGTGGAATGCTGGGCAGCCTGATACTGGAGCGTGCGTTCTTGTGTGGACTACAACATGTGAGTCCAATGGGCGGTAAAGGCATCTGGTTGTTGAGAAGATGCATAAGGGCTTGAGAGTTGAAAAAAAAATTGAAAATATGTTGGGTGATTATAAGACTTAATAATAAAAGCAGAAACGGCATTGAAAGTGGAAATGTGTGATCTCATGGCCATGCATCATGAAATAACTGTATTGTCGGGGGTTGGGTGTATGAATGACAAGAAGGACGGTTAAATGCTTTACGTGGAGCCTTTGGTTCCTCAAAAATTAAGCGAAACAAAGCCAAGTTGTAGCTTTTCTTAAATGATTTCAAATAAACTCAGCAATCCTTCAGGAAACTATTGGGTTTAGAGGAATTCTAATGCTGACCCATAAGCCAATAAATTACATATTTACATTAGCAATATTTATCGAAGTATGGCACGGTAGTTCATAATTAAAGGATTGTGTGTGGAAAATAGCTGATCCTGTGACATGTATGTGATCCCAACATTAACTTCTCATGAATTTCTGATCAAAAAGATGGAATGAATTTGTCAAAGACTTATTGAGGCACTGGATTCTCGCCATGCTCGTCGCTTACTGGCAAGACCACCTCACAGGGTCGGGCAGCTTCCAGTGACTTGGCAGACACCTGAAAGCACAAACATGTGAAGGAACTCCCCTGCTGCTACCAAGTGCATGACTCATCATACAGGACCAACTGTGACAGATGCAAAAGAGTGCATGGTTACAAAATACACCCTTGCACAAATTTGGATCATGCTCTTGTGGACATGGAATGGACTGTGACAAAGTTAAAAACCCTTGGCTATTGCTTCTTCGTGCCTGATGTGATGTTGTTGGGGTGCACGTCCAGATCCCAGCCCCTCCCAAGCGATTTAGATTGCGAAAAATATATTAAGGCACGGGAAATACACATGAGTGGGCACAGAGGGAAGGGGCGGCGGGGGTTGTGAGGTGTAGTTGAATGGTATAGAGCATGCTTACTGTATGGTGTTACATAGATTTAAGGAAGACAAATGAATAGCTTTATAGAGTGATAGGCGAATATATTGTATGCACATAACCCAAGTATACAGCATAGATCCTAATAACAAGAAACGTAGACGCAGCATTATATTCGAAGGTAGGACTGAATCATCGCAGGTCGTCTTGAAAGCACAGAACAATGAGGCCTTGTGGGCGAAAGTCCAACCTCACCCAGGCGTGGTAGGGAACGCATGCATACACACACACACACACACACACACACAGATACATCTTGTTTGAGCTTTCCAAAATTAGAAAGGAATGTGAACGGCCCAACACGAGAAAGGGATGCGGCTGATTGTGAAAGACAGACCCATGGCAGAGGTCTTGAGCTGCACCTAAGTAAAACTCCTAAATCCTTCACTATGCAGAATGATTAGCAGAACCTGCAGGACACCCAGGCCTGCCTCTTGGGAGGGGTAGTTGATAAGGGGTAGTCGAGGACAACAAGCCCCTGTGATTTGTACCAGAGAGAGCAAAGGGTGGTGCCAACTGTTAGAAGATTGCGATGGGGGGGGATGGCATGGGCGTCTGTGTGTCTGGAAATGAGAAAAGATTTGCTTTATTTGCAAGGACGAGACTGACCTCGAATTGATCCACTGAGCTCATGTTAGCTGCACGGAGTGTTTTGAGTAGCTTAACCAATCATCTAACAATAACCCAAGGTGAAGAAATCGAAGCCCACGTGGGAAGAAGTTGGAGGAGAAGATGAAGCGGCCAATGAAACGGGGGTCTATATGTGATTATTAGCATGTAAATAGGCGGCTGTCAAGGAGGGTGAGGGATGAACACTGCATATTGAATGCATCATAAATGACGATTTACACGTTTATAACGTGCTGTTTGCTTTGAAGAAGAGAGAGAACTGTGTGACAGTGCACTTACCTGTCGTCATTTCCCTTGTTCTTCTGACTAAAGGGTGCACTTAGCCCTTTTCCCTAGTGGGTTGTCGTTTTTCGGGGTCCCATGTCTTAATGTCCCCTTAAAAATATTGCGATACAAAAATATCGCAATTTTTTGTGGCGATATTGACCCATGGACCCTGCGGGGGATACCCCCGCAACCCCTGCATTATTTTAAAATGATCGGGGGACTCCCCCGCAACCCCCGCTCCCACAAATTATCCCCCCCAAAAAATATTGCCTATGGCGAGACAAAGGGCAATATGTATGGCGATATTTTTGGTGAGGATATTTTGTAGGGGTACAGTTTCTCGGTTTAGTTGTTGAGAGGTTACCCTACACTGTCAGTTGTGGAATTCCTTTCCACTCACGTGTGACCCCTCTGGAATTCTTTGGGACAATTGTAAGGCATATATAAGAGGACTGCGTCTATCCAGGGAAGACGAATAACTGAAATGATTAAGTATGGCTGTGAGAAATAAGAAGGAAACATCACGCAATGACAACGGCAGTATGAAGGCAGGGGAGAAAAATCACAGCTGCGCGGAATGATGTTGCATACAGATCACAGCAGTGAGGAAACTGGCAGAAATATGAAATGGTGGTCTCAAAATGCAATGGCTCGGACACATGCACACAGTAATGGTCAACAGACCTAGCTATTAATACATACACATATTTGATATTGATGATGTGAATGCGGATTTGTTGCGGGCGATAGAAGCATACATGGCATTTATAAGCCTATAACAGCAGAGCAGATAATGCTGGCAATTGGGCCTCTCAAGTTGGGAAAATCAGCAGGATCTGATGGTCAAATGTTACAAAGCATATGCAGCCGCCCTCACGCTGAAAGTCTGTGATGTGCACAAAAACGCAGTAGATCCAAAACTGACGGAATCATAGTGATTGCTACTAGGATCATACCTGCCATGGACAAATGCATCTGCACCGGTAAATCTTCATTCATTCCGGGGGGACCATAAACCGTGGTTCATTCTGTAGAGGCCAACCATTTGCAAGGGTTGTCAATTCAATGATGTTTTTGGGCATTGAATGGATGATCACACTGCGGCAATAGTCCCCATGTATAACTAAAACTGCCCAAACAGAGAAGCGGGAGGCGGACCTAGTGGGTGAACACTTCATTCAATCAGTAGGCTGGCAAGCTCCACACACTCTGATGGGCTGAAATGCACAGCATGACAACCAATCAGCGTTCCCAAAACATTCCAACTGAACGTTTGGACAAGCGTATAAAATGAGACCAATAAGAAGGCTGTTCAAAATGGCAGCCTGTTCTTAAGTAAATACAACTACTTTTTGGAAGGGTGGCAAGGTGCCATGCACTTCCAAAAGGACAACGTTGCGTCGAAGTTGGCTGTGCATGAAAGCAAGCTGCCAGCAACACTGAAGTTAATTACCTCTGCCCATCACTGCTTGGAAATTGTGAAGGAAGAAATTAAGCTTGTCTGATAGCTGCTTTGCTTTATTTTGAGGGAAAGCGTGGTGAATAGGACAGTTTTCAAGTTGATGATAACGATGTGTCATTTATATTGCGCCTTAATCCAAAGCGCGTTACAGAGCTCATATTTACATACAATATCATCCAACCGAAGCTGGTACTCATTTATTGACCTCGGAAAGATGAGGATGAAAGGCTGAGTTGGCCTTGCCGGGATACGAACCGGCGACCTGCAGATCCTGCTCAGATCGCAGCAGCACGCGCTGAACCTGCTGAGCTAGGCTTTGTTCCAGTGTACGCTCAAGGCTCAAGTTGCTCCAAGTCTTGGGGCCCTTCTAGCCAGTAGTTACAACCATATATTTTTACCATGAAAGTCAGCAGGCAGAGGCTATCCTCATCATCCTGGAGTTGCCCTTTGCAGCAACTGAGACATGGGAACATGTACATTAATATCGCACCTACAGCAAAAGGTCCTGATGAAGATGGTAGCAGTGAAACTTGCTTTAGAGTTATCGCCTGGAATAACAATAAACACTTTCAAGAAAAAGTCGAAACAGTTTTCTTTTATGTCTGTGTTGGTCAGACTGCTTGAGCCGAGTCTACTCGCGCAGGAAAAGCATCCATCCACCCGCCCATTCTAAAGTCGGCAGGCCTGTGATGTTGCCACAAAAACAAGGTGCACCCTTTTCGCGCCTAGAAACACTTGTGTACAGGTGCGTTATAAATTACTTACAATGATAATTATGTGTTATTTATATAGCGCCTTAATCCCAAGCGCTTTACAGGGCACATATTTACATACAATATCACCCAACCGAAATTGGTACTCATTTATCGAGGTCGGAAGGGTGGAAGGCTGAATTGGCCTTGGTGGGATTCAAACCTGCAACCTGCAGATTACAGCAGCAAGCGCTCAACCCGCTGAGTTATCCACATGACCAACTCCAAGAACATGGCGACAGACTCTGTGCATGGCAGAATAACCTGGTTTCGCTTCCGGGAAGCTTGATGTGATAGGAAGGAGGAAGTGGACATGATCCGGGCTAGGACCTCCTGGTGTCGTGTTTGAATACTTTGCGCGCACTTATCATATGCAGGTGTTTTCCCTATAATCAATGGGCATTCCGTGGTTGGCCTGTGCATGCTTCAGCACACTCCTTTTCACCGGTCCTTTTCAGTTCCTAGCAATCCTTCAGGTTTCACAAGCCACTGTACCTTTCCGTGTGCTGCCAGGGACATACAGCATGAGTCATAGCTGCAATCCATCCTCTGTGACCGCCTCCTCATAAACGCACACGCAGTGTTCGCGGCTGACGTCATGTCTTTCTCAAGAGGCGACTTCCTGAATCCAGCTACACAATGTACAAACTGCGAGAGCTGTGCTCTTGCTGAAGTGATCTACATGCACTGGTAAACATGTCAGATAAAAGGCACATGTGCATTGACCTTCCCCGCCTTTCAACTTTTTCTGATCATGAAAGTTTAAACGTTTTGCGTAAGTGTTTATTTATTGGTTCCGTGACTGTGCTAGCTGCCTTTCTTTGTTCTACTGTCCAGAGGCCAATACACCTCTCTTTTGGCAATCTGCAGCCACTCACCCCTCCTTCCTCAATTGCTTTGTTCAGGGTTTTGACAACTAGTGGAGAGAACAAGAGGGGCTGACAGCCTGCCCATGTTCCCAAAGGAAGCCTCCATCTTCACAAAGGCTGTGCCACTTTCAATGTGTACTTGTTGGAAAAAGACAGACAGATCTTTTTAAAAAGATGTTGAGCCTGATTTCCAAACGCGTTTTTCAATGGGAATACTCCATTGAAAAACGCGTTTGTAAATCAGGCCTGTTAACTTATTACAAACCTGTTTTACCCTGCTTCCTGCTCTATGGTGTGGGGCAATGAACGTGCTTTGAGATTAATGAAGTGCAGGGTGGGGGGGCTCCTGTTATGAACTCTCAATAATAAAACTAGGGAACCCACCCATTGGAATGTGCATTAGGAAACATCTCTGTTACAGCCTGAGCACCCCGCAGCTGCCTCAGACGAGTTCCCCGAGCTGTAGCCAAGGTGGCAGCTCCATATCATTTTGAAAGCGGCCACCCACAAGCAAACCCCTCCCCCCATCCATCTTCAGCCTGCCCTATATGGCAAGGGTCTTTAAGGGGCTGGCTTCACTGGGGGTTCTAAATGCAGTGCGGTTTCAGTTGTCCTTCTGACTCTAAAGCCAAGGACGTGGTGTTGCTGCGACCAGCCTTATGGTTGAGTTCCGTTTCCAACTACACTGGCCGCTGCTGCCCCACACGTGATTTTGTGGGTATGCCATTTTTGGGAGCAGCTCTTTCAGTGCCTGCCGTTTCGGCGCCACACCTTGGGCAGAGGTCACATTTAGGCGCACCCTGTTGGTCGCCGGCAGCAGCAGGGCACAGCGACCTACGCCCCTGAATATTGAGGTTTGTTCAAATATTTTGTCATGGAGCTGTACTGTGAGTAAACGCTCCATGTACAAGTAGGTTGCTGACTATCAGGTTTGCAGGACACAGAAACCTCCTTGGTCTTGGAGCTTTCATTTGTATATTTTAGTAAACTGGCCACGATCAACAGGGCGTGGCGTGCCAGGCCCGTGCTGGCTTATGGGGCTGAAACAAAAACACAAAATGCTGGTGTGAGCCCGTTTTTCTGGTCAAAATGTGCCAGTATGATGAGTTAATTCACTCAGCAGCTAGTAATTTCGACCAGTGTTGCTGAATAAATATTCTTTAAAATGCACAATTTGCATCACACTTTATCACACTTTATCAAAATAACGTGCCTAATGGTTACTATTCAAACCGTGTCACAAATTGAATGGTTTGCCATTTGCAACTGTGGGCCACTCTTCCATTGTGAACGAGGCCGTTTTATGGTCCAGTCCGACCCTGGTGCGTGCCTAAACGGGGCCTGAGTCCAAGGTGCCGCGCCTAAGCGGCCGGCGCCGAAAGGGCCAGAATGGCCGGCTTCGTGTTTTGATTTGTGATGCTGTCTCTTCAGAGCAAAGGCACACCACCTGCTGGCCTTGTGTGTGACCTGCAATTGCAATCCAAGACCTCAAGAAAACCCTCAGGAATGCAGAGGAGGAATCTTTGCATATAGCTGAGGATTTTCTTGCGGATTGTTAAGGATTATTTGAGGATTTTTTGCATATAATTGAGGATTGTATAAGATTATCTGAGGAATGTGTACATACAATCAATGGATATTTTCTATACAAAGCCAGGACCCCACCATTAATATGGAAACTTGATACATCTTTCACAAAGGTGCTTCACTAAAAGAAAGAAGGAATACAGAAAGAGTTTTTTCGTTTCCCGGTTGTATCCACAATTAAAGATTTATTTATTTATTTATTCGTATTTGTAAAGCGCGCAACAGCCCGCAGGCACCGTGGCGCTAGTTACAGAGAGTTGGCAAAACTTAGTTACATGACAGAGCATTATACCATTTTTTACATTTGATCATTTTCAATACATTTCAAAAGTTTACAGAGTTATATTTACAGTCAGGGCAGTGGTGGGAAACATAGGGAGGCAAGAGGTAAGCAATATAGAAGGTCGGAATCAGTTAAAAAGGGAAGTTTTCACATTTTTTCGAAAGGCAAGGAGGGAGGTTTCAGCTCTGAGGGAGGGTAGATTGAATTCATAATTACTGCTTTCAATTATTGCAAGTTATGATTCCAAGTTATCATCAAAATTAACCAAGTATGTAGGCAGGACTTGAGTTTTTGGGAAAACTGTTTAATAAACACATGTCATCACGGGGAGGAAGGACAGCTCAGGGGCAACACATACACAGCAGAACACAGGTTCGAATCCTGATCCTGCGCTTAGAAACCACTCGTTGGTATTAAGCGTGTTATAAAAGAATAATTATTATTATGCCCATTATTGGTGCAACAGTTCCTCACAAATTTCCTTTTCAGCCAACACTGATGATTCCATCCGTGAAGGCGCACTCCTCTTTCTTCAAAACACATTTTTCGGACTTCACAATGCTAACCGCATATGCTGACTATGCCTAAAAAGGGCCCTGAGGACTCCATAACCTGATCTCCATACGCCCATTGATTCAAAGTCAGCTGGCTTGCAGCCCCCCTGTTGTAAAACCTCTATCATACCTGCAGGGGTGTTGCTAAGTCTGGAAAAGACCCGGGGCTATGCTAATGTCAGAACTGTCGGGACTGGGGGCTAGGTAGCCTTTTGGTTGTAGCTCCTGAGATTCTATCTGGGGCTACAACCAAAAGACCAGGGGCTATAGCCCCCTTAGCCCCCCCCCTAGCAACGCCCCTGCATACCTGTGTTGCACCATCAGGTAAGTAGATCCAGAGCTGCAACAACTTTTATTTGACTTCCACCGTCCAACAGGAATCATCCTATTCCTGTTGACTGACAACTAAGTCCTCCATACTTTCTGTGCATATTTGTCTATTGCACACATCCCTATTTTTCTCTCTTCACACTGCCGTGCAAAATGCCTTTTGTCATTACGTGCCATAAATACATTTGCTACAAGTAAGAAATCCCCTTTAATGTATGCAATTATACTTCACCTAAAACAACATTGCATATGAATGTGTGTACAGGCCAGGGTGGGGACAGCCACTAATGGTGCCCGGGGCTTCATTGGTACAGCCAGCATGGACATGTTTTCTTACAGTGACATGGCATTCTCACTGGCATTGCAGACAAAACTAACATGAAGAGTGTTTGCAAGTAGGGATACTATCCTACATTGGTGTAACCATTGTGGATAGGATGTCCATACTGGTTGCACCAAAGAAGGTTAAGGCTGGTAGGATACCTCTGGGGGAATGCACTTGTCTTGGAAGCAAGACAACGCAAAGGAACACAGGTTTGAATCCCAGTTCTGCTCTTAAAAGCTGGTCTCCGGTATTAAACACATTATAAAATATTAATTAATATGCTTGGTTTTCTTACAGTGGCATATCATTTAAACTGTCATTATGGGCAAAGCAATATGATGCATTTTCTTAAATAGTGAAACTGAATTGCTTTGGTGCAGGCAGTATAGCCATATTCTCTAACAGTGGCAAATTATTTTACTGTCATAATGGGTTTAACAAACTTGAAACGTGTTACTAAGTGGGAGCATTTTTACTGATATAATGGACATAGCCAACATATGAGTGTTCGTTACTGGGAACAATAGCCAACACTGGAGCAACCAGAATTGATATGTATGGAGGCAGCTAGCACAAACATGCTTTTTTTTATACTTACATATATTGTGAGCAAAGGTGTTTTTCAATTGTGTTGCAAAAGGCTCCTGTGCACTGTTGGTGACCTGGCATCTATTGGATTTGTTCACGTGTTACCTTACAAAACGGATGGTAAACTGTGCGGCTGTTTTTCACAGAAAGTGTGCTGTAAAATGCATTATTTCACCCCATTATTTTAAAAATACTTCTCAGACAGAGAATCCCTGTGAAGCTCCCCAGACGGGGGCTCCCTCGCTAAGCTAAATTGCTCACCGCACCTGGATGGGAAATGTTTACGCCTATCAATTAATACAGCCACCACTGTTTGAATGTGATGAGCCTCTGTCCCTCCTAACCATACATGGACAATGTGTCTAGAAGCATGGATATCTAAGCCAATCGCCTCCATAGACATCTCAAATGGAGCTCACCTTGACCATAGAAGTCTTGGACACTAGACAATTTGAGAACAAAAACGTGCACGTACAAGGACATAGAGAAATCTAGTTAAGTGTTGAGCAAGGGCACAAGCTAATTGTCAAGGACTTCTGTTGTGCCATTAAGGACGAACTATGAGGGGGGGCGGCAAACATTTTCTAATGATGGTCATCAACAAGGAGATGTCGTTTAGCTGGTTTCGATGAGAGAGTCCCATTCAATGTCCTACCATTCCCACCCGACTACACTCAAATGCCTCTTCCGAAACACATTTATTCCTTTCCATGTCTAGGTCATGTTTTTGTGATAAAATCTGTTAGTAAAGATCATAGTTAGAATGTGCTTATGTTTACTTGGGATTCTACAGAGTTCTTCTGCCCAGAAGATAACACTGTGAGTTGAGGAATTGCCTCTAGCATCTGTGTGTAACCTGCGGGCAGAGGTTTATCCCTCAGCCCTTCAAAAGATTAAGCACCATTTTATTACAGCGCTTAGAAGAGTGAGGAATCTGGAATGAAGCACTTGATAGTAATCAAAATACTTAATATCATTATTGCTTTGCTTCATTTCAGGATACACCCATGTTTCTTACAAATATATAACATCATAAAATATGCAAGAGGTTGTTTTAGGGGCCATCAGTAAATCTAAGACCTAAGATTCTGGATGTGGATGTGGTTACTTTGGTGCACATATGGTTTAAATATGTAAACGCCTTGGCATTACCATGTGGTAGCTCACAGTACTGCGCTGTTGGAGCAAGTAGGGAAAGATTCAAATTACACACGCACGGGGCCCCAAATAAGCCATTCCTAAACACTTACATGAGTTATCCCAAGTGAAACACTGCCTTTCCAAAGAGCAGTCAAGAGTAACCCCAAAGTAAGCCCCCACGACCTCCCTTCCATTTCTCCCCCGTCTCCTCAACTGACGTGCTCACCACCATCCAACGTATCCAACTGCACAGGCAACATCTGCCCTACCAACCTCATCAAGCTGTGTGCAGATCCCCTCGCTCCCACCATCACTAAATTCATCAATGCTTCCTTTTACTCCTGCATGGTGCCCAACTCCATCAAAGAAGCCTGGGTGAGACCACTCCTAACAAAAACCTCCCTCAACCCCACCCTCCCCACCTACTACCGGCCAATCACAACCGTGCCTTACCTCCTGAGAATTCACAATCGGATCGCCTACTCCCAACTCCAAACCCATCTAGAAACCAACAAGCTACTTGGCACCTGACAATCCGGTTTCAGGCCCAGACACAGCACTGAATCTGCCCTCCTTTACTTAAAGATCCAGCTTGATCACATGAGTGACGCTGGCGACCTCGCCATCCTCCTTTTACTCACCCTCTCGGCGGCTTTCCATCTTGTCGGCCGCAACATCCTGTGTCACCACCTCACTGCCACGTTCAACCTCTCCTTAGAAGTGGCCAACTAGATTAAGTCCTTCCTAAATGAACAAACCTCTAGGGTCTTTGCTGGGTCTGAAGCAGCCGACCCCATTCCTGTCTCCTACGAAGTCCCTCAAGGATCCTGTCTCTCACCTACAGTGTACAATATGTAGTACACCAAGCCCCTCTTCGACCACCTGGACATTCTTAACATCCCATACATTAACTTTGCTGACGGCACACAGGTCCTCCTCAAACTCACCAGAAACCACAGACTCGACTCTGCGAGTATCAACCGAGTCTACAGCATCATCCAGGCTATCCAGGCTTGGATGGCTAACCACCATCTGTGCCTGAATGATGACAAGAGGAGTTGCTCATAGTTGGCTCACTGCACCTCCTCAAACATCTTGACCCTGCATTCTCCTCCTTCTGTATCGCGGGAACATCACCCCGGTCTCCTCCCACGTCAAAACACTAGGAGTGTATCTTGACTCTGAGCTAAACATGAGTAAACGAGTCAAAGCTGTAGCCTTATCCGCTGCCTACTCCACCAAACTTGTTAACTTATCCAGAAAATTCCTAACCCCCAACCACTGCCTCACTCTGGCAGGGCCATTATTGGCAGCAAATTAGATCACTGCAACACCATCCTTGCTGGAACCTCCACAAAAAACCTCAACAAACTGCAGTTGATCCAAAACAGCACCTTCAAAGCAGTCTGGGGCCTGAACCGAGCTGATCACATCTTCAAAGTGAGACATTAAGCACCTTGGCTACCAATTAAAGCACGCATTGAAATAAAAAATGGCTCCATTACTCATCGCTACCCCTTTAACATTGCCCCCCTACCTCACCCCCCACCTCTCTAAAAAACCCAAGTTACGTAACCTGCGATCCTCTTCTTCCTCATTGCTAGTTACCCTGAAATTCACCAGAAAAAGAGCTGGCGGAACAAGCTTCACTGTTATTGCCCCCACCCTCTGGAAGTCCCTCCCAGACCACATAAAAGAAGAACTCTCCAGATCTTTCGCAAAAAAAATCAAAACAGCACTGTTCAACAAATATACCTAAACTATTGCCTTCATTGCATTACCTGTAACGATAACTTTATCCTCACACTATTTCTTTAACGTACGTGCCAAATATGCATAAACTGAAATGTATCAATTCTAGCGCCGTGATACCTCTGGGCCCTAGGCACTATCAACAGATCAAATAAATAAATCACAATAAATAAAACCCTGTAAAGATGTCTTTCATGCGTGTAATATTGCTTTGGTAAGCTTATGATGCATTGTATTGTTTTTACTCTTTCACATATCAACAAATACCCAGCGACTACATTTCTTCCCACGGGTACATATATTCTATCTTATTTCGCTAACATTTACAAATGGCCGGCTCATCTTCTGGGAAGAAACCCTGTTGTTGCTTTACAGTGAGGCATGGCATCCGGGTCATTCTGCAAGAGAATGCGGGCATGCGTAGCACTGCCTCGTTTCACAAGCAGACTTAACATGGGCCTATGGTCCCAACTCCAGCGGATACAGATTCAAGAGTCAGCATCTATGGAGAATGTGTATCATGTGATGGACGGTAATATATTTGATGTTGTTGATGGAAAGCCACTGAGTGAACCTTGAGTTTCTCTGCAGCAGAGGTCTGCAAACTGTAGCTCTCCAGATGTTTTGGACTACAACTCCAATGATCCATTGACTATGCCGTCTAGGTCTAATAGGAGTTGTAGTCCAAAACAGCTGGAAAGCCAAAGGTTGCAGACTCCTGCTCTATGGAGATGAGGGCATCGCATGTGACTTCTCAAGAGGTATTCTTAATCCCCTCCCACTAGACTAAGGAAGGCATTAAGCACTCAGGTATTATGGCTTCTGTCAATATTTACCTGGCAGGTAATGAAGATTAAAGCGTGGAACCTTGCCCATGGATTAAAAGTGGCAATAGAGAATTTAGGTGACCATGGTGTACATGGACGTCCCGTGAGGACCATGATGCTCATGGTAAATGTGAGGTTTCACTTCTACTGATCCCTTCCCTTTCCCCTGTGCCCCAAAGAGTATGATAAATAACCAGACACATTTCAATTGCCCAATAGATTTCGAGGTATTACGGGAGAAACATTTGAATCAGCTGAAAAATCGATATTTCCCAAATTGACCTTTGCACAATTGACCTAATTATAGTGGACCTAAATCACCTTCTGCACAATTGACCTTTATATTATTTTAGTTATTTTATATATGTATTGGGTTGGTTTTGGATTATAAATAATATAAGGGGATTGGGTGGGTGTTTCCAGGGGGTTTTGGATTGGGTGGGGGGTTGCAAGGGGTTTCCCCCCGCATGTATGTCCTAATTGACCTTCTAAATTAGGTCAATTCTCCCGAGGTCTATTCTCCCGAGGTCAATTGTGAAAAGGTCAATTAGTGTAGAACCGAAAAATCACCTGCTCTCTCAATCGCATCTGGAAAATACCATTGTGAGAGTGCCTCAAAACCTGCCCCTATCAAACAGATTATTTTCAGTGCTTGAACGCTCTCAGCCTTGAAACACGACGAGCGACACCACAGGCGGACCCTCAGCCTGTTTAATAATGGCATGTTGATGATCCAAGTAAGCAATGAAAACCTAAAAGATTTGGACAACAGTTTAAATTCACTACTGGCCACAAAGGATAAAAAAACTCCCAGATGCCTTACCAAAGCTTGTGTCTGGTAAATTGCCCGTCATTAAATTATCATGAAAGCAGACATCACAGGTGGGCCAACAGTGACTACTGACACCAACAAAAACTCTGAGCCGGATGCTCGTATTGCCCCCCTGCCACCTTCCAAAGCTGGAAATGATTTAAGTATTAAAATAGAATTTTAAATACCAGAAAAAAGGAAGATTTAGAAAGACTTTTCGGAGGCCACTCGGAGTGCTTTCTAAATTGATCAGTCGCGTCCCGCGCAGGTCCATCCGGGTCATAAGATGGAGGTTGCGGGTGTGTAAGGGAGGTTTACGTGTGTGTGTGTGTGTGTGTGTATTTATTTGTGTTGGTGTGCTTGTGTGTCTGTGTGGGGTTCAAAGGGGGATGTTTGTAGCATGAAATGGAGAGGGTGGTGAAATGGCTCTAGCTTGAAAGATGGGGACGGGTGTGTGAATGGATTTGGGAATCAGGTAAGAGTAAGTGTGTTTGTGTTTGTGTCTGTGTGTGTCTGTGGGGGGGTTGAGGGAGAATGTTTTTGGCAGGGAACGGGAGAGGGCTGCTGGAGCAAATAAGAGTTTGGTGGTGAATCCCTCCAATTTAAAGACATTCCCACCAGTGAGGGTGAGGGTATGCAGGTACCTGCTGGCCGGTTGTTTCGAGGGATGAAACCCCTGGAAATAGTCATAACCACGCACTTGAATACTACACAACCTTCCTTCCTCTTTTCTTCTTCTTGCTTATCACTTCTCCTTTTCTCCCCCCGCTAGTTATCTCCTTCCCGCCTTTGTCTGTCCCTCCACCATAACCCCTTGATGATTCACAACAAAATAATCTGGCTCTTCACACTACCTTCCTGGTGGCTCCTTCGCTTCCTCTTTATTTTGCGTCTTACAAATGCACAATAAATCAAATCCTCCTCTCCCCCCTTGTTCTCTTCCCCCTACACATTAGCATTCTTGTACACCTACGTCATCACCTACTCTTCTCCTCTCCTGGTTGTTCTCTTCGCCACCTCCTCTCTCCTCCTCTGCTGTTCTATCACCTCCACTGCTCCTCCTCTCTCAGATATTTTCTTCGCAACTCCTCTCTACTTCTCTGTCCCTCTAACATCTCCTCTCCTCATCCTCATCCATTCTCTTGTGCTCTCCCTTCTTTCACACTCCTGCTTCTCTCCTCCTTGCTGCTCCATCATGCCTCTTTTCTCCAACTCTAGACTCCAACACCTTTCCTGATCGCTTGGTTCCATGTCATCGTCTAGCCTGGCGGATCCACCCGCTGACATTGTGATTGGGCAACCTCCCAGCTGTACTTAATTGTGGTACATGCTGCAACACCGGTCCTGCAGTCACATGAAGTCAGAGAGTAACACTGGCCTTCAAACTATACTTCTCTTCTTTCTAAAACCCATCAGTTTAGGTTGTTTATAAATGACACTTTCTTCCAGCATATTAGCGGGTCTGTTTGCACCCTGTTAGGTTGCCTCTCAACATGTGAAACAGCAACTCCCTGCCTGACGGCAGGAGTCCTCACACAGTCTGGCCAGTATCCACCTGTGATATTGATTTATACTAGGCAGAGAAGCCTAGCGATAGACTGAGAAGCCTGGGTGATCCATATTTCCCTGCGGGAGCAGGTGGTGGTCCCAGATGTTCATGGTCTCTATATTCCTATCCTCTAGCCTGAGAAATGGATCTTTGCCACAGCAGTTGATGATCGGTCCCATGGCATGCCTCCAGGAATGCGGTTTTGATCCGGGTCTCGGAAAGATTAAGGTTTATCGTCCCCGAACGTCACATCAATACTTTCGCTAATCATAGGCAAAAGAGACACTGACTCCAAGATAAGAAGGGGCGTTGGCCAGAACAGTGGGTGGGGCCAATGTGTTTAGATCTTGGATGTCTTTCTGTGCGTTCTAATCGGTGTCGAAATAACCCTCCTCAAGGATTTCTTTATATAAACGTTTCACATCATTCTGGAATTTAACATTGGGGATATTGTCTGGGCAGCCCTTAATTCTAGAAATTGTTACTATGAGATCAGCTTTTACTGTCCACCTACCTTTCTGCATAAGATGATAATTCTCCTCCAATTGCGTGAGCTCATTTGCTTGCTGCCTCTTCCTATTCCCTTCTCTGTAGTATTAGATTTTTATCTTCACATGTCAAAAGCAAGTCACATGAAACTCAACAGATGGTGTATATAGCTTGTTATAAATAACCTATCAAAATCAAATCAAATCACATCTGCCAGCAGACCGGATCAATTGATTCACCAAGCTCTCCAGCCCAGATATTGGCTAACTCAGGATCTCCTTTATGATTGGATCGCAAAATTCCATACATTGTGGCGGCTGGGTGTAGCGCACGGTTGCAAAGCTCCAACGTCGACCATGCTGCACTCTGTGATGTTAAGTGTGCCGGGTCCATCTTGGCAGCAATGATACCCCTTAATTTCCTGTATTCTGCGTAAGTACACTCATTCAAATCAAAATTACAGCATAGACGAGCAAATGGAATCCATTTTCCATTATCAATCAAATCTTTGATATATCTGATTCCTCCCAAGAACCAGAATGGCCAGAAAAGTACTTTCCCTTGGGAGGCCAATGCCGGATTTATCCAAATCAATGCATCTTGGAACAAGAACTTATTGCTTCCCATACGACCAGACATGCAGCTCCAACATTCACGCATGAATGCAGTCAGTGGGTTTTACATTCTGAGATAGTCTTGTCACCGTCATCAGCAAGGCCTTAGGTGCTAGTTTGGAGGCACTATTAATTTCTGCCACTGTATCATCCAGTAGATCTTGCTCTGTTCCTACGTCACAGAGCAGCTGCAGGGCGCAATCAGGTAAGATCCAGTAAAATTCAACTGGCAGTCCATCAGTACCAGGCGATTTGCCTACATGAAGCATAGAAACTGCTAAGCGAGGATCCTTCAACATTATGGTATTCTCCAAGGGTGCGGCTTGATCATTCGTCAGGCGAGGAACTTCCAGACAGTCTAGAAAGGACTTTCTGTGTTTTGTTCACAATTTAATTCTGATTTGTAGAGTTCTTCATAATATCCTTTAAATATTTCATTTATGTTCTTCTGAAGAGTCACCATATTGCCTGCTGTATTTCTTATTGCAGTAATGCTTCGGTCACGCCCTGCAATCTTCAGTCTATGTGCAAGTAGTCTTCCAGCATTTTCGCTGTTTTCAAAATAATGTATTTTACTTCTGAGTAAGGCATATTCAATCTGGTCAGATATTATTTTATTTAGCTCATATTTCTTTTTCCTCACTTTAGATCTCACATCTTGGTCGTGACTCATGACATGTTGCTTCTCCAGCACTTTGGCTCCCCCAGATAATCTCTTCATGATCTGAATGACACCTGGCCTAGTAGGATCGTTGTCTGTCTTCCCTCTGTTCCCCTTCCCTTGCCCAGTCGCGCCTTGAAACACTTGTATATAGGCGCGTTATAAATGCCATATCATATAATTTCTTCAACTCTCTTTCATTCTCCTGTAATTTCCTGTTTTAGATAACAAAACACCTTGCATATAGCACTTGATTGCTTCCCACACTAATGAAACAGCAATATCATTGGATCTATTGATTGCAATAAAGTCCTTGAACTCCCACACAATCTCCTCTTTAATTAGCTTGTTCTGTAATATATTCGAGTTCAATCTCCATCTGAATGATTTAGTTAATGTATATTGCAAGGAGAGGCATAATGATATTGGAGCGTGATCAGAAACACTGATGATTCCTATTTTGGAGTCCTAGCAGCTGAGTGTTACGAGCCCGGAGGTGAGAAAGAGATCAATACTTGAGTACACATCATGACATGCAGAGTGAAAACTGTAATCTCTTTCAGACGGATATTCTAGGTGCCAGATATCTGCTCGATGTAGTTCATCTATCAAACTTTCGAGTGATCGCTTACTTCTCTTGGATATTCTTGATCTGTCTGCATTGGAGCAGTGAAGTAACGGGTCCAAATAAAAGCTAAAGTCTCCAGCTAGATGAACAGAATCAACATTGCAGGACATTTTTGTTAAGGTCATCCATTGGTGTATTCAAGCTTTGAATTCAGCTACATATGTCTGTGTGGTATATCCCCTGTAGTCGCTGGACCTCACCCCTGGATACAGTAGCTGACGTCATTTTCTGCAGTGTACACTCCTTCACTGAATGAGATGCTTAATAGAACGAGGACGCACGTGTTTCGGTTTTGAGGGGCACATGATGATTGCAGATTGGGGGTCGTAACTGTTCTGAGTACTGTAAATAAATTGCCTTTGCAAGCCATGCATGTAATATGTTTAAACGCCCCTTTTACTGCTGATGGGAGACTAAGTCTTGGACTGAACTGTATAAAACAAATGACATCATGCAAATTAACTCAGTAAAAGGGTTTTGCATTGGTAAAAGTATGCCTGGCGTGTTCCATTTTGAAAAGTTCTGTTGTACACACAGAGCTCAGGTTTATCTGTGGGGTAAGAAAAGATCTGTCACTATCAACTACAATTCACACCTGCACCCATTTAAAATCAGATGCAACAATTGATGGACACCACGGGCACATCTGGGTGAACCTAAGACACACTGAAGATGGTATTGTTCCAAGGAACCTATTACCCCAGCCTTGAACTTACATAACCAATCTCCCCACCAGGTAACTCTGTCATCATCCTCATCATCCTCATCATCAGAGTTACCCCCTGCACGCCCCCCGTACACTCTGTATATCGACCTAATAAGGCCAACCCAGCGATCCACTCCAATCAGTCCTATCGCCCCCCTAGGTTGCTTTCCCACAGATGCTCATGATCATATAATGCAGTGAGTTCATACACGGCAGAGTGCCACGCCTGGTGCTGATATGTCACCACAAAGACCACACGACCAAAGCACAAAGAATCTCAGGGGCACACAGACCACGTGTACTCCCGAATCTGAACTCCTCAACACATCAGGAGTCACAGCGTGCATCCCCCACAACCCCTTACCCCTCGTTCAGTGCCCGGCTGAAGAAACAACTTACAACATATGTTTTTGGATAATCTGTGCTTGAGTCTTCCTTCACCGGTCAGCCTATCCCTTTAGCTCAGTTTGGGTTGTAGGTTAAAGGTTCGATTCAAAAAGTTCGAAATACAATAAGGTCCCCCGTTTTTGTGGTAAAAACCACTTTTTTTACCTATACGGAAACCCACAAAAAAAGATATAATAAAAAAAAAATTTAACCTTTTGTTTTCGGTCCTATTGACCCGAACCTATTGCATTTAAACCTTTTGTAATCGCACCTTTAACCGGACACCCTCAGTTTGTACTTTTCTTCAGCGCCCGTATGCCTCCAGGCCACTTTGGTCACACTTTACAAATAAATAAAGTAAAGTAAACTAGCGCCAAGAAGCTGCCAAAATAGCTGAAGTCATGCTACTACAAGACCCAGTTACTCTACATTGCTTGACAAAGTGTAGAATGGAGTACTGGAGTAGAGGAAGACCATGATGAACTTCTCAGCAATGGGGCACATCAGAAAAAGGATTATTGTGAAAAGAATGATCCTGCAGTAAGGAACATGGAAGGGAAGCCGGTACCTTTCTTTCACAAAATCTTCAAATTCTTTGCAGTTCTTTCTGCCTTCGTTGGAGTAACAGATGATGGCGTCGTAACCAGCGGTGCTCGTGATGTCGGTACTCTGCAAGCACAAACCAAAACCTATGTTAGTGTTCATTTGGACCTGAGTTGAGAGGATATTATCAATTAATGGGATGGACCCCTTCCAGCTATTCGCCTTCCGGCATCTCCTATGCAGGAACTCCCCCACCCCGGCCCCGACACTCACGCCCAAGTGATTTCCCTGCTCACTCCATGCACCCTTTGTGAGACCCTATCCTCATGCTTGATATGAGTAATGCTTCCATACTCAAGGCCTCATGCCCACCACTCATGGTCTTGGTCACAGACAAAGAAACAGCCTCACCCAGCCAACCCTCACATCTTCCCCACTAACTCCTGTCACACCAGTTACCGTAGTTACCATTGCTAGCGTGTCAAGGACGCACAACACCATGCAACAGGTTTGAGCAATGGGCCGCAGAAGTGAGTCTCGTGCATGCTGATATGCCCTGTTCCATCCAGAGATGCTAATGCAGTCCTGTTTTTTTCTTTGCATTCAGGGGGTCTGTCCTCCAGTATTTCTAATGGGGAAATCCAGGAGGTCAACTCCAAGAACGTGAATAAAACGCTAGGATAGGATTTGCCGTTCCGAAGTGGAGTGGAGCATGCTGCCATGAGTTTTACACATGTATAGTGCTTGGGAGCCGCTGTAGAATGGATGAACAGCCAGTGGATAAATTGAACACTAGTCATGTGTGGCAGTAAGGAGCTTTTAACATTGAACCCATAAAATGTGTAACTCTTCTTTTCCCATTAGAGCATGGGTGTCAAACCGGCCAAGAAAGTCTCCTTAGTCCCCAAGGGGAAGAGTCCCCAGTTTTTGCTTCCATCACCCATATGTGCATTTTCCAAACACATTTTACAAACACAACAAATGGACAAACAGATGCTAACTACGAATCACAGATTAAGCATCAGGCTGCAATCTCTGCACCACAGCCCCTTAAGTAGAAAATAAACAGCCTGCAAAGGTATTATCATTTAAATCCAAGACCAAGTTATCTGACTTAGCGTAGCAATATTATCAAAGGGCAGGTTAAGGTATTTGATTTCGCCCCAGAAAAATCCAATTCATCCCATGGCTAAAAGCTATGAACTGCTAAGATTAGGCAGGATCTTCCTCCATCCTGAACATTGATAGGCTGCAAAACATTCTTGGTTTTCAACTAGAAGACCTTCCAGAACCATGGGTTTAACACACAGGACTGAATTACCTGCAATGCAGCCACCCTCCAGTATCCAGTATCCGGGTTGCCCCGATTGGCCCAAGGCCCATGCATGTCGCTGGGTGGCAGGAATCTCAGGAGCTCCTCAACACATTTCTTTTAAGGACCACCCTTTACTTTGTGTTTAACCATCAATCGGAACCTTCACCCAGCGTGAGTACCATGGAATGGTCATACCCATTAGGTGACAGCAGCTGTTGCCCTCTAAAATGCAGTTAGAAAGACCAATTAAAACTGTTTGGCTTTTGTTGCCTGGAAGTGTGTCTGATTGACAGCAGAGCTGTACACACAGACATCATTTGGGGCCAGCTATCTGTAGCAAATGCTAACCCAATATTGCTACTTGCAACTTCCGTGGACTGATTTTCAACACTTGAGACTCAACAAATCTTATTACTTGTTTGTTAAAATACTATAGGCCTCATCATAAGTTGGGTGGTGCGGTAAAAGTGCAGCAGCAATAGCGTTACTGCCACATTACCGCACTGCCCAACTATGAGTTGGGAGGAAAGTTGGAGGATTCACCTCCAGCTCTGAGCTGGAAGTAAATCCACTGACTTTGCGCCCATTTTTGGTGCAATTACCATGACACAATTACTGCTGCAGTAATTGCACTAAAAACGCCCCATTCAGTTCTATGGACTAAAAAAAGATAATGGGGGCTTACACTGCCACTGCCACTTGTGATCTGGCGGTAATACAGCCGGACCAAGTGGCAGTAATGGTAATTGCATTGGGCGGTATTCTAGTGGATTTACCGCTGGGATACTGCCTCACTTGTGATGAGGCCCATTACAAGTATGGCGTAGCGGGAAACAACTGACAGTAACGGTATTACCGCCAATGTTCCTGTTCCACCATACTATGAGTATGGCCTGGAGCGGAATATTTAACTCCAGCAAAATGCTGGAGGAAAATCGTCCAACACTCCGCCGAAAAATCAGCAAAATCTGCAGTATTACCATAGCGGAATTACTGTTGTGGTAATTCTGCCAAAAAAGCACCATTGAGTCCATTGGACTAAAGAAAGGGATACACTGGACCAAGTGGTGGTACCAGTAATTCAGTTTAGTGGTATCGGGCAGGTTTACCAGCCAGATACTACCAAATTCGTAATGAGGCCCATTATATCTCCACGTTTTGCTACTAAATGTACCTAGCTGTTTGTTTCTATTAAACATAACTATTTGGAAACATGATGTCCACGTAATGTGTCACTCGAGATTGCTTCATAACCAAACTAGACCTCCTCATAATCTGTAAGGTAGGTTTAAGCAATTGACAGAGGCAAGGAATACGCTTTAAGCAATTGACGGAGGCAGGGAATACCTGTTAGTGCTACTAGATCGCAGAACAGCTTTTGAAATAGTCCATGTATCCGGCGTCTTTGCCTTATTAGAACATCTGGAATATCTGAAACCTCTGCCCTTTAGTTCTTCTAGTGGCTAAAGAGAGGCTGTGTCCTTCCCATATCCAATCTGGTAGAAATAACTTCATTCAAGGATCACTGCTGACTCTGAGGTTCAATGTTTATGTCGGTTGCCCTCCTGTAGGCCCCCGCTATGCCTTCTATACTCTATGTATCCATCACCAGCCAGAAAAGGTAATGGTTGGTATTAAAACCGTACTTGTCTATCTTTGCATCAAGAATGGCCGTGAGATTCCAGAAAGTCAATGGGCCTCATTACGAGGTGGGTGGTAAGGGGTTTACGTGGCCGGTAAAGGTGCCAGAGCCGTTAACCCCTTACCGCCCTATTACGAGGTTCGCTCGCGGGACCCACTCTGGATGCCTGGTTTTACCAGACGTCCTTAGCGGGTCACGCCAGCGGCCCAGCATGCTAACAACAGGCCCGTCATTAACAGGCCCGTTGTTAGCATGCTCCCCATTCCCATTGGGCCCTATAGGGGCTCAAATGGAAATGGGGATGGTCCGGTCCGGGTTCCCTGAATGGGGAAATACCGGCCCTCCAAGGTCGGAGTGGCCCAGTATTTCCCCATTCAGGGAACCCGGATCCGAGTTTGGAGACAGCCCTATGGGCCTAGAATTACGAGTTTGGGGGTATTCTCTCCACAAATACTGCCAAATGGAATGACTGTTACAGCATACATACATTGGAAGTTATTTTGGGGTCCCCTGGGACTCCATGGGAAAATGCCATATTGCGGCATACAGTATTACCGGTTTTGCGTGTTTTAATCATGGCAAAAATCACTGCAGCTATTTTAACCGTGATGTTTTCCCCGAAGCTGTTTTGGATGATTAATTCACCATCTAACCCACCACACTCAAAACCACTACAAAAACACACAACACATATATATATATATATATATATATATATATATATATATATATATATATATATTTATGCTCTTCCTATGGAAACACCAACTTAACCATAACTACATGGCCATGTAATATATATATATATATATATATATATATATATATATATATATATATATATATATATATATATATTACACAGCCACGGTAGTGGCTGTGTAGTTATGGTTAAGTTGCTAATCCAATAGGAAGAGCACTTTTTGGGTGGTTGATAACTTCGCTCCCCCTGGATGAATCCTCACCAAACTGTGCAAAAAAAGTATATGGCCCACTATAAATTTCTTCGCAAAGTTTGGTGAGGTTTGGTCCGGGGGGTGCAAAGTTATAGGGGGTCCCACATTTTTTTTTTCCCATAGACATAATGGGAAAAAACTTTGCTCACGCCTACAGCCCAAAACCCGCTGGACGGATTTTCACCAAATTTGCGGCAGGAGTGGCGGCTTGGTCCCGAAAGCGTGCTTTCGTTAATTTGATGTAAATCCGTCCAGTATTCTTTTTAAACCGATAAAAATGAAAGTCAAAAAAATTAGTAATATCTATGTCCGCTCCGCGGCCTCACTTCCCTGTTCGGTCCACGGACTGGCCTCTGATTGGCTGTGCTGTCCGCGGACTGGCCTCCAATTGCCCGAAAAATTCGCAGACTTTTGCGTGGTCCGCGGACATCGGGACGAAGCCGCTGAATGGCTGGTGGGAAAACATGAAATGCGTCGGTTTTCCCGAAATGGCCGCCATCTTGGATTCGCAGACTTTTTGGGGTCCGCGGACAGTGCAGCAAAATCTTTTTTTTTTAAAAGCAGCATTTCACTTGTCAGACTCAACAAACAATCTCTGGGGAGGTGGGGGGGATGAGGATGGGATCGGATATGGCCATAAGAAGCCAAAAAATGGGTTGTTTCACCCCTCCCGAAAGTCTGCGAACATTCCAGATGTCCTGGGGCAGTCCTGTGGTGTTCGCGGACACTTCAGATGTCCTAGGACATCTGTACCTATTTCTGCATTACAGGATTGGGGAAAAGCATTTTTTGGATGGCTTATAACTTTTGCAGCACTCAGTGAAACTGCATGTAATATTGCAATTTTATTCTAGGACTAATCCTGAATGGTTTTGCAAAGTTTTGTGGGATTCTATCAAGAAGGGGCAAAATTAGATGGGGGGGGGGGGTCCCAAAATATTGTAAAGGCAAATGTGGTGTCATTTGACGAATCTGCACAACATTTGGATCTAGATATAAATGGTTTTCTAAAATTTGGTGGGATTTACTCAAGCGGGGGTGAAATTAGAGGGGGGGTCTTAACATTTTTAGATGGCTTATAACTTTGTTGCTATTTGACGAATGTGGACAAAAGTTTCGAGAAAGATTATAGACCCAACCTTCAATGTTTATGTACAGACTGAATGGATTTTGTCAAGTTTGGGCTGTTATATGACTATTGTATGTACATATATTTTGACACTTTTAAAAAAATAAAACATGGGCGGGTTTCGAGGAAACTCGTGAGGAGCATTGGCAAGGACATTAAAGCATGGTTTTGAAAATGTGCCTGTGTTTTATTTTTTGACAAGTGTAATAATGTAGGTACACAAAATAGTCATATACCTTTGGTGACTGAGGCAACTGGGTGACTGGGCAGTTGCCAGATTGTCAGGGTCATGGCATAAGGTCATGACGCAGAAATATCTGGCTACAGGGCCATGACCGCTAAGGACGAGAAATGGTGTTAAAGTGGCTATGTCTACCTGGGACCGGCTATGTGGTAAAGTTATTCAAAGGTAGGATAGGTTTTAAAGGGAAAAAAAGTGCTTGTGGTAATATGTTCATAGGGTTTTGCAGGCTGCCATGGCAAGGGAAGGGGGCTGCGTACAGAGCCCCGCCTTCTCTTTCCATGTTGGCTGTCTTGGAAAAGGATTTTCCTTCATACAGCGGGATGCCGAAGGCGACCCACTGTAGGAAGAATAATCCTTCCATCTTACCGCTATAGGAAGACAAATCTAGGTTTTAGCACCCTGGGTTCCCGCTTTGGGAACCAGGGGTGCTAATGGCCTTTATCCCCCATTTCAGGGGCTGCAAAGGACGATACTGGTCTGTAGCCCTCCTTATTTATTTATTTATTTATTTATACCGCACCAATGCCCGCAGGCATCAGGCTGTGTGGTTACAGTATTTGTTAAAGAAGATGAGGTGGAGGAAGACAGCTTACTACTTGCTGAGAAAGGAACAACCTTTCTGAGAGCATTGCGGTCATTGGATTTGGTGTGGCGGCGCATGGAGGTGGTCCCATAGGAGTACTGTCCAGGTAGTCTGCGACTGAGTACAAAATTGTACTCAGTGCATTTCACTTTGGTAGCTTTAGCCTTTGGTACACTCCCAACAGTAGCAAAGAACTGGCACATCCATGATTTGATCTTGGTGCTTGAGGTAGGCACTTCCTCTACCTAATCTTCTTTGTCCTCTTCATTGTCTTTGAAAGTACTGTGCTTTTTTTGTTGTGAAGGTCCTCCAGCTGGTGGTGGTGGTGGCTCTTGGGGAGGAGGGATGGCAATAACTGATGACATTTTTAAGATAAATAGCAGTTTTGATAAAATTCTTCCAAGTATGTACTGTGTACTAGATTGGTTAAGGATAATGACTACGAAAAGGTGTAGGAGGTGTGCAAGGGAAATTTGAAGTTGAAAGTTCCTACATCAGAACATGCAGTTCCAAACTGTCTGCGAAGGACGGATCTTATTGTGAAGTGTGGACGGGTTCTTGGACACGTCATCATGCTGCGTACTAGCGTATGATCATGTGGCACTGTTCGGAAGGTCGACAATGAAGTCAGATGTTCGTAGACATCTACGGATGCAGAGCTAGTTGAAATAGTTGCAGAAAGTGTATAGAAGTGTTAAAAATTATTCTAGAAGGTGGGAAATGGCAGTGTTTTAAGGTGACACTTTGTAAATTGGACACAAATATTGTTATATTTGGTAAGTATGATATAAGTAAATTGTAGGAAAATAGCATCTACTGGTAAAAACCCATGAAATTCACTGGAAAAACTTTGTTAAAGGGACGTTATGGTTAAGTTGGACTAATAAAAACCTATGAAATTCAATGAAAAAACGTTGTTAAAGGGACGTTATGGTTAAGTTGCACTAATAAAAACCTATGAAATTCCGTAAAAAAAATGTTGTTAAAAGGACGTTATGGTTACAAGTAAAATCGAAAAACCCCTGAAATTCACCAGTTATGGTAAGCTATGCAACCATAACTCGCACCACCACCGTGCACTGCTAAGACTAACACCCAGGACATCAAAGATGACATCACAAATATCATTGATGACATCACTGATGACATCACATGTGCATTTACTTTTCATAAAAGGTATTGTGAATGTAATGTTGGCAAAAAAGTATCAGGGATTATCGGGAGATGTGTAATTAAATACATACTTCATTACGCATTGTAGTGTTCTAAAGAACATTCCATTGCAGTGTGCTTTCTAGTACAGGAAGCTACTCATACAGAAATGTAGATATTGGCTGCAGCATACACCACAGGGGTGCTATATTTTTAATTTTCCAATGTTATATAAAAAAACGGCGAATGATATGATAGGTTATTTATAACGCGCTTAATACCCAGAGGTTTCTAAGCGCGGACCCGGGGATCGAACCTGTGTTGCTCCATGTCATCTTGCTTCCGAGACGAGCATGTTGCCCCTGAGCTATCCTCCCGAGACGAGGCGGCTTCTGTATCAGCCTTTTCCGTACTGTGAAACATGTACTAAGTGCCTAATAATGCATCACTTACTACATATTTCTACTAATACACACAAAACATAAATAGACTACAATGCATACAAATATGGGGATCATATATGGAGAGTAAAGAAAGCAAACAAGAGGCAGTATCATTAGCAACTGTGTATAATCTACATGATTGTATTCACGCGCACAAATGATTGCTGTGTTTCAGGCCTGCTTCTACCCCTATAGATGTACATCATAAAATGCAATTAAATTCTAAGGAAAGTAATGTAAGAACATGTGAGAATAGCAACATATATAAATGTAATACCTTTTGAATGTTAAGTTTCTGACTGTCAGTAAATAAAACCACCTGGCCTAGATATGGCAGTGAACAAAAAAGAAGGGTCTAGACATGTGATGTCATCAGTGATATTTGTGATGTCCTCTTTGATGTCCTGTGTGTTAGTCTCTCTTAGCAGTGAACAGTGGTGGCGTGAGTTATGGTTGCTTAGCTTACCATAACTGGCGAATTTCAGGGGTTTTTCGATTTTACTTGTAACCATAACGTCCTTTAACAACATTTTTTTACAGAATTTCATAGGTTTCTATTAGTGCAACTTAACCATAACGTCCCTTTAACAACGTTTTTTCAGTGACTATATATATATAAAAGAAAATTGCCAAAAACAGCCAGAGTGAAAACATCACGATGGAAATAGTTGCAGCGAAAATTTCTGTGATTAAAACACGGTAACCGATAATTGGCCCATACAGTAGAATGTCATCCATTAAATTCTTTTGTGTGGAGGTGATTACTTCCACACAAAAGAAGGTGAAAAGGAAGATTTTCAGGTTTGACAGAACAGCAAAGCATGCAGTATTTCTAAACACTGCATGTATTACTGTTACTGTTACTGGAAACACTTGCTTGTGTATAGGCGCATTATAAATGCCATATCATATAATTACGGCTAAACCTGTGATCATGCCCCCAGTGTTCCTCAAAGGTAATGCGCCACCAATCTCCCAAACCCTCAAACGGTCAGTCAGTCAGTCAGGTCCTAACCCACAACCAGGTAAAAAACCTATGAGTTGCCCTTGACTCAGAGCGAAGCTTTGATTGAATGATCCTGTCCGCTGCCTGAATAGATGAGCTTTGGGTCCAGTGTGTCTCATGGAAATGGTTTGTAATCTTTGAAATGGCATTTCTTCACTTTCTTTCCTGAAATGGAGGATATTCCGAGATAGCTATAGCATCGTATAAGCGGAAGGTTGTCTTGGTTGCCTCGACCCATGGGTCAACTATCTCCAGCTAGCAAGTCAGTGCACTGCTCCCCTCAGCCAACCAAGCCAGAATGGCAAATGTTGCTATAAGCATACACGCAGGAGTGTAAGCTGCCAGCAGTATATGTATTCATTTGTTATTGTTGTTTTGTAATTTAATTACTTGAAGGCACAGAAAAACTCCAAAATCCAACTGCCATGGGTTTCCCCCCCCAGTGCCAAGGCCTTTTTCGGTGATTTCAGTATTTCACCATGCAAAGCCTTCTAACATTGTCTCCTTCATTAACCCCTTAAGTGCCAAGGACGAGCTATACCGTCCTTGGCACTGGGGAGGTAATCCCAAGGATGAGATACCTCGTCCTTGGCACTTAAAGGATTAAGAAAAATGCCAAGTTAAAAAGACATTGGGGTGGCTGAGAGTCAAGCAAAGCCTTTTTGGTAGGGTTTTATATTTAACGCCACACAGTCACCCACTTCTTAGAGGATGCAGCTGCGTCACTAAGTATAAAAGCTCATTGAATACTAGCTTTCTGACTTTCATCTGGACATTTCCAAAAAACCTTAAATGCTAAATGAGTCCTAACTTTGTTTCAGTGGATCCTAGATTTGAATCCTTCGAGGGCAAGGTCCTGTAGGTTGCTAGGAGTGTACACTCCTAAGAGGGTAAACAATAAATGGTAAGCAAATGTAAGATAACCGAGAATGGTTGGGACTAGCCTTTGAGAGGCAGTTCCATGGCATCTCAGATGGATTTCGTTTTAGCAGACTGTTTTAAAAGGTTGCCTGTCATTTCAACAGGTTCCCCCATGCCCTCCTTCCTCTTTAGAACCACTCTCTCTGCAAGTCCCTCCCACTCCCACTTCCACTTCTTAGACGATGCAGCTGTGTCACTAAGTATAAAAGCTCATTGAATACTAGCTTTCTGACTTTCATCTGGACAGTTCCAAAAAACGGTAAATTCTAAATGAGTCCTAACTTTGTTTCTGTGCATCCCTCTTGTCCCCCAGTACGCCTTTTCTCCAGGCGTTTTTCCGCTCCAGTGATGTTCACTCCCACTCCTGCATTTTGTCTTGTGTTGATTTTGTCAGAGCCTTGGTTTCTGTGTCTTCTTCATCTATGCCCAGTATATTCGCTCCTTCCCTACAGGACGATATCCTATGTAGCCTGCCGTCCCACTCGAAAACCATGCTGAAGGGGAATGTCCA
The DNA here is from genome assembly GCF_040938575.1 of Ambystoma mexicanum. Lineage (NCBI taxonomy): Eukaryota > Metazoa > Chordata > Amphibia > Caudata > Ambystomatidae > Ambystoma > Ambystoma mexicanum. The sequence goes on from NC_090935.1 coordinate 223,234,184, forward strand.
TCGATACAGGATATCTTTATCTCGAAAAAGGCTCACCACCGGGCCCATTTTTCTCCTCTTAATCAATATTATTTGGGACAAATCCTGGAAGAGTTGCAAATTTGGTCCGTTATAGGACAACTGTTTCACCTTCCTTGCTGCCTCCAGTATTCCTTCTTTATGGGAGTAATCATTTAAGGCCACCAAGACGTCTCTCGGTCTTGACCCCGGTTCTTTCCTCAACGGGCCAACTCTATGGACCCAGTCCAGTCTCAATTCAGCTCTGTCCTTCGGGTCTGCCAGGTCTGTGAATATTTGCAAAATTGCATCCTTAAGGTCCTTATCTTGTACCTCTTCAGATAGGCCCTTCAACCGTACGCTTGATCTCCTGGACCGGTTTTCATAGTCCTCAGTCTGTAATTCGAGGATGTATTGCCTGGGCCAGATACTCTACTAGTTAATCTGTTTTACATAATTCTCCTGTGAGTTCCTGCAGTGCAGTCTCGTTAGTGTCCACCCTTTCCTCCAATTTGCTGACATCGCCTTTTTTCTCCTGCAGGGTTGAAGCCAGATCCTCGCGCATCTTATCCAGTTGTGTTTGGCCTGTTCCTGCAATTCTGTCAACAAAGTCCTGGAAATATTGTTTTAAAATGTCCTGTGTAACCTCTTGATCATCGCCTTGGCACCTCATTCGCTCCTGTCTGTCCAGGCTACTTTTCCCTTCAGCCAGGGCTTTCGTGTCCTTTCTCCACATATTTTGTATTGCTCTTTCCAGGGGTTTCTTCGTGCTTTAAGTCAAAGACGGGGTCTCCTTTCCTCTATTTTTTGACATTTTCCACTGTAGCCCTTCCACGCTGTAAATGGACACTAGTCTTGACGGGGGTTCTTCCCCGAGTTGTTGGGCTCTTCATGGAGGTTCCATGTAATAATGTCGCCACAAAAATCTCGCCATGCAAAAATATTGCCAAAAAATCGCCGTTTTTTGTGGAGACATTATTACATGGAACCTCCACGAAAAGCCCAACATCTCGGGGAAGAACCCCCGTCAAGACCCACAACCCCCAAACTTTTTTTTTTTTTTTTTTTTTCGCCCCTGTCCCCATATATATGGTCACCCAAATAATATCGCCACAACATTTTCCCGACGATATTATTTACGGCGACCATATATATGAGGATATTATTACCTGATACCTTCGTGGATTATTATTTTGGCCGGTCTTCTCAGCTGATAGCTTTTTTGTAGCTTCTCAGCCTCTAGCGGCACCTTCCGTCTCACCAAAGCTGATCAGGGCAAATCAGGGCAGCCCATTCTCTTCTCCTCTTATTTAGTCTCTCCAGGTGACTCCCTGTTGCCCAGACCCCTATGCCCAGGGCATAAGGCTTCCAGGAGGGTCTTTTTCTCTTTTAGTGGGAGAGGGTGCCGGAGGCACTCTCTGACCTGCTCTCCAAAACTTTAAGGTGGTCGTAGGACATGGGTGACAAGGCCGCCCTCTTTTTCTGTGGCCTTCAAGTTGTTAATGGCTAACTGATCCTCTGATGGCCTTCTAGGCACTTGTTTCCTCACCTCCCTCCTCTTAGGCTTGAGGTTCTCTTTTCGCCTTCTCCCTCTCCCCTTGGTGGAGCACAGTGGAGCCTTGCCTTTTGAGTCCTGGCCAGATGCTTCCCTCCACCACCCTCTGGGTTTCCATGTTATTCCTGCTTCCCAGCCAGCACACACCTGCTCACCTTAACGGAGCACCTCTCCGTCTCGTCTCCGCTGCGGTGCATACCTCTGCCATCTGCAACTCTGCAGGTCCTCCCCACTGTGCCCGCTCTGCTGTTCCTCCTCCTCCTCAGCTCACACCTAAACCCTTGCTCGCTTCCCCTGGGGGTCCACACGTCCCTCCGTCGGGTGCCCAGTTTTCCACCAAGATCTCCCTCCAGTTCCGATGGGCTCACCTCCAGTCCCGGTGTCCTGGGAGTGTCCGGCTGCTGTCCCTCCTTAAAACTCTTCCGACGGCCTGGCAGGAATCTGTCGGCACTTTCGATCTTCAGCACCACCCCTCCGCTTCTCGAGAGGTGCTCCGGTCCGTTCCTATTCTCTGCTGACACCCAGCCTGATTCGCTTTCCTGAGGGGCCCCATTGGGTTCCCACGCCGGTGCCGCTTAAAGATCGGGAGCGTAGCACTTTTGTTCTTTCTTGGTTTTGGCCACGATCCTGGGTCCAACACGGTTCCTCCGCTATCTCTCCAGTATCCGCCTCCACTGCTCTCTTGTCCGCACCTCAGGAGGGAGTTTCTAGAGCTGTTTCAAGCTTTAATGAGGGTCGGTAGCCAGGAGAGCTGCAAACCACATTGCTCTCCCGCCGGCGGCCATCTTGGAATCCTAATTCTGTTGTATCTTGATACCTAAAGTGACAAAATCGCGTACGTCTCGGAAGGTGCTCTCTGTTGCCCTTCTGCACCTGCAGAATTAATTATCTACTGCTCTTCGGCTTTCTCTCTACCTCTTCCATTTTGGTAAGGAGCTGAAACTTTTATTGCCCAATTAATCTTTTTCCTTTGTAGTTTGCTCTATTTTCTCTTTGGTATCCATGATGTACTGCTCTACACTCTGATGCCCATAGGTTAGGTTCATAAATATAAGCATCATACTAAATGATAAACAGGCCAGATGTATGTTTGTCCGAAGCCGCGCTTCGCCTGTTGTCACCTCTAGAGGGAACTGTTGCCTAATTAAATATGTAGTGGTCCTACTGTGTGAATGAACACCTAGGAGACTGCCCAAATGCAAACAATGCTGGGAGGTGTAGTTCTGTGGGCTTTCAGCTATTTCAGCAGGGATTCCAATGGACATTGAAGTGAAAGTGGGACCATGACTCCAAACGTAGAGGGAGAGAGCAGCCCGTCATTCCGGCACAACAGGTCAGGTCAGGAGAAGAGGAGTGAGGGGTATAAGGGCCAGGTGGGAGTGAGCATCTGTGGCACCGGAGCAGAGAGCACCCGTGGCATGACTCCAAACGCAGAGGGAGAGAGCAACCCTGTCACACCGGCACAACGGTTCAGGCCAGGAGTATACCACAAAACATACTGACACTGTGAAAATTACTTTTTTTACGCTCTTTGGCCCGTGTGCAGATGCTTTTACAATAGTTTTAAATAAAGAAAGAAAGAAAACAAATATCATGTTGGAATGGCGCATTTCATATTGGAGTCCTCTTGCCTTTAAGTGCTGCACAAATAGCTACGATTGTTCCCGAATTCAGCTCAGCCCGCGAAAGGCTAAGTGTCCATGCAGCACTACCAGAGGTTGAACTTGCGAGGTGAAGTCTTGCCCCATACTAGAGTGAGAAGTTAGCTTGCTGTGTTAAGGACACTTTTAGCTTTAGTTGGCAGCGTTAAAGAATACCTTAGGTCCCTTCCTTAGGCAGCTATAATAGAACTGAAACCTAACCTTTCTTTGTAGGTCTTTGGCTCAGTCTACTAATGCATCTACCATAGGGATCTGTTTTTGTCCTCATGGTCACAGGTTCCAATCCCAGCAGGGAACGTTAACAGGCTTTGAGATGGTAATAATAATAATTGGCATTCATATAGCACTATGAGCCCTCGGGCACCTGAGCGCTGCTTATTATTACCCACAGTGTGTGGTGCTCATTTATCGACCTCGTAAGGATGAAAGGCTGAGTATGGCCCTGCCGGGATTCAAACCTGCGTCAGCAGGCTCTGCACTGATGTCAAAGCAAGCACTTCGCTAGCTGTGCTAAGCTAAGAGCAGGGACAAGGTCCAAAGATTTGGGCACACGCCAGATCTAATCCTGATTCAAGATCTTTACATGATTTTATTTTGAGTATTTATATTGCGCTCATGACGGACCAAACCGTATAATGGTGCAGCTGGAGTAATAAGAAAGGAAAGTTGAGCAAACAGATTATAACCAGCATCAAGTTCATGTTACAACCATGATGATAGACAACTATCTAAACAGGAATGTTTTTAGTGCCCTGTGGAATTGGTAAAGAGTGTCCAAGGCCCTGATCTCTCTGGGAATACTATTCTAGAGTCTTGGGCCAAAGGCAGAAAATCTTCTGTCCCCTCTTGATACAAAGGCAGATGAGGGGACACTCAAAAGTAATTGATCCTGGGATCATAATCACGCGGAAGGTTGATAACGGCTAATCTTGTCCCTCAAGTAGTCTGGAGCTAATCCGTTTATGCATTTGAATATAAGGCATGCCATTTTAAAATTAATATGTTCTTTCACTGCTAGCCAGTGTAGTGCTCGACATGGGCTGTTTTACTCAATCGACATACCAGTCTGACCGCCGCATTCTGGGCCCTTTGGAGCCTATAGAGTTGTTTTGCTGGAATGCCCATCAGCAGACTGTTACAACAGTCCAGATTGGCATTGGTCAAAGACCCCACCACCATTGCATGATCTTCTTCTAGAATGTATGGCAAAACCTGCCGAAGTAGTCTCAACGAGTAAAAGACTGGGATGAGGCTATATTCCTGGGACAGGATTAATAGAACTGGTTGGTACGCACTGAGATTGAGCAACCAAAAAGCATTAATGTGTGGAATGTAATCCCATTTCAGGGAGGGAGAACAGACATTGATCTAAAAAGATTGATGGCGACTAGAGCAGATAACCCTGAGTGTATAAACACTCCAACCACAATCCTGTGTGATGTCCTGATAGAAAGCATGCTTTATTCTTAGTAAGACGTGCCTTTAATTACTCAAAGTGGCAATGTGAGGAGCCAGGAATGAGCCGGGGACACAGAGAAGTCATAGGTTTGCGCTATACACATTTATTCAAAAATAAAAGGGGGCTGGAAAAGGCCTGGCTGTCCCTATTCCAGGAGGTGTTTCCCTACCTCAATCAAAACTAGGGGTCATTGTCAAGATGCCCAAAGCTAAAAAAAATGTCCTGTGTCCAAAATATTATTCTGGCCCATACATTCTAAAAAGTAATTCTATGGTGAAAAGGGGAATGTCTTTTGGCCTTGGAAGTACACAAAATGTTGAAATTCAAAAGGAAAAGGCATAACTCTAACAAAAAGTACCCAATGGGTAAGGTTCACATTTCCAGGGGATTGCTCCCTAACCCAGGTTTTCCCTTCGCAATACTTTACACTCCTAAAGGCGTGAGTCTTCCTTGGATTCTTCTTGATCAACAAAAACAACATATATTTAACAATGTGGCTTAGTCTCAATTTCACAGGATACCTGGAGTATTCCCCTGCCAGGTTTCTTTTCCACTGTAATATAACATTTCCTCACAGTCTTTGCTTTTCCTGGTGTCTATTTCTACCAGGACTTCCTTGTGTGATTCACTTTACACACTTGCCAATTTGCCACTGCCTGGTATACTCTCCTGTCAGGACCTTCTCATATGCTTTACTTACAAACTTGACTTTGCCTGGTATAGTCTCCTGCCAGGACTTTCTCATGCGCTTCGCTTGCAAACTTGACTTTGTCTAGTATACTTTCCTGCCAGGACTTTTTCATATGCTTCACTTGCAAACTTGACTTGGCCTGGTGTACTCTCCTGCCAGGATTTTCTCATATGTTTCACTTGTAAACTTGACTTTGCCTGTAATGCTTTCCTGCCAGGACTTTCTCATATGTTTCACTTAATACACTTGTAAACTTGACGGTGCCTGGTATACTCTCCTGACAGGTTTTTTTATGTGACTTGCTTTACACACTTGATTACTTGATTCACAAAAGTACATGGTGGCAGGTTAAAAACATATCTGCCTTTTTCCGTTACAATGACTTGGCCACCCTCTTTGCCAATCTTGGTTGTACTTTATTTGGTTTATTTTCTCCCCTGTGGTCCCACGACCCGGTACTCTTGTTCGCTCAGGGTTTCCTGTGACCTCCCACACATTCAGCACCCATCTGTCCAACCGTATATCTGTGTCTCTGGTGTGCAGTACTCACAGAGTACTCACGGAGAGGTGCTTGCTCCTGTCCGGTCGGTATGGTTTGGGTCCATTCTGCGGTTGGCGACTTCTCTGCCGCTTGCTTCTCATTCGGTTCTCTGCCTGCGTCTGGGTATTCAGGTGTGGCTGTCTCTGCTGCTCATTTCTCTGTCACTTCTCCACCTGCATCCGGGTGCTCAGATGCAGCTGTATTTGCCGCTCAACCCACGTCCGAATTCTCGTGTGCGGCTATCTCTGCTGCTTGTTTCTCGCTTGGTTCTCCACCCACGTCCGGGTGCTCGGATGCACCTGTCTTTGCCACTTGTTTCTTGTCCGGCTCCCCACCCATGTCTGGGTGCTCGGGATGGCCATCTCTGCCGTTTGTGTCTCACTCAGGGATATCTTTCCCCTGCCACAGACAAACCGGAGCTTTACCTGAAGGTTGCTTTGGGCAGTCTGTCCAGTAGTTCCTCCTCTCTCTCTCGCCTTCCTTCCCTCTGTGTTCTCATCTTCATTGGACTCCTCTAGTGAGCGTCTCTCCGAGCTTTGCTGGATGTGGCTTTTAAATGTCCTGGGACCTATCAATTGTTCATAACAACTAGAACGCATCTTGTGCTTTTCACATTCCTAGATCTTCATTGTTTTTTTCAGCTTTCTAGTCTCAGTACTTTCAAATGCATGGAAATGGTAGTCAATTCTTGGTAACCTATGCACAAAACTTTGGAAGGTATCGTCAGCAGCTTCCATGGTTGGATGAAGGGTGTCATGACAATATGCCATTAAGGCATGAGGAATGGAACGAGTATCCTTAAAATGAAAAGGGGGATTCCATGTCTCATCCAATGATGTATCACCCCTCTGAGGGCCACCTCCCCCATGTCATCCTCCCTCACGTAACTGGCCCCAGGGTCAGGATTAGGCAGCGGCTGCCATTCCCTGGCCGGATGGGAAGAGGTTTCCCCCGGGGAAGGAGTGTTGACATCATCAAATTCATCACAGCAAGGAGACAGTCTACGGACTTCAATGAGACTGAAGATATGTTCCCTGCCCCTGGACTTGCTGCACTTGTTGAATGAAAGCAACCCTAGGAGAGTCGTATGACCTAAGCTCTGAGCTACACTATGACTTATCCACAGTGGATTCCTGGCTAATGCAGGGGCAGTTAAATTAGGTTCCTCCCCTGAGGCATCTGCAATTGTTCACACACATATATGGAACAGACATGGGAAGTTTTCACATTAAGATCGCAAAGCAGCCAATTATGTAGAAATGATAACTGATGTATACTCTGAATGGAAAATAGAGTGACACTTTGCAAAGCCTACAAGTCAGTTCTCAAGGGAAGGTCATGTTATTCACCAAAACCTAAACGAGGCTGAGGCAGGAGCACTTGATCCGAATTGAGAAAGCATATGTAGTACAGTGGGGTGAGGTATAGCACAAGAACTGTTGAGGCTTGGAGTACAGTACCGGCTGCTTATTTTACAAAATGGCAGGCATGCATTCTGCGCTAGCAGAGGAGAAGTGTATGCGTACAGAGATAAGGCAGGCAAGAATATAACATGGATGGGATAAGGAACAGGGAGGACAGAATTTTGTTGGGTGGAAGAGAGCAAAGAGGCAAACTCCAAGGAGGGTGAGCAACGGCAGCTGATGCTTTTGCTGGGTATTAGCAAACCGTGTACATGTCTAATGAGGATAGCAGGAAGGGCCCAGTTACATGGCCTGCCAATGAAGACTCGACTGGCAACATCTTTATTTATTGTTCACTTGTTAGGCGCCTATACAGCAAGTAAATACTGTTTCAAAGCGCCCACAGGGCAAAGGGAGGGAACAAGGGAGTGAAACACATTAAACACAAAATATTAAAAACAGTAGAGGGAAAAGGAGAAAGGACGAACCTACTATGCCTTGGGAATATTTAGAACGTGCAAATGCAGCAAGGTAGAATGGAGAAGTGCTGGAGTGTCCATGCTCATGGCTGAGCCACAGATAAGTGCATGGTTGAAGTGCATGGTATGGAGAGTGCTACATGGCTTGGAGCCGCGTTGGGTATATGTGCGAGCATCCAAGGCAGAGGGAGTGCCAGGGTAAGTGCTGAGGGTAGACAGGAGCTGGGGGATTGGGTGTGGGAGGTCTGGGGCCCGAGGAGGCATGAGGGCCCAGGTCCCCAATCAAAGCAACTGTGAAAAAAGCAGAGAAGAGAAGAAGGGAAGGAGGAGGTAATGAGGAAAGCCTTGAGGAGCTTCCAGAATTTAAGAAAGTCCTGCTCAAGGCACAGAGGGAGGGGGAAGCTGTTCCATAGGAGGGAGCCAGCAGAGGAAAGTGATGGACCACCTACCCTCTGTTTGGCAAAATGCTTTACACAGAAAGAGTTGGTGCCAGAGGAACGCAGAGTTTAAACAATAAAGTTTAAACAAAACTTTCTTATTTTCTGTTGGTAATTGGCTGGTGCTGGTGTTCTGGTATTTCCATGGCAAATTGGGTTTAATGTACAGCAGTTAAGCTTGTGCAATAAGTGTCTTTTTCAGTTTGTGTGGGAATTTCTGGACTCAAGTTTCAAACATGCAACAGTTTCAGGAACAATGACTTTTGCAATCCGGTCTGAGAGTTCAGATTAATTATTGCAGCATACGCTGGCTTCCTCACCACAGTTTCTGCCAGGTAGCTCTTGGGTTGTTCTGTCTTCAATATCATAGATTACTCTTTTTCCTTTTTCTCTACTCTCGGGTCAGATGGCATCACCCTAAAACATTGGCTGTGACGCACGCGGATTCCATCTCTCGGCACACCGTTCTTGCTTGCCGGCAGTGTGTGCACCGCGCCACAATAAGGGGTGTACTGGGGGGGACATCAGAGGTGGGTTTACAGGGAGAGAAAGTGCAGTGACTGGATCAGTACCCACAATTCTCTTAGGAATGTTTTCAAATGTTTTTCAGAAGAAGATGTGGGTGCGATTACAGAGCTCAGCATAAGGTGGGTATGGGATGAACAGAGATTGCAATACCCTACTTCCTGCACTTTGTGGTCACATGTCTTTGCTGAAAGCATGGCTTCTTTTTAAAAAAATGTATCTTAATTTATTTTTTATTTTATTTAAAATTATATAGTTTGCATGTTAAACTTTTCATTTATAGAATTTCATATAAAGAGATCTGATCGAGCTTCAAAGTAAAAGATCCTAATGAAAGGCAGATTGTCTCTATTCAGTCTTTTGTTTATCGCCGAGTTTGGGACAGTTCCGTGATGTTGTTTAGAAACTGAATGATTGTTTAAATCAGTTTTTTTGTCCTTTCCCAAAACAATCTGCGTCCATCTCGTTTCTGGGTCCATCTGTTGGGTTGAGATCTTAGAGTAAGCTCTATAAAGACTTCTCTTTTCTGCTTAAGCGGGACATTCCATTATGATATGTTGGATTGTCTCTTGCTTCTTTACATTTGCAAAGGTCATCTTAATGCATTGCTTTGGTGGCCACATGGTCAGAGTTGTACCCTTCCCGTCAAGGGAGTGATTCTGGATCTTCAGTACTTTGAGTTTGGGGGTTAAACCATTATTTATTTATCTATTTGCATTTTTAAACCGCATCGAAGCGTTGTTACAGGAATATATATATATTTTTTAGTTGCGTAATTGTTGTCTTAGTTCCGTATTTATAACGCGCTTAAATACCCAGAGGTTTCTAAGCACGGACCCGGGGATCAAACCTGTGTTGCTTCGTATGGTCTTGTTTCTAAGGCGAACACGTTGCCGCTGAGCTATCCTCCCGGGATTATGCAGGATTCAGGGCAAGATTCTTAGCTTGACAGCAAGGAATACATTGCTTAGCTGCGGTGGAGATTGAAGCGACCTAAGTGACAAACTCAGTGTATGCAAGAGAGGCAGAAGTGCCACGGGCAAGATGTACAGTGTTCACAGGGTGGGCAGAGAAGGGGTCCGAAATGTAGTCTCTACATCTTGGAGCTAGGCCTAGGAAAGATAGCGGCTGGGAGGGCCAACATGGGGATCGGGATTGGTAGGAGAAATAAAATTGCCCCGCTAGGTAAATGGGCGAGCAGCAATATTAGAGATGGGGTCTAGAGCTGAAAAAAACAAGATCAGTGGTGTGGGCACTGTTGTGAGTGGGGCCATTTACTTGTTGGTAGAGATCAACTGATTCAAAAAGCGAGCGATGGAACAAAGTATTCGCTTTCCGAGTGCCAAGCCTTCTTTGTCAGCGATAAATGATTTGTAAAGAGAAAGCCACAACACAGTTTGTGCTCAAAATGAAGACATAAAAGCATGTTATACTTCATTGGCTGAATGAACAGTATGTCTGGAATGTGGGACTGGAAGCTGCGCTGTGTTCCCTGCTTCCAGAGGATTTATGGTCTTTTACATAAGTCAGCAGTTTCCAGACCTATATTCCAGATATACTGTTCGTGCAGCCAATCAAATTTCAAATGCTTTTTATAGTCATTTTGAAAACAAACTGTAGTTTGGCATTCTCTTTCTATCTGGTGAAGAAGTCTGTGGGACTTTGAAAGCTAATGCTTTGTTTCATCTCTGCATAGTATTTTCAGTTAGTCCAATAAAAGATATCAAAACCTGCATCTTGTGTGATTTTAAAACGGGACTAACATGAGGTTGAACTTATTTTTGCACAAAAAGGGAGAGCAATTTTGCAGTCATTGTTAAGGATTAGCCATCACGGTGGCGGTATGCAAGTGGGATATTGGATGTATTGCACAAGGTAGTGCTTTGCGAGGGCGATTTTGCAAATACTGCGTGAGGTGGAACTATGGCAGGGGGATTTTGCAAGTACTGCGTGAGGTGGTGATATGCAGGGGGATTTTGCAAGTGCTGCATGAGGTGGCGGTATGCCAAGAGGATGTTGCAAGTGCTGTGAGGTGGCACTATGCATGGGCATTGTGCACGTGCTGCGTGAGGTGGTGGAATGTCAGCGGAATTTTGCAACTGCTACCGCAGGTGGCACTATGCATGTGCATTGTGCACGTGCTGCGTGGGGTGGTGGAATGTCAGTGGAATTTTGCAACTGCTGCTTGAGGTGGCACTATGCATGGGCATTGTGCACGTGCTGCGTGGGGTGGTGGAATGTCAGTGGAATTTTTCAACTGCTGCCTGAGGTGTCACTTTGCATGGGCATTGTGCAAGTGCTGCGTTTGACGGTGGTATGTTTGCAGAATTTTGCAAGTGCTGCATGTGGTGGTGCTGTGCCCGGGGGATTTTGCAAGTGCTGTGTGAGGTGGCGGTATGCGAGTGGGATATTGGATGTATTGCACAAGGTAGTGCTTTGCGAGGGCGATTTTGCAAATACTGCGGGAGGTGGAACTATGCCAGGGGGATTTTGCAAGTACTGAGTGAGATGGTGCTGTGCCAGGGGGGTTTTGCAAGTACTGCGTGAGGTGGAACTATGCAAGGGGGATTTTACAAGTACTACGTGAGGTGGAACTATGCCAGGGGGATTTTGCAAGTACTGCGTGAGGTGGTGATATGCAGGGGGATTTTGCAAGTGCCTCGTAAGGTGGCACTATGCATGGGCATTGTGCATGTGCTGCGTGAGATGGTGGAATGTCAGCAGAATTTTGCAAGTGCTGCTTGAGGTGCCACTATGCATGGGCATTGTGCAAGCGCTGTGTTTGGCGGTGGTATGTTTGCAGAATTTTGCAAGTGCTGCGTGTGGTGGTGCTGTGGCCGGGGGATTTTGCAAGTGCTGTGTGAGGTGGCGGTATGCGAGTGGGATATTGGATGTATTGCACAAGGTAGTGCTTTGCGAGGGCGATTTTGCAAATACTGCGGGAGGTGGAACTATGCCAGGGGGATTTTGCAAGTACTGAGTGAGATGGTGCTGTGCCAGGGGGGGGTTTGCAAGTACTGCGTGAGGTGGAACTATGCAAGGGGGATTTTGCAAGTACTACGTGAGGTGGAACTATGCCAGGGGGATTTTGCAAGTACTGCGTGAGGTGGTGATATGCAGGGGGATTTTGCAAGTGCCCCATAAGGTGGCACTATGCATGGGCATTGTGTATGTGCTGCGTGAGATGGTGGAATGTCAGTAGAATTTTGCAGGTGCTGCTTGAGGTGGCACTATGCATGGGCATTGTGCAAGTGCTGTGTTTGGCGGTGGTATGTTTGCAGAATTTTACAAGTACTGCATGTGGTGGTGCTGTGCCCGTGGGATTTTGCAAATGCTGGGTGAGGAGCGGTATCCGAGTGGGATATTGGATGTATTGCACAAGGTAGTGCTTTGCGAGGGCGATTTTGCAAGTACTGCGTGAGGTGGAACTAGGCCAGGGGGATTTTGCAAGTACTTCGTGAGGTGAAACTATGCCAGGGGGATTTTGCAAGTACTGCGTGAGGTGGAACTATGCCAGGGGGATTTTGCAACTGCTGCCTGAGGTGTCACTTTGCATGGGCATTGTGCAAGTGCTGCGTTTGGCGGTGGTATGTTTGCAGAATTTTGCAAGTGCTGTGTGTGGTGGTGCTGTGCCTTGGGGATTTTGCAAGTGCTGGGTGAGGTGGCGGTTTGCAAGTGGGATATTGGATGTATTGCACAAGGTAGTGCTTTGCGAGGGCGATTTTGCAAATACTGCGTGAGGTGGAACAATGCCAGGGGGATTTTGCAGGTATTGCGTGAGGTGGAACTACGCCAGGGGAATTTTGCAAGTACTGCGTGAGGTGGAACTATGCCAGGGGGATTTTGCAAGTACTGCGTGAGGTGGTGATATGCAGGGGGATTTTGCAAGTGCTGCATGAGGTGGCGGTATGCCAAGAGGATGTTGCAAGTGCTCTGTGAGGTGGCACTAAGCATGGGCATTGTGCACGTGCTGCGTGAGGTGGTGGAATGTCAGCGGAATTTTGCAACTGCTGCCACAGGTGGCACTATGCATGGGCATTGTGCACGTGCTGCGTGGGGTGGTGGAATGTCAGTGGAATTTTGCAACTGCTGCTTGAGGTGGCACTATGCATGGGCATTGTGCACGTGTTGCGTGAGGTGGTGGAATGTCAACAGAATTTTGCAACTGCTGCCTGAGTTGTCACTTTGCATGGGCATTGTGCAAGTGCTGCGTTTGGCGGTGGTATGTTTGCAGAATTTTGCAAGTGCTGCGTGTGGTGGTGCTGTGCCCGGGGGATTTTGCAAGTGCTGTGTGAGGTGGCGGTATGCAAGTGGGATATTGGATGTATTGCACAAGGTAGTGCTTTGCAAGGGCGATTTTGCAAATACTGCGGGAGGTGGAACTATGCCAGGGGGATTTTGCAAGTACTGAGTGAGATGGTGCTGTGCCAGGGGGGTTTTGCAAGTACTGCGTGAGGTGGAACTATGCAAGGGGGATTTTGCAAATACTACATGAGGTGGAACTATGCCAGGGGGATTTTGCAAGTACTGCGTGAGGTGGTGATATGCAGGGGGATTTTGCAAGTGCCCCGTAAGGTGGCACTATGCATGGGCATTGTGCAAGTGTTGTGTTTGGCGGTGGTATGTTTGCAGAATTTTACAAGTACTGCATGTGGTGGTGCTGTGCCCGTGGGATTTTGCAAGTGCTGGGTGAGGAGCGGTATCCGAGTGGGATATTGGATGTATTGCACAAGGTAGTGCTTTGCGAGGGCGATTTTGCAAGTACTGCGTGAGGTGGAACTAGGCCAGGGGGATTTTGCAAGTACTTCGTGAGGTGAAACTATGCCAGGGGGATTTTGCAAGTACTGCGTGAGGTGGAACTATGCCAGGGGGATTTTGCAACTGCTGCCTGAGGTGTCACTTTGCATGGGCATTGTGCAAGTGCTGCGTTTGGCGGGGGTATGTTTGCAGAATTTTGTAAGTGCTGTGTGTGGTGGTGCTGTGCCCTGGGAATTTTGCAAGTGCTGGGTGAGGTGGCGGTTTGCAAGTGGGATATTGGATGTATTGCACAAGGTAGTGCTTTGCGAGGGCGATTTTGCAAATACTGCGTGAGGTGGAACTATGCCAGGGGGATTTTGCAGGTACTGCGTGAGGTGGAACTACGCCAGGGGAATTTTGCAAGTACTGCGTGAGGTGGAACTATGCCAGGGGGATTTTGCAAGTACTGCGTGAGGTGGTGATATGCAGGGGGATTTTGCAAGTGCTGCATGACGTTGCAGTATGCCAAGAGGATGTTGCAAGTGCTCTGTGAGGTGGCACTAAGCATGGGCATTGTGCACGTGCTGCGTGAGGTGGTGGAATGTCAGCAGAATTTTGCAACTGCTGCCACAGGTGGCACTATGCATGGGCATTGTGCACGTGCTGAGTGGGGTGGTGGAATGTCAGTGGAATTTTGCAACTGCTGCTTGAGGTGGCACTATGCATGGGCATTGTGCACGTGTTGCGTGAGGTGGTGGAATGTCAACAGAATTTTGCAACTGCTGCCTGAGTTGTCACTTTGCATGGGCATTGTGCAAGTGCTGCGTTTGGCGGTGGTATGTTTGCAGAATTTTGCAAGTGCTGCGTGTGGTGGTGCTGTGCCCGGGGGAATTTGCAAGTGCTGTGTGAGGTGGCGGTATGCAAGTGGGATATTGGATGTATTGCACAAGGTAGTGCTTTGCGAGGGCAATTTTGCAAATACTGCGGGAGGTGGAACTATGCCAGGGGGATTTTGCAAGTACTGAGTGAGATGGTGCTGTGCCAGGGGGGTTTTGCAAGTACTGCGTGAGGTGGAACTATGCAAGGGGGATTTTGCAAGTACTACGTGAGGTGGAACTATGCCAGGGGGATTTTGCAAGTACTGCGTGAGGTGGTGATATGCAGGGGGATTTTGCAAGTGCCCCGTAAGGTGGCACTATGCATGGGCATTGTGCATGTGCTGCGTGAGATGGTGGAATGTCAGCAGAATTTTGCAAGTGCTGCTTGAGGTGGCACTATGCATGGGAATTGTGCAAGTGCTGTGTTTGGCGGTGGTATGTTTGCAGAATTTTACAAGTACTGCATGTGGTGGTGCTGTGCCCGTGGGATTTTGCAAGTGCTGGGTGAGGTGGCGGTATCCGAGTGGGATATTGGATGTATTGCACAAGGTAGTGCTTTGCGAGGGCGATTTTGCAAATATTGCGTGAGGTGGAACTAGGCCAGGGGGATTTTGCAAGTACTTCGTGAGGTGAAACTATGCCAGGGGGATTTTGCAAGTACTGTGTGAGGTGGAACTATGCCAGGGGGATTTTGCAAGTACTACGTGAGGTGGTGCTGTGCCCGGGGTATTTTGCAAATGCTGGGTAAGGTGGCGGTATGCAGTGGGATATTGGAGCGTGAGGTGGAACTATGCCAGGGGGATTTTGCAAGTACTGTGTGAGGTGAAACTATGCCAGGGGGATTTTGCAAGTACTGCGTGAGGTGGAACTATGCCAGGGGGATTTTGCAAGTACTTTGTGAGGTGAAACTATGCCAGGGGGATTTTGCAAGTACTGCGTGAGGTGGAACTATGCCAGGGGGATTTTTCAAATACTGCGTGAGTTGGGCTCTATGCCACTGGGATTTTGCAAGCATTGCGTGAGGTGGAACTATGCCAGGGGGATTTTGCAAGTACTGCGTGAGGTGGTGATATGCAGGGGGATTTTGCAAGTGCTGCATGACGTTGCAGTATGCCAAGAGGATGTTGCAAGTGCTCTGTGAGGTGGCACTAAGCATGGGCATTGTGCACGTGCTGCGTGAGGTGGTGGAATGTCAGCAGAATTTTGCAACTGCTGCCACAGGTGGCACTATGCATGGGCATTGTGCACGTGCTGCGTGGGGTGGTGGAATGTCAGTGGAATTTTGCAACTGCTGCTTGAGGTGGCACTATGCATGGGCATTGTGCACGTGTTGCGTGAGGTGGTGGAATGTCAACAGAATTTTGCAACTGCTGCCTGAGTTGTCACTTTGCATGGGCATTGTGCAAGTGCTGCGTTTGGCGGTGGTATGTTTGCAGAATTTTGCAAGTGCTGCGTGTGGTGGTGCTGTGCCCGGGGGAATTTGCAAGTGCTGTGTGAGGTGGCGGTATGCAAGTGGGATATTGGATGTATTGCACAAGGTAGTGCTTTGCGAGGGCGATTTTGCAAATACTGCGGGAGGTGGAACTATGCCAGGGGGATTTTGCAAGTACTGAGTGAGATGGTGCTGTGCCAGGGGGGTTTTGCAAGTACTGCGTGAGGTGGAACTATGCAAGGGGGATTTTGCAAGTACTACGTGAGGTGGAACTATGCCAGGG
Source organism: Ambystoma mexicanum (assembly GCF_040938575.1). Lineage (NCBI taxonomy): Eukaryota > Metazoa > Chordata > Amphibia > Caudata > Ambystomatidae > Ambystoma > Ambystoma mexicanum. The sequence goes on from NC_090935.1 coordinate 223,250,262, forward strand.
GGATTTTGCAAGTACTGCGTGAGGTGGTGATATGCAGGGGGATTTTGCAAGTGCCCCGTAAGGTGGCACTATGCATGGGCATTGTGCACGTGCTGCGTGAGGTGGTGGAATGTCAGCAGAATTTTGCAACTGCTGCCACAGGTGGCACTATGCATGGGCATTGTGCACGTGCTGCGTGGGGTGGTGGAATGTCAGTGGAATTTTGCAACTGCTGCTTGAGGTGGCACTATGCATGGGCATTGTGCACGTGTTGCGTGAGGTGGTGGAATGTCAACAGAATTTTGCAACTGCTGCCTGAGTTGTCACTTTGCATGGGCATTGTGCAAGTGCTGCGTTTGGCGGTGGTATGTTTGCAGAATTTTGCAAGTGCTGCGTGTGGTGGTGCTGTGCCCGGGGGAATTTGCAAGTGCTGTGTGAGGTGGCGGTATGCAAGTGGGATATTGGATGTATTGCACAAGGTAGTGCTTTGCGAGGGCGATTTTGCAAATACTGCGGGAGGTGGAACTATGCCAGGGGGATTTTGCAAGTACTGAGTGAGATGGTGCTGTGCCAGGGGGGTTTTGCAAGTACTGCGTGAGGTGAAACTATGCCAGGGGGATTTTGCAAGTACTGTGTGAGGTGGAACTATGCCAGGGGGATTTTGCAAGTACTACGTGAGGTGGTGCTGTGCCCGGGGTATTTTGCAAATGCTGGGTAAGGTGGCGGTATGAAGTGGGATATTGGAGCGTGAGGTGGAACTATGCCAGGGGGATTTTGCAAGTACTGCGTTAGGTGGAACTATGCCAGGGGGATTTTGCAAGTACTTCGTGAGGTGAAACTATGCCAGGGGGATTTTGCAAGTACTGCGTGAGGTGGAACTATGCCAGGGGGATTTTGCAAGTATTGCATGAGGTGGAACTATGCCAGGGGGATTTTTCAAATACTGCGTGAGTTGGGCTCTATGCCACTGGGATTTTGCAAGTATTGCGTGAGGTGGAACTATGCCATGGATATTTTGCAAGTACTGCGTGAGTTGGAACTATGTCACTGGGATTTTGCAAGTACTGCGTGAGGTGGAACTATGCCAGGGGGATTTTGCAAGTACTGCATGAGGTGGAACTATGCCAGAGGGATTTTGCAAGTACTGCGTGAGGTGGAACTATGCCAGGGGGATTTTTCAAATACTGCGTGAGTCGGGCTCTATGCCACTGGGATTTTGCAAGTATTGCGTGAGGTGGAACTATGCCAGGGGGATTTTGCAAGTACTGCGTGAGTTGGAACTATGTCACTGGGATTTTGCAAGTACTGCGTGAGGTGGAACTATGCCAGAGGGATTTTGCAAGTACTGCATGAGGTGGAACTATGCCAGGGGGATTTTGCAAGTAATGCGTGAGGTGGAACTATGTCAGAGGGATTTTGCAAGTACTGCGTGAGCCGGAACTATGTCAGAGGGATTTTGCAAGTACTGCGTGAGGTGGAACTCTGCCAGGGGGATTTTGCAAGTACTGCGTGAGGTGGAGCTGTGTGATCGTGATTTTGCAATGCCTTCTTTGGGGAGGCCTAGTGAGGTGATTTTATAGAAGATCTGGGCAGATTAAAGTAAAACATCACAGCGATTTGGTAAGGAAGGTGTAAACTTGTGCAACTACAATAAAGCGCTACAAGAAATGCGATGGGTGGCCATGTACTTCCCCTTGGCGCACAAAGATAGTCATTAGCTGTGGAACCCGGGGACACAAAAGAACCACATTTTGTGATGTGGAGAAAACCACCTAAGCACTGATGCCTTTGTTCCTGTAAATGGTGGAGAATAATGTAGGCGTGGATTGGGAACATGACAATGTTGTCACACACTGAAATGGCCCCCACTCCCCAATAAGGACATTAGGACATGTGAGTTCTTCCTCCAGCACTCAGGGTGCCAAAATACAGAGAGCATAATGTGGAGGGACGGGCGGCCCACGAGGCACTTTCTTCAGTGAACCCCCGCTTCCTCCCCTGCCACAGCCCTGGAATACCGGTTGTGTGTGGCGCTGGTAAAGTTACGCCTCTGAGAGAATGCCAGGGCTCACCACAAAGGTAGAAACGTGGCCAAAGACTGGTCTCCACCGGGGCAGCATTGCGCCAGAGGCCGCGGCAGAGTGAAACAGGGGTGCAACTGCGGTTTAGCGCATGAGCGCAGTATCCAGAAGGACCCTGCTTGACTCCTCCCCCTACACCCTCCACAGGCAGGGGAGTTGCTAGGTCTGGAAAAGACCCGGGGCTAAGCTGATGTCGGAACTGTTTGGACTGGGGGCTAGCTAGTCTTTTGGCTGTAGCTCCTGAGATTCTATCCGGGGCTACAACCAAAAGATCCGGGGCTATAACCCCCTTAGCCCCCCCCTAGCAACGCCCCTGTCCACAGGGATACATCAGGGCTGGCATACATTCGGGCCCATCCCTTGACCAAATGCGGTGTCTTTGGGCAGATTAGTTCAACAGCTTCTTGCGTGACTGCTCCCTTGCCTGCCGTCATTTTAAGTGCTTAGAAACATACTTAATGTTGGATGCACATCCCAATATAGAGCCCACACTCGTGCCCAGGGCCCCTGTTAATGTGCCTCGGTGAACCCCGTTTCAAGAAACGCCTTTTACATTTTTTTTTAGGTTTTATTACTTTTACAATATAGAAAACATTTTACGGCAGTCATTGTCATGTATATCCATCACCTTCAGAAAGTCAAAATAAAACATGAAAACAACACAGGCTCACTCACTCATTCGCAGGTCCATTGTTGTCCAGCTGTCACTCTCCTGAAGGACAAACTCAAAATCTGGATCCCGCCACCTTCCCTCGATCTCTGTAGGATCAGGTTTATTATTCACTATTCTTAATTTTCTCAAAAATGGCCATCAAACGTTTAACTAAGGCTAGAGGAATGGGAGTCTTTTCTCCTGTGGTAACCACTTTCCACCAATCCTCCAATTTCCTTTCCCCACCATATGTGGTGCATACAGGGCTCAAGTCGAGGGTACACGCAGGTGGACGGAGTCCCCCCACTTTTTCAGGAGTCCGCCCATCTTTTTCTGAGGGCACCTTGTTATGCTAATTTCTGTTGATGCCACATTCAATTGGTATGTTAATGAGTCCCCCCACTTTCTTTTTTAGGACTTGACCCCTGGGTGCATGTAGACGCCTTTTGAAGATTATATTTTCTTAACACAATTCTTGGCCTCTTTGTCATCACAATTAAAACTCCCCTCTGAGGAAACGCTTGCAAGCACAGCCTGCACGAGGTGACGAGGCGCTGCCTTTCTCCTGCTGAGGCCGGTGACCTCACAGATGAGAAGCAGGGCCCTCATCTTCTCTGGATGGTGAAAGGTGGTCCACAGTCCCATTCAATCTACAGTGCCCCTACTAAAGAAATCTTGGGAGTGTGTCAGATATGTCAGGCCATGCAGTGTGCACAGGGCTGTCCCGCGGAGTCATTTTGCGGAGAGCCTAACACCTGCGTGATGCAAAAGAAGCTTAGTGATGTATGTCATGCTGTTAGATCTTAAGGGTTGAGGGTAATCCCTACAAAATATCCCCACCAGAAATATCACAGTACATATGGCCGTTTATCTCACCGTAGGCGATATTTTTTGGGGTGATAATTTGTGGGAGCTGGGGTTGCGGGGGTGGCCCCCTGCACATTTTAAAATAATCCAGGGGTTGCAGGGGTGTCCCTCGCAGGGCCCATGGGTCAATATCGCCGCAAAAATATGGCAGTATTTTTGTATCACAATCTTTTTGCTGGGATATTAACATATGGAACCAGGTTGGGTTAGACGGGCACGACCGGGGCAAAACAAGTCTGTGGTTGTTTAACATATTCTATAGATGCCAGCGTTCACCTTGTACAATGGCATATATATTCCTGAACATGTTCTTAGCATGTCTGTTCATATGACGTGGCTGTTCCCTAGTGGGAATGGGCATGTGTGCACTGCTGCGGCCTGCGCCATGTCTCCGGGTTTACACGAGTAGAGGGCAAAGCGTGGCAGTGTGGGGCGTGGATAGTAATGTGGCATAAAGCCCTCCTAGTGCAACAGTGTTGCGTTATGTCTCCTAAAGGGAATGTGTAATGTTTGAGTGAGACATTCCGAATCTGACCCTGCCTGGCTGATGCTGGGAGACCTGCGACTGGTACTTTACCCAAAGAAAGAGGCGTGACTCAGCGGAAACATGCACAATGTGGCAGCTCCTTAGCATCGACAGCAGGGTGCATTTACCAGGTAAGACTACTGCGACCCCAAAACACGGTGGGCAGCAGTGCAAAGATATGGTGCGATGGTGTCAGCAAACGCTGAGGGAAGAGGTTTGCTGAAGGCTTGTTGTACATTATATTGGATTTGCGCGTGTTGCAAACATGCAGGGCCTAATTCACAGAATGTTCAGCACGGAGCAAAGTGACTTTGCACTACAAAAATACACTTTGCACTGGGCCTAATTCACAGAGCAAAGCAAAGGGACTTTGTACTGCGAAAAATACTCTTTGCACTGGACCTAATTCGTAAAAAAGCACTTTTTTAAGACTGTGCTTAAAATACACCTTGCAACGGGCCTAATTCACAGAGCGGAGCAGAGTGACCTTGCACTGCAAAAGTACTCTTTGCACTGGACCGAATTCATAAAAAAAGCACGTTGTAAGACTGTGCAAAGAGTACTTTTGCAGTGCAAAGTCACTTTGCTCCGCTCTGTGAATTAGGGCCGGTGCAAAGTGTATTTTTGCAGTGCAAAGTCACTTTGCTCCACTCTGTGAATTAGGCCCGGTGTAAAGTGTATTTTTGCAGTGCAAGGTCACTTTGCTCCACTCTGTGAATTAGGCCCGGTGTAAAGTGTATTTTTGCAGTGCAAGGTCACTTTGCTCCACTCTGTGAATTAGTCCCGGTGTAAAGTGTATTTTTGCAGTGCAAAGTCAATTTGCTCCGCTCTGTGATTCTCCGCTCAGGCCTGTACAGTGTAAAGACCGCAACGACGCAAAAAGGAAAATGCGGAAAGTACTGTTCTCCTAAAAGTGAGTACAACATTTCACAGCTTCTCCACATTTCCTCTACTAAGTATGTGTCCTTTCTGCAAAGTGCTATCTTGAGTTTTGTTAAGAAAACGAATGTTCTGTTATTTGGTTTTATAAAGCATGCTCTAAGCTCTTGGGGCTGTACAATAGAAGCATAAAGGCAGATAAAAATGTAAAAATGCGTATACAGACTATCGCACACCAAGGGACGCATGAATGGAGAGTGATGAGGGAGGGGGGGGGGGTTAAGACGTAACATATTCATAAAGTCAAAAAGCCTCGATATAAGTTTGGCGGATTTGTCATTAGCTAAATCTGCCAAACCCACATACTGATACCATGGGTGGCAATGGGATTACCGCCTCAGAACTATAGCTCAATCGTCTCGATTGCGATGTAATAATGTTCCCGCAAAAATGTCTCCTGACAAAAAACTTCTTTTTTTACAAGGTTTTTACAAGGGGAGCAGGGGCCATCCCTGCAACCCGTCCCCATACATAATGTCACCGTATATAACGTTGCCAATGGCGGTTCCCGGTGACATTATGTATGGGCCCATCATTAGCTGATAAGGATTGCGAGTTGGCATTTTTACCAATTATGGAGTCCATAGGACTCCATTAGGGTGTGGAGGATTTACCACAGGTGGTAATTCCAGCAGCGGTACATCCTCCATTTACATGGAGGCTACCCCCCAGCCGAGTGCTGGAGGTTCTTCCCCCAAATAACCTCCATGTTTGGAATGTGGCAGCACTGTAAAAATGGCTTTGTGGATGCCCCCATTTTCTTACCGCACAACCATGCTCGTAATGACGATCTAAATCGTCTTTACTTGTATGCATTTTTAACATCTTCAAATAATGTTTGTTTTATGGTCATTTTTTATGCAATTGTTAAATTTGTATATGACTTGTATTTTTTATGGCCGCCGCAATAAAGAAAGTGAACTGAATTCTCAAAATTCCTTGTTGCCTTCTTTTTTAAATGAATAACTATTGCAAAAAACATGGAACCGTTAAAAGCAACATGTTTTCTCAATCCAATCTCCTTTACCTACAGCACAAACCAGGAGAGTACCACAACTATACTTCAGGTCCTCGGAAAGACTATGTGACAGTTAGATTGACGTTTTCTACTACCACAGACTCGAGGCGCCATTACTGCACCCTCTTAGTACCCATCATATGGACATGGTATTCAGATGCCTCAACCCGTGCCTTCCCTGGCTGCCTTCCACCGAGTGCAGAGAGGAGGTGTAGCCCAGCTCCCCAGATATATTTTAAAAATGGGGGAATCCCCCTCCAAAACACCCAAGCACCATGTCAATACCCCTCTGCTCCCCTCACCTGCTCTGAAGCCAATTGATCCTGGCCAGGAGTCTCTTAGTTGTTGTCAGTAAACGTTGTTTTTACCTCTTCATTTTCAGTTTTCTTCATTTTTCCAGGGTTATTTTTAAGGTACCATGAAACTTTCATCCAACGCTCCCTCATTACTTGCACTGACTGTTTATCCTCCCCAAAAGAAAAGGACTTCTTTTTCCGCTGACCTCATTGGCAATGCCCAATACCTTTTATCCCTATCCAAATGGGTTTACATAATGAGTGACGTCTGCATATGGGCCAATGGCTCTACAAATGCAGGGAATCCAGAGCGTGGTCGGCTAGAGTTCGCACAGTGCATCCAACTACCCACCCTCAATCTCGGACCGCATCTTATTACCCTCTACGTACACAAATAAAGTGTATGTAAAGGGTACACCCCCACCTGCAAAATTATACCACCCCCCCACTCGAATAACTCCAATACCATGAACTCCAATCCACTCCAAAACCCTGAACAGAGGCAGCAGTAGAATTTCTTGAAATAATTACCTCTGATTCAACTCCTTATAAATGCCCGCTATCTGAAATTAGCTAATGGTGTGCCCCGTGCCCTCGATAAATGGCTCCTCTAATCTAAATATGTCAACCAAACTTTAAGCAGTGATTGACTTAGTGAATATCCAAGACCGATTCAACCGCGTGGTAGAATAGTTGTAAGATGCTGGAGAAAGTCCAAGTCCCCCTCAGATTGGGTGGCGTACCTAATACATAGCAGAGATTATAAGGAGGCTACATAAAGGTTTGATGGTGGAGATGAAAGTGACACTGATTTGGCCACGCCCCCACTTGTTCCCAAGCATGGACGAAAGTACGAGCTGAGAAACGTTATAGAAACAGTGAGTAAAACACCAGTAGTCAGGCAGCCGCCATGAAGAGTAGAATAGGTTGTGCGACACAAGTAGGGTGAGACATAGTGTGAATTCACGGGAGTAGGGAAAGGTAGCAGAAAACCCAGACAGGGTTATAAAAGCAGTGTAGAGATGGGGAGGTAGGGAGTGGTTGCAGCATACAAGTGCAGGTAATCATTCAATGGCAGCATTCAAAAGATACAACGAACATCAAAATGGCGGCGAAAGAATCTAAGTACTGGCGTTACTCCTGCAAGGCTTTCATTCTGAAATACTGCACCCTGATATAAAGTTCCCTAACACAAAATTCTAGACTTCATGAGGCTCAGAAAGCAGCCCCATGCACCAAGGTCATCATTGTGCCAAGAAGAGTTCTTCTTAGAAACTGAAGCCGCACGAGGTAACGTTTCGCAGTGCACACAGCATGCGATTATCTAAATTGGTAGCATTGAGAAATAGATATATCCTTGAATGCCAGGAGCAAGCAGCTACTGTGCCAATTGATTCTATAATAAATGCATACACAGCGCCCCAAGTAGCTGCAGAAGAAAAGGACACACATGTTAGAATATCGGAAAACCCAATAAATAGACGAAATTGAGCTCTGCACAGTGGTCCTCTACCTCGTGGTGGAAACAATGGTCACTTATTTGAGGCTAAATTAGAAAGTGTGCCTGCCACTTCATAAGTGCTTGCAGACATAGAGACGGAATGCAACGACCTGAGCAGTCTGGCAGATAAGCCCTCAAACCTGGGAACAAGAAGGGAGTAACTTCTTTAAACTGGGTCACAGCGCTTCGTCCATCTCTCCTTCCCCACCACATACCTTGGCACCCCATAAAAGTGCTTGAGGTCGGATGAGTAAATAACAGACTAATCAAATTGTGTTCTTCCTAATCGCCTAGTGTAGTATGGCATGATAGATTAAAATGTATCATTTGTAGAAGGGTGTATCTAGGAGGAGGAGTTGTGAAAGAACCAATAGTAAAGGTTTCACAAGCTCACTAACCAAAACCTTACCGGGTTGTTTGCAAGCTTCATTTACAGAAACCGGACTACTCCAAACTCTCCTGATCTCCCATTACTCAAAATGCACCATAGAAACAGATGCAAGACCAGCATAAGCCTGATATCTCAAATTATACTAACATCACAGGACCTTCCACCCTTTAGTCTTCTCTGGCAGACTGAAATGTTACCAGGTCAGTCTAGTCAATGAACCTTGGACAACAGGGCTCCTTCCTGACTGTTACTCATACACGCCCAACTGAGAAGGCCCTTGAGTGGTTGCAGTGCACAATACAACACAACGTGACATAACCTTTTAATCTCTTATTACTTCCATACTACAAACAGTCTCCATGCATGCTGCAGGTTTACCCCTGTGAGCACCACCCCCACAACATTAACCACTGTGGATCTTCTTACAGTTCTCTGCACAGCCTGCATCAACTTTAGCCCTATCACTCACCACTCCCATCTGTGAATCAGAGCAGTGACTCTCATGGTAGCCCAGCGCTGGTAGCTAATGGACCTTGGCTCTGCCCTATGGGTAAGCAGACACCCGAATGTCACGTCCACAAAGAACATAGAACAACACCAACCTGCACCCAACAACACCTCAGTTTTCACAAATGCCTTTCCATCTATTTCCACTTACACTTTCTCTACTCATCCCCCAAATTCCAGAACCATGCACCAAGAGGCCGGCAAACAAAGTGGCCCAAGTGCACTGAACCCTCACACCCTCTGATTGGCCTGATCCTGCCTATATCTGTGACCGCTGCCAGCTGCAGTCTCTGTGGAGCACCCTTGGCTGCTGTACAAGGACTTGGCTCCCTCGGCGAGGGGCATTGCTGAACTGAGTCCCCAAAACCCCTGATATTCAGTGGGGCACACATTGTGGACCATTCATACGGGGCACACCACACCTGATATCCCCCCACCAGCCTCTGTGCCAGCTCCATTGAGGTACTGAAGGGATGTGACTGTGCTGCGGACCCCTAACACCGTCCGACTTGCTGGTGGGTACACCTTCACTTCAGCACGTCTCTCGCCTGACCGCCTCCTGGGCTGCCCAGACCCTACCATTCCTGCACAGCTATGCTTAGTGGCTTAATCCTCTCTGCTCCATCCGGGCCTGCAGTGTTCCAGCCGCCTCCCTAACTCCGGCCTTTGGCTGAGGGCCACTAGCCCTCAGCCCGCTTGCTGCAGCGGCCACCTGCAGGTGACAGACCTATGCTCCTGGCGCTCCATCAGCCCCTCCCCGGACTCCGTATATTGTCTTACGCGGCCACACCAGCTGGAGGTCTCTGATAACGGTCGCCTGATCCAAATCCGGAATGCTCTCTATGGCCTCACAAGGCCGCCTCACCTGGCCCCCTCACTCATAAGGGGCACTCAACTTAACTTGCATGCTTGCCGCACTAGCCTAAGGTCACTGGTACTGATTACTAATATGGCCCCTCATGGGTGCCCCTGGCTCGGCAACCAGAACTCCATCTGCTGGCAACACTGTCAATCGGACCCTGCTCCAATCCTAGAAGGCTGCCCCCATTAAGCACCCACACTGGGTTCCGCTACACATGGTCCACCCAGGTGCAGTGACCCATGATGAGCTAGCCTCCGCTGTGGAATACAAACAAAGCTGCTTACAACAATTCAACGCCCTACTTTACAGCGCTAACTGGGGGGCAGTTCCACTGGTGCCTTCTCCTCCCCAACATTGCACCCACTGCCCAGTGGACCTGATCCTTCTTCGCTTCTTAAGTACGGTTGCACCTTGAGCAAATTGTCAAACACTACTCTATTAGTGCACACTACATGAAGCTCTATCATAACTTGGCAAAAAAACCCTCTCTCCTACATTGGGACACACACTTGCAGCACTCAGTGAATACCAACACAGCCAGCTGCATACACAGTTGCCACAGAAGCAGACATTTTTACCATTCGCTACTGCACTGCCAGTCCCCTGCCTGCCCGGTCCTATTCAGCACCCGCAGCACCCTCTGGCTTCTTGCCCTGATTGCTGTGGTGGGCTAAGCAACACTGCCCTTGGATGTCTCCCCCTCATGCCTGGAGCTGACTGAGTCCTGTAAAACACCCGGAGCCAATGGTACAGGATAACACAGCTTACTGCTTGTATCCATTACCCGCAAGAACAGACACTTGTGTCCGGTCCCAGCCTCGTACCGCGGAATAAGAATATCACTTTCCGGGCCCCTCATGCCACTACAACCACTTACCCAGAGGTACTATTGCGGGCTCCCGGCAGCACTGATTACTCCGCTACGTACCTACCACGGCAGCCGACACTATGACAAAAGGTGCTGGGAAAACAGACCTCCATTAATATGTTTGCTAAGTCTGCTCCTAAAGCCCCCGAGGATGACACCGATGCAGGGGAGGCATCTGGCGGTTCCGCTGTGCAGCATGAACCCAGCGAGTGGCACCGTATGATGGAGTGTATGCGTGAGGGATTCATCGCCCTCCATGCTAAACTAGATGACATGAGCGCAGCGATCAGCTCAATAAAATCACGAATGGACAGGTCCAATGCTCACATCACAGAAGTGGAGACCAGGGTGGGAACTATTGAAGATGAGGTCAACATATTAAGAGCAGATGTTACCTCTCTCTCGAACCTGCTGCTGGCTATTGGTAAAAAAATGAAGATCTCGAATCTAGATCCCGTCGCAATAACTTACGAATTATAGGGATACCTGAAGACAATGGGCCTCATTACGAGTCTGGCGGTAACCGTGCCTGAAATTCCAGCAGGTTACTGCCAGACTCGTATTACCATTCCGCCTCCGTGATTACGACCCCGGTGACCCGGGAATTCCGGAGGCGGAATTCGGTAAATCCCCATTTCCATTGAGTCCAAAAGGACTCAATGGGAATGGGGAAGTGGAAATACCGGCACCATCTCGTGATGGTGCCGGTGTTTACACGTCCGCCTGCAGGACTCGAGATCACCCGGCATGGAAACAACGGTGGCGGCGGGTTTACTGCCACCGCTATTTCCATACCGTGTAACTCGTAATGAGGCCCAATATCTCAGAGCCGATGGAGGAGTTTGTTGAGCGCACCCTGCTATCACTACTCGGCAGCCCGAAAGAGTCCCCACACTTTGCAATTGAGCAAGCCCACCGTACACTCGCCCCCAAGCCTAAGCCTGGTGCTCCACCCTGGGCATTTATTGCTCTTGTGCTTAACTACCGTGACAGAGATGCCTTGCTCTGGGCAGCAAAGCCAAGAGGGAACTACTATTGGGCTCTAACAGAATCCACTTGTATCCAGATTTCTCAGCGAACGTGCAACAGGAGTGAAAATCCTTCCTGGCTACCAAAAAGAGATTGCGAGACCACAGTGTGAAATATACTATGCTTTTTCCTGCTAAGCTTAGAATAGAATACTGCAATAAGGTATACTTCTTCACAATTCCGGAAGAAGCCTGAGATTTATAGATGAACACTTCCCAGGGTGACCTCGAGTCACATGCACCCTCCTCGCTCGATCTTTGTACGCAGACCCTAACTGCTATGTTGCCATGGATGGCTTTCTGCCATAAAATGTTCTTTTCATGCACCATGAGTGTTAATATGCTCAGCCTGCACGGACACTGAACAAATCAAATGCAAATCGCACCCAATACTGTGTTGGGTATGCAATTAAGCTAAGCTGATGGCGGGCCACATTCAGCCCATAGGCCCCCCCATGCAATCTTCTAAGTTTTGTTGAGTTGTCTGAATGGGGTGATCACTTCTCTGATTGGGAGAGGGGTGGAGAGTAGGAGTTCTGTTATTGTTAAAGAAAATGTGCTTGACATACATGTACATTTTTATTACAAACAGCAATTTTGGATAATTAGCTGCTAAAAGGTCTAAGGCTTCGCCTCATTAGTCTTGACTATTGCATTGCAGCACCCTGGCCTGATGGCAGTTGAACCTATAAACTTTATGAGCTGGAATGTTTGTGGGCTAGGTAACCCAGTGAAGATGCGCTGGCTCCAGCTATATGCCAAGTGGCACAGAGTTCACATTTTGTTCCTACAAGAAACTCATGCACTGAGATTTGCTAAAAATTGGGCACACAACGCTACTACACCTCGTACTCCTCTCAAAGCAGGGGGGTCATGACCATCATCAACAAATCACTGCACTTTACCCACATTAAGTCACACGTAGACCCCTTGGTTCCGTACATTCTACTCCGATGTATCCTTTTGGGCCAGGATATTCGGTTGCTCAGTATGTATGGTCCAAATGTTGACGACCCAGACTTCTATACCTAATTAATGGGTCTGATAACACCCTATCCCTTAGTTCCTGTGTTGTGTGGCGACGACTTCAACACCATACTGTATGTCGTTCTTGACCGATCCGGATCAAAGCCCCGACAATTCACGAAATCTGCCCTGGTATTACAGCGTCTCCTGGGTGAGGTGTGGAAGCTTGCAGGACACATAATCCCACACTACGCAAATACTCCTTCTATTCCTCTGTCCATGACTCACACTCCTGAATAGATTTGTGGTGGATAGCAGAAATATTGGTCACCTCACAGAAACCGACATTTTACCCAGGACATTTTCAGACCATTCCCCCATTACAGTGACACTGTCGCTGGGTGAAGTACGAGCCAGATACAGACAATGGAGGCTCAAGCCGCAATCAATATCAAACCCCGCCTTTGCAGCCGATATGGGTAAACGGATTGATGAATACTTTGAGGTGAACACAGGTTCTGTAGACAGTCTCTCAACCCTATGGGAAGGCTTCAAGGCCTATATACGCGGTGTTGCCATCGCAACAGAATTGGGCATACTTAAGATGATATGCAGGGATATCCACTCAAGCTAAACCATTCTATCCGACCTAGAACAGACATATGCAACCGGCCCAGATGTTGCGACACTGGGCAGTATCAGAACAGAGCTAGATAAATTCTGAGCGCATGCTGATAGAGAATTGAAGTTCCTCAACACCCCGGCCCTGGTAAGAAAGTATGGTGAGGGAGAATGCCCATGGAAATTATTAGCTGGGATGGTTAAACAGTCACATGGCAACCAACAGATCCCGTAAGTTCAGGATACACTGGGCCGGGCGGTACATTCTACATCTGAGGTGAACCAAGTGTTCCACTCCCTTTACTCTTCCCTATATGCTAACTCAGCTACAGCCACCCTCCCTGACATAGAGTCCTTCTTAGACAGTCTCCCTCTGTCGATATTGTCAGAGGACGCCAAGGGTAACCTAGACCGCCCAATTACTCCTGATGCGATATCCCGAGCCATTGATGCACTCCCTCTTTGCAGGTCCCCGGACCTGACAGCCTTATGATACAATTTTATAAGCACTTCAAGTCCTCGTTAGTCCCTAGGTTGATTGCCTTATGGGAAGAAGCATGCATCAATGGGGTCCCTCCACCCACGCTTCGGAAAGCAGTGATTACTGTTCTGCTTAAGCCAGGTAAACCTCCAGTGTAGTGTGGTTCATACCACCCCCTCTCACTGATAAGCTCTGGTGTCAACATTTTCGCCAAGGTTCTGGCGCTTCGGTTGACCCCATATATGAAGCATATTGTCCATCCGGATCAATCCGATTCGTACCCGGCTGCTCCACAGCATTAAACCTAAGATGCATTTTTAATATCCTAGCACAAATCGACCCTGATGTTCAGGCAGTTGCAGCAGCCTTAGATGTACAAAAAGCCTTTGACTCTGTCTCATGGCAGTCCATGTGGGCGGTACTCGAGAAGTGAAACTTCGGGCCAAGATTCATAACTTGGGTTCGTCTGCTATATACGTTGCCAACTGCAAGAGTCAAAGTCAATGGAGTTATTTTCCCCCACCCCATCAACATAAATAGTGGGACTCGGCAGGGTTGACCACTGTTTCCCCTATTATTTGCCATAGTGATGGGACCGTTCACAGACGCAATCCACAGCAGACATGCACAGAGAGGGGTCCACCTGACAGGCGATCCGGAGATCATTTCACTGTACGCTGGCAATGCACTGCTCTTTATCCGTGACCCGGAAAAGCACTTGGCACCCATTATGCAGGAAGTACTCTCCTTCGGTGCCCTTTTGGGGCTGCGAGTTAACTGTACTAAATCAGAATTGCTCCCGCTCACTGACTCCACCACCCCCCCACCAGACCTCATGGGCTTCGCCTGGTCTCCAACAGAGATTAAATACATAGGTGTGATCGTAACGCGGCATAGCACCTCCCTCTATGCTCGTAACTATGGAACAAAACAGGTACATCCCTGCTCCTCTAAAACTATCAAGGACCACATTGTTATCCTCGCTCCAGCCCTTGCCGATTTCTGCAACCACTCCTTTGCCTCAGGATCCTTCCCCTCCACATTTAAGCACTCCCTTGTGCATCCTCTTCTCAAGAAACCCACAGCTGATCCTTCTTGTCCGGCCAACTATCGCCCAATTTCCATTACCCCCTTTTTGGCCAAACTCCTTGAAAAGCTGGCCATCTCTCAGATAAACCTTCATTCCGATTCTGTTGGCTGTCACCATGACCATCAGTCTGCCTTCAAAGTTGGCAGAAGCACGGAAACTGCTCTCCTGAACATCCGTGAGGATCTGCTTTCCAACCTTGACTCTAGCATTCCCTCTGTCCTCATCCTACTCAATCTCTCCTCTGCCTTTGACACAGTCAACCATACCATCCCGCTCAACCGTCTCCTTAATAACCTGGGTTTCACCGATCAGGCTCTGGCCTGGCTGACCTCTTTCCTCTCTGATCAACCCTCCCAGGTCCAACTTGGGTCCTTCCTATCATCTATCTTCTTCTCCACCTGTGGTGTTCCCCAGGGGTCGAACTCTTGCCCTGGCTTTTCAACCAATACCTGGCAACTCTCGCCCGCTGTATTGCCATTTTCTGCTCAAACTTCCAGTGCTAGGTGGACGACACTCAACTCATTTTCAGGCTGCCCTCGCCACCTCCTCTACCTGTCTCATCTCGAATTGCCTAACTGACATTCAAGATTGGTGTGCTGCCAACTATCTTTGTCTGAATGCCAGGAAGACGGAGATCCTCCTCATCAGCACACCATCACCACCCTTTCCCCTCACTCTCTGGACGGCCTCCCTTGGCCCTCCTCCTATCCCCACCTGCGAGGACAAGCACCTCGGTGTCACCTTTGATTCCACACTTTCCTTCTCCGCCCACATAGCTGATGTCTCAAAAAAGTCAAACTTCTTACTGCACCTCCTGAGAGGTACTCTGCCTTTCCTCTCCTTCCCCCAGAAGCTCACTGTCTCCCAAGCTCTGGTTTTCTCTAGGTTGGACTATTCTAACAGCCTCTTTCTAAATCTACCTGTCTCTACTCTCCGACCTCTGCAACTTTTCCAGAACAGGACTGCAAGACTTGTCCTTAGCCTCAAGACCTGGGATCGTATCTATCCAGCTCTGAATTCTCTCCATTGGCTCCCAGTGGATGCAAGGATAAAATGTAAGGCCCTCTGCATTGTCCACAAGTCTTTCTGAGGCCTGGGTCCAACCTACCTTCAGCTATCCCTCCGCAAATACCTCCCATCTCGAGCTCTCCGCTCCTCTACCTCTAACTCCCTCAGGGTCAGCCGTTTCTCAAAGAAACTAGCTGGGGGTAGATCTCTGTCTTCGGCTGGGGCCTCCCTCTGGAACAGCCTCCCTGCCACACTATAACTTGAGGAGAACCATTTACGGTTTCCGGAAGCACCTCAAAACCTTCCTCTTTGCCCCCCTTCGCCTCCCCCCTCACCCCTGCTGATTCGGTTCTGCCTCGGCACCATGCACCTGGCCACCCTCTGTCCTCCGGGCCTGGGTACCTGCACACCCCACCACCCTCATGCACTGCTTCCGGGCCACCCCTTGTACTGGGGTCTGTATCTGTACCCATACAACCCCCCCTTTTCTTCCTGCACTTATCAGACCTACCCAGCCTTCTGCCTTAAACCCAGCACTTGCCACTTGCTGGCTGCACTACCATTGTTTGTTGCCTTTATTAATTTATTATTATTTATCTGTTTTTCTCCTTGCTCCGCACTCTCCTTTTCTCCCCCCCTTCCATGCACTTCTCCCCTTCCCCCTCTTCCATGCACTTGCACGTTCTCAATGTCACTGGGCCTAGTAAGATTGTTGTTTTTGTTCTCCGCTGTTCCCCTTCCCTTTGCCTTGTCACACTCTGAAACACTTGTGTATAAGCACGATAGAAATAGAATATCAATATCACATATCTACCGATACTTGAGGCCAAATTACGCACCTGGGCGGGGCTCCCTCTTGCATTAGCTGGTCGAGTTACACTTCTTAACATAATTATCCTGCCCAAGCTACTCTACTATTTCTCGAATATACCGCTATGGCTAGGGAGGGTATTCTTTGACACACTGAAGATGGCGATTAACAACTTCATGTGGCACACTGGTGCAGTTTGCCTCAAGTGGGATACTCTGACGTGCTCTTACGCTCACGGGGGCCTAGCTGCCCCAGATTTCACAATATACTGGATAGCTGCACAGGCACAATATGCGGCTTATTGGTTCAACACAGACTCATGGTATCAACATCTGAAGCTCGAACGGCTCTCGCGGGCACTCGCGATGTCCACACAACACTTCTATCTGAGTGCATAGACACCAACAAATCAGACTCTTCCCTTGTGACTGCACTCGCCTGGGGGAAAATATGGAAATTGGCGTGTAACCCCCCCACCCATACCATAGAAATCTTCCATTGTGGAATTTCTTCCCATCATTCGGTATCATAGGTAGGTTGGAGACAGAGCGGTGGGCTTCAGACGGGTACACGACGATGGGCGAGATGTACATGATGGAGACCTTTATTCTCTTTCACGACCTAACTGGCCCCGCGAGCAGGCGCACGCCGCAAAGGCTGCAGTATGCAGGGCTCCGCCGTGCCACTAAGAAAACTTGGTCTGAGTTCCCTATACAGCCACCGGATGACGCCATCATAGATGTCATAATGAGGGGGACCACCACATGTGGATGTGTAGCCACATTGTATAATGCACTACAAAGTCGCAGTAATGAGCCATTCACTAAGCTCCGGCAGGCATGGGCTAGGGACCTTGAGATGAATATTACTGATGAAGTCTGGGTATCTATGTGCTCGCCGACCTGTGCTGTGAAGGGTTTTGATCCATGCTGAATCAATAGACTGGGTAGATGTGGGGATGAGCTGCCGCCGCCCATTATTCTATCCCAGAACAAACTAAATCAATAGACTGGGTGGATGTGGGAATGAGCTGTCGCTGCCCACATTCACGCCAGAATCCAGGAAAACTGCGCAGTTGGCACAAGACCACTCCAAAGATACAACCTTCTTGTGGGGGGTTCCACATCACCACTCTACTGTAAGGATGCCATCAAAACAATGTTAAGCAAGGGTCCTATACTATCAAGCAAAAGACCATTCTATTGAAATGCAGTAATTCAAGACAGATCCCAAAAATGGATGCAATACCGGTACTCACCACTATCAGAAAGCCGGCGTTTTAAAACCACCAGACTTTTGTGTAAAACTGAACAGAGGAACCCAAACCAGGCCAAGGAAAGACTTGCTAAGAGGTGGATACAATGTAAAACTATATTCTGAAATGACTTGAAGGAAGTAATTATTTAATGTACATGTAAAAATTGTAAGTTTTGATTTAAACTGGGAACTAAAGTGACATTTAGCTGAATTCTGCCTGACAACAACCCCCGACAGGAGTTGAAACTTGATCAAACTGCATTCCCAGGCCTGGTTGCCTCCTGCTTCCCCACCAAAAGGAGTTGACACCTCTCTGATTAGATTAGGGGAGGGGCACCTGCAGGAGGTTGAACAAAGCCTTGTCCTGGACTCAGGCAAATGTTATATTGGGGGGGCGGTAAAGTGGCTTCCTCTTGGGAGAAGTGGGAGGAGAAGTGCCTCTGGGAGCCACCCGAGCTGGAGGCGGGGGCAGACAGAAGCTTCCCCCATGTGCTTTGGAACCTAAACCACACCCATCTGGGCCAGAGCATAATTTTAAAAAAGATGGATAATTCATAGTACGGACTTGTCAGAATTATATAAGTAATATCATTATTCTTGTGATTTTTCTGTGCACGTTTTAAAAGGTGTTAGGACCCCGTGGTGTATGCTGGGGGGTTGCTAGCAGAAAATAGGGTCTTACTCCAAATGTCTGCATGTTAAAAATCTGACACTTCATCAATTAATGTCCATACTCCTTGCGCACATGTGTGTAATTTTTGGTAAATGTCCGATATTGGTAAACCAGTCAAAAAGCGCAAAATGTTGTCATTTTTGAATGCAAGCCCCCAGGAAGATCAGAGGCGGACAAGCATGGACCCTAAGGAATATATAATGTGTACATGTAATTTCAACAAATTGTGTATCTGGGAAATATGTATTTGAATCAAATATAGATTTGTGGGCAAAATGACCAGGGGAGGATCCTCTGACCCATAAACAGACCTCATCATGATGACAATCCATTTCCTTCCCCTAATCATGGGAGAGGGGAGAATTGGGCCAATGACAAGTAGAGTGGGGCAGGCTCAGTTATGCCACGCACACACCCACTTCCAAAACACATAAAAAGAGACTGCTGGGACAGGTAGAGACATTCATTTTCCATTTCTGCGGAGCATTTTGACGGCCGACATCCCATTCAGACAGAGACCAGAACCAGGGACCCATAGACTACAGAACTTTGAACCTAGAAGGCCCACTGCAAGCAAAAGTATTCTCAGCAGGCCTTCAGAATCCAGCAAACCTAACCAAACTATTCAACAGCCGTGAGAGCTGTTTGAATACTTTGCCAAGAACTTTTGCCGGAACCGCAGACCAGACCCAGACTGCTGTGAGCAGAACCAGAGATCTGGATCGCTGTGAGCAGGCCCGGTGCCTGATTGACCTGCAGAGCAGAGAGAACCGCCGCTGGACGTGTTGACCAGATCCGTGACGAGGCCTATTTCAAATTTATATTGTGAGTACCTAGCAGAACTGTGCAGAACCAATCTCTTAGTTAAAATAATCTAATTCAAGCTATTTTAACCTATTAGAACTGCCTCCTAGAATCGTGTCACTCTGTCATCTTTAAAACTGAGAACGGTCATCTGTCATTCTAAAGCTGCAAGCTGTCACCTGTCATTTGAGTTTTACTTTAAATCCGAAAATCTACCTTTATTAAATCGTCCGTATCTCTTGAACCGTTTGGGCTAGAAACGAAATTTCATTTTAAAGCTGAGATTCTAGGCTTTCCAACGAACCTGGAACCGACTTGTACTTTTGCCGTAATCGCGATTTACGCACTTGCAAAATTTACCGCGATTTGCGATTTGGCCTGATTTCGTCATCTGTAAAAAGATAGCTGCTTTTGCCTGAGCTGCTAAAATTCGTTTGCAACCTAATAACCATCCCTGAACCATTGTTAGGGCTGACCTGAACTGATTTAAAGTGTCTACCACTCACCCTGAACCTCCTATAGGGAATTAAAAGCAATTTTAGCATTTTTCACTTCCTTGCCACCACATTACAAAGCACTCTTGCCCGTGTTTTAAAAAGCATACCTGTTGTCTAAGCTTGCTGGGGGGGAACTGAATTCCGTATTGTATTTGATTGTATTCCTGAAGACTGTGTGTGTTACTTCCATCTCCTTGCATTGCATATAGGGGGGGGGGGGTGAATTGCCACCAGGGGAAAAAGTGAACATATTATCTCTTGTGAAACCATATCAGTTTATTTTCTGTACTGCATTTATTCCACCTTGCATTTCCTTGAAACCATAAAGCATTCCAGCTACCTCATCCTCTATACTACTTCTAAGTAACCAAATCAGTTTACCAGTAGATCATTATCCATTGTTGATCACTGTCATATTTTAAGTGTGATATCCAATATTAATTTATTATAAAAGTGTGATAGATATATATTGTTCTATTTCTCAATTAAACCTTTTAAATTTGCAAAACAGACCTACTTCTTGGCTCAGTGGGGTCAGGGGGATTCTAAGAGAGGGGTGTTATATAAGGGTTGTCATCCAGAGTACATGAACTGGACCTAAAAATATATCAATAAAGGTTTCCCTCAGCATCCCAGACTAGGCATTGACTTAGCTGTAGTGTTGAAGTTAAGCCGCTTAACAGTGCGGTGTCCTTCAATTCGAGGTTCAGGCTAATACAATTTAAGGTTCTACACAGATTCAATTATACCCCAGCTAGGCTACACCTATTCTCTCATACCCAACCTGATCTATGCCCCAGATGTCAAGCTGAAAGGGCCGGGTACCGCCACATGCTCTGGGGCTGCCTTAAATTAGGGGATTACTGGAGGGGAGTCCGCAATGTCATGTCTGAGATATTTGATTGCACTATGGACTCTACTCCATCAAACCTTCTGTTCCATCAATGTGAACAATTGCCTAATACCTCTGGTAAACCGGCTAGCCTATGCTCATTGTTGGCTGTTCGAGAAGTGCTGCTGCTCTGGTTTCGCCCTACAAGCCCTACTGTGGCACAATGGCTGTGGGCTATCACATGGGCTTCTGATGTTGAAGAGCGTTGGTCTTTGCTGCAACCTATGAACTGTAAACCCAAGGACATATGGCCCCCCCTGCCGTAACTATCTGTTGACAATCCAGGACCAAACTAAATAACCCAAACGTTATCCCATAACTAAGGTTCCATTGTCCCCAACGCTTGGCTGGCTCTTCCGTTCATGATGGCATTCCCTTCCCTTTTTCTCTTTGTTTTACTGCTGCCTATGCTGCAATCACTGCACGGTCAATACCATTGATCGTAATGTACTGTACCTGCTGTAGTCAAAAATGTTTCTGTCCATACCTGTTGTAATGTCAAGCACTCCATAAACAAAGTTTAGAAGACAAAAAAACAAACAGTCATCACACCTCTGCTAAAAAGGTCAGTGGCTGACCAGAAATGCGTGGCTTACTATCAACCCATTTCTGGGCTCCTCTTTGAAGCCAAATCCCGATACCTATCGTCACTGGCCAGGTTGCGATGCGCAATGAATAGCACTGTCTCCTTAGTGACTATGAATCCGGCTTCCGCTCATGTAAGCAAACCGAGACTACTCTTGTGGACGAATTGCTTTCCACTAATGAGCATAGGAAGGGTGTGAGTAGGGTCAGTGCAACTATTGTGTGTTCAAGGCGCTCACTTGGGCATACTAAAGCGTGTGGAGCGATGTGGGCACCAAGCTTGCGGAGGAAACACCAGTTAATATCTTGGTAAAAATTAAAGTGAAACTGAACGAGGGGGCGTCCACTGGAATCCAAGGAAGGCATAGACCTGGTAGAGGTGGGACGCTTCTGATGCATGCGTCATATGCCTCTGTGGGTCCACCTCTTTCTGAGAACATGTTCTATATGTGAAATTACATTAGTCTATCCCCAAAGCTGGCCCTTTCCTTGTTTCCTTGGGCCACAACCAACATGAACGGGATAGCAGAGGTAGGGCGACCAGAAGTCCCGGTTTTGCCGGGATTGACCCAGAAGTGGTTGCTCTGTCCCCCTTTCTCAAGATTATTTTTCAATTGAAAAATGCAGTGGTCCTAGTTTTTGGTAGCAGGTCTTCATAGCTTGCAGGCAGGAATGCACAAGCACACACAGAAGAAATGCTGCATTTTACGAATTAAGATAGTGGTAGTTTGTGATAAATCATAACATGTGTTTATTCCACCAGTAACACTTAAACCTCCTTCTGCTCCAACCACTACGGAAGTGTAGTGCCTTGACAGCCACTTTCAAGAGTTAGTCCTACTTTTATGTTAGTTGCCCTGCCCCGGTTTTTTACTTTTTAAATCTGGTCACCCAAAGCAGAGGCTTATATTGTTGCTACAGGTCTCATGGCATTTTTTAGGCATTAACAGCATAACACGGGGCAGGACTGGCATCTATTGTTGTGACATACCTCATGATATTCTGTCTGCAGTAATACAAAAATAAATGGATTAATTGTATCACACTTAATGCCGATCGATTCAAGACTCTAAGCTGAACTTAGATCAAAACACATAAACTTATCCTAGGGTGGCCAACTGTCCCGTATTTTGCGGGATTGTGCCATAATTGGGGACTCTGTCCCGCAGTTTGCCAAGTGGCTCTGCGGGACGCTGGTTGTCCCAACTTGCTCTGTTCGAGCACAATTGGGCATGCTGGGGGCTGGGGCCAGCTGCTCTCAGGGCGCTGTCTCACAGATAGCTGCCACTTGCCAGCCACTGCTATTCCGATTCGCGGGAAATGTATGTATATGACCCCCTCCCCGCTCCTATCATAGCAGCAGAGAGGGGGGTCAGATACATACATTTCCCGCGAATCGGAACAACAGTGGCTGCCAAGTGGCGAGTCCTGATGCATTGCATTGCACCTGCAGCTGCTGACGTGCCAGGCCTGCAGACGTCAGCAGCTGCCGGTGCAATCGATTGATTCTGCCTGGTGGTCTGCGGTAGTGCACTGAAAGGGGCGTGCCGAACGTGACGCTGTGACGTCATCGCCGCCTTGTGGCCCGCAAAAGGATCTCAAAAAGCTGGCCACCCTACTTTGGCCCTAGCATCATGCTGGGGACCAAGAGGACAAAGCTGTCATATATTGCCGTGACAGGACTCCTGATATACTTGGCCACAAGCAGCAGGAAAATATGTTGCAAACTGCTTCATACTGTTTCATACAGTGGAGTACTTCCGGTGTCACGCTGAAGTACTGATCGTAAATTCACTGAATTCTACAAATGTCTATGTGCGGTGAGCCCCATAAACACCTCTGCGTTAGTTCATGCTCGCTCTCTGTGCTCACTCGTGATCATTCTGAAGAAAACATTTGCTCCCCACGACCCCACCACTTCCAAGTGTGTGAGTGTTCCTTCTCACGCTTGTCTGCTCTTTGCGTGGGAGAGAATATTGTAGTGATACGTCTGTTCCTGTTTTCGATACGAGAATCTTGCAGAGCTGACTGCCGCA
The DNA here is from genome assembly GCF_040938575.1 of Ambystoma mexicanum. Lineage (NCBI taxonomy): Eukaryota > Metazoa > Chordata > Amphibia > Caudata > Ambystomatidae > Ambystoma > Ambystoma mexicanum. The sequence continues at coordinate 223,273,498 of NC_090935.1, forward strand.
CATGCTAAACCATACGTGAGAAGAACATTTACAATGTAGTGGCAGGCGATGCTCCAGTTTCTTAATAAGTCAACTTGCAGGCAGTCTTTCACCGCATATTTGAAGGTCAGTTACAAAGATGACCCGTTCAAATCTCTAGGTGCTTATCTAGTCCTGTTTTTTTCTTTGCATTCTGGTTCCACATGTCCCACTATAAAACTCGGACTACAAGTCCCAGAATGCAAGGGAAGAACCAGGACTGGATAAGCACCTACAGATTTGAATGGGTCATGTTGGCAACTATCATGCATGTAAAGAGGCAAGGCTCATTTGGGGCAGGGCATGCAGTGGACGGGTTATATTGATCAGAAAAATAACTTTCGCCTACAGCAACAAACATTCTTGCACCGGCCCAGCTTGTGCCTGACCCTTCTATATTTACTGGTAACTTTCGATACCAACCATCATGGCATCCTTGTCAGCCATCTTGAACTATCAAAGGGTATCTGAGATCTGGTGCTAAAAGGGTTCAAATCTTTCCTGGCTAAAAAAACTCGCGAAGTAAGACTGGCCTATTTCCCATCTAACACTGAATTATTCTTGTGGGGTGTCCATCAAGGCTTTTCACTGCTTCCAAACCTGATCAATATTCAAATGGAGTCGCAGGCTGTCATGTTAAAAAAAACACGCAGTCAGGGTCCATATGTACAAAAACAGAACACAACTTCACATCAATCTGGACAAGCAGGCTGAAGGCTGCCAGCGGTTACCTTAACAGAGCAAATACACAAGATAACACTTAGAGATAGGCTGGCTGCTGAGAAAGATGGTAGCCGTCAGAGATTGATGGAGACCTGGTGCTGCCACAGAAACTAGGAAGCAGGCCCTGATTAAGCTATTAGTAGATAGGGGCTTACGGTAGTAGCATTCATCTTTATCTGGTTAACAAGTGAGAAGTGAACTAGCCTGGTTTTCTTTTGGTAATCTCGTCAGTGAACATCCCATCTGCCCTTACCCAAACATGGTGCCGATGTCGGCATATACATTAAGAGCTGGACTAAGCAGAGGCCGGGAAGAAGCAACACCTCACAAAGTGCACTTGTGCAGTGGTCACCCAGTCTAAGCATACCCGTCCTACTTAAGGCAACAAAGCAAAACAAGTGAAGTGGTGGCTGGAAGGTTTAGAATGAGTCTTAAACCTCTTTCAATTGCTCTGGGCAACCCTCCAGACCATCTTTCTTGGCCAATGCCAAGCCATTACATAAAGGTGGAAGACCATATGTAAATTAGGCTTGGTCCCACCCAAAAAGGGGCAGTCCAGCCCAAACTGCTAGGTTACATCCCTTCTGCACGAGACCACAAGCATCACCCAGACATGTTTCGACCTCATTGGGAATCATCAATGGGGTGTATCTTGGGTCTCTAGGCACAGCAGGCTCGGGACCAACGTCTGGGCATACCCGTCACAGCCGACAAAGCAAAACTCGTGCAGTGGTCTCCCAGGTGAAGCACTTGCCACTGCAGATTGTATCCACGCATCGGCTGCTGCAGGTTTTTGTGGGTTTTTCAACTCGATTGTGGACACAAGTGTTCCTAGTAGCCCGGCCAACAGGACATGCAAGGTAGTAAATTACTGCACCTAATGAAGCATGTGGGAGATGAGAAATACCAGGACGTCACATTGCAACACCAGTAGTAGTGATCCGAGACAGAGTGGGTGCATGCCAGAAACCGGGCAGGCATCTGAATTATCAAAACCTCCACAGGCAGTGCAGGTAGAGCACAAGGGGAGGTCAGCCCCACACAGAGAAGAATGCCCTAAAGAAGGTCAGTTGGCGGAGAAGGATAGGAAGGGGTCCAGAATGCATTGCAGACTGGAGTACTAGAAGTATTGGAAAAAGGAAGGGAGCTGGATGGGGGAATTGGGTCTTTAAGTAGCTGCACATTGAAAACAATTCCAGCAAAGACTTCTTCAGTCCAAGCACCTTGTTACACGGTAATAGGTTTTCCATTTGCATGGACTGGTGGGCACACCTATTTACCGGTAAGTCCCCTCTCTCCTATCTGATTGGAGACTATTTTAAGTGGAAGAAGGTGGAGAAGAGAGAGAAGGTGAGAGAGAAAGGGAGAGGCTGTCCATTCAGGTGGTAATGGGCAACACAATCTTTCCTATGCAAGAGCGAGGGGGTTATCCAAGCCATAGACATGTGCAGCAAGTCTGGCCTACTGCCTAAAATAAGTTCTATGTGGGGGAGGCCTCTTGCGCATCAGAAGGAGGTTAGGAAATCTGTAAGCCAAACAAGCACATCTTCTGCCTCATAACTGGGTTTAACAACGGCCCAGATCTGGTTGAATATTGAGAGTAAATATTGTAAACTTTACATCATAGATGGGCACAATCTCAGCATTTCAGGATAAAAGTATCCCATGTCCCGGGAGGCCACCAGGGGGCGCAGCCAAGATGGTAGCCTGATCGTACAGCTCCATCCCTGGAATACGTGCAGTGTCTGGTGGAGTTGAAGTGACTGAGACCCCTGAAGGTGGGTCTCTGAACGGGAAAACCTGCCCTGCTGCAGTGGGGCGAGTAATCAGTACGGAGACCCCTGCAAGCGGGTGTGAGCCGGCAGACCTAGCTGAGGCCTGCATTTAAGGAGCGCAGAGCAGATGGGCCGGAGAAGTCCTGGGCCACCATCCCGCTGTGCCCAGTCCCCAAGGGCACAACATCAGCGGAGTAGGGGCCCCCAGTCTGAGAGGTGGCCCTTTGCTATTGCAGCCGGCCCCGGCCGGGGGAGGGAGAGGAAGCAGTACCGAGGCTGTGAAGTGCAAGCCATGTGGTGGTGGTGGGTCCGGCGGGAGCTGGAGCTGAGTGGGGTACCAGACAGTGCCTGGGGCACTGGGCAAGATAAACCGCCACCAGAGGAGGTGGGGCCCGCATGCGGCCTGCACCATCAACCCACGAAGCAGGACAGTCACAGGGGGAAGGCGAACTCTGGGCCCAGGAGATGTGACAGTGGTGTAGTGGCCTGCAGCCCACGGGACGCCGGTAAACAGAGTGTGGTGGTGTGTGGCTGAACCCCGAGGGAAGTGCCTCTGCACTGTGCCACGGGCCCGGTGTGTAGGGAGGTGCAGCAGAGGAGTGCAGTCGCAGGAGCACGTGGACAGGTGGTGAAGGTGGCCCTGGGCCTGGAGGCAAAGCAATCGTGGGTTCCCTAGAAGAGTAAAGGGCAGGAGCCCAAAGGTTGGAATGCAATATCCACGCTGCACCATTAAGACTCTGGTGGTGGCTGCCTCGGGGCAGGTGGGGACTCCCTGTACGCATTAGAACACCCCCCCAGTGGAGTCAGTGCAGGGCGGTGTGAACTCAGCTGGGAGGACTGCCATATATTACGGCGGAGAACGGCAGAAAGAAGCAAGGGGCCTGCAAGACTGGTCGCCAGGTAACGCCCTGTGAGGTGGCCTAAGGCAATATAGTGGAGGCTGGCAGTGGAGCCTGGGTCGTACACAGTAATAGGACTCCCCCAGAGGCTGGGGTGTATCAGTGTAGACTGGACTGTGGCAGGCACCTCGGGCAGTAAGTGGCCCAATGGGGTTCTGTGGAGTGTCGGCCCGGCTGCGGTGGGGTAAGGTGGAAGAGACTCTCTTGGTTGGATGCCTCGCCTTGGCTTCAGGAGGTGGGATGGTTGGAGAGGGTAATAACTAGGCCTACGGGTAACCTACTGGACAGAGATGAAGTGAGGGGCGTAGGTGGATGAGCTGGAGAGACCCTCGAGCAGTATCGGTACCAATTTGACAGAGAGGTGAGACCTCATACCAGCTCGGCAGAGATCGGGACAATCAATAGTGACATTCAAGCCATCCTGGAGGAGATCAGAGGAATGAGGATGGATATAGCGGCAAAGGTGGCAGACCTCTCGGTGAAGGTGACTACCCTAGAGGAGGGGATGGAAACCAGCCAGGGCTCGATGGGGATCTTTGAGGCGCAGACAGAGGCACACTTCCTGGAGGTGGAGCGGCGAGAGGAGGAACTGTGTCTCAAAGTAGATGACATTAAGAATCGAGAGAGGAGTAATAACCTCTGTTTTTTTGTGCTAAGAGAGCCGGAAGGGCAATCCACCAGTGATCTGGAACAGAAGATCCAGGACATAATGGGAATGGTGCTGGGCTCCAAAAAGGGGGAGCAAGTAACCCTGGACAGCGTGCACCATGCCAGGGGAGGAAGAAAGGGCCCACACTCGGACTTGGCATGTGTGTACTACTACGGAGACAAGATGACAGTCCTTGAGAAGGCACACCGTATGGGCCATATTGAGTATGGAGAATCTAGGGTGGCCATCTTTCAGGACTTGTCGGCCAACACACTAATGAGGCTCAAGAAATGCAGGCCCCTCACCAGATGCCTTTAGGAGAAAAGGGTGAAGTATAAATGGGGCTATCCGTTTGTGCTGATTTTGGGAGGGGGAAAATTACCATTTGGTCACTGAAGCAGAGGTCAAGCATGCCACAGATGACTTGGTGGGTCCCCGGAGCGAAGCCTCCCAGGAGGAGAGGGGGGAATGGTCCTTATGTAGTAATCAACACAGAAGGGGAAACCGGGATGCCTCCTCCAGGTGAGGGGGGATGCGTGGCAAAAGGTAGAGAAGGGCTATGACTGAGATGAGGGTGGCCACATTAAATGTAAAGGGAATTAACTCGCAGAATAAAATATCGTTGACCAGCAACATGTTTCACAAACAGCGCCTGGCGATGCTCTTCTTGCAAGAGACGCACTATGGACAGGGGGCTGAATCAGCAATAAAAGGAAAAGATATCGACGAGGTCTATTGGGCGTCTCACAGAGATCGTAAGAAGGAGTGGGTAGACATCATAGTCCCGTGGGAGCAGTCGGGCGATATGAGGTGCTCCGAAATTGAGGCGGTTACCTGGTCGACCAAGTTAGTGGTAGCAGAGTAGACAATGGCAAGATCACAGTGGCAGCAGTACCGCTGGAGGTGTAACAATGCACTGGTGAGGAATAAGGTGTTCTGTGACTTTTTGAGGAAGGAAATAGGGGCGTATTTCAAGGCTAACCACAATGGCGACAGTGTGGGAGGCGGCTAAGGCCACATTTTGGGGCATGCTCATCGCGGAAGGGGCTCAGAAGAAAAGGGAGAGGGGCATGGTTGAGGCCAGACTTCACAAGGAATTGAGGGTTTTTAGGACCTAGCTGGGGCAGGAGCATGCAGACCGGCAAGGTCTCCTATAGGAGATGAGGGACAAGCGCAGGACTCCACTCGGAGTCAATAGGCAAAGCCGTAAAGAAAATGAGGTTTACGCAGCAAAAGTAATATGAAAGGGGTAATGCAGCTGGCGCGTTCCTGGCGAGTAGGGTAAAAGGATGTAGGTCAGAGAGGAGGGTGGATAGGGTGCTTGGGAAGGATGGGGAATGGTGGACAGAGGAGAAGACATCTCAGCCCAATTCACTGCTTATTATCAACAGCTCTATGCCAGACCGGTGGAGTCAACAAATGAGTGCCTACTTCGACGGTCTACCGTTAGCTCAACTTACAACAGAGGAAGGGGAAGCACTCGAGATAGAGATAACAAGGGAAGAGGTCATCAGGGCGATTCAAAAGCTAAAAGCAGGTAGGGCCCCCGGGGACAACAGATTTACCACAGGCTTTTACAACCAACATCATTTATTACTGGCGGCACCCCTAGCCAAACTATATAATTCTATCGTGGGGGAGGGATCTATACCACTAACATCCCACCAGACTTTAATAGCAGTAATTCCGAAACCAGGCACCAACTGTGCTTCGTACTGGCCCATCTCCCTATTAAACGTAGATTCAAAAATATTCGCCAGGGTGCTGGCATTGCGCCTGGGGTCCTGTCTCCCCCGGATGATCCATTGAGACCAGACGGGCTTCATAATGCACAGACAGAGGGCTGACAATGTGCGTAAGATGCTCCATATCATACTACACCAGTGGTGGCAAGAGAAGGGGCCCTACTGCGGAAAAGGCCTTTCACAGGGAGCTGCTCTCAGCCCTAGGTATGGACCCGAGATGAAAGTGGTGGATTGCGGCCTTATAGTCCAACCCGTCCGCCAGGGTGGTGGTGAATGGGAGCATGTCACAGGCCTTTGTGCTGCAGCCGGGCACAAGGCTGGGGTTCAGGCTTTCCCGCTGCTCTATGCGCTGGCTATGGAAATGTGGGCGGTGCGGGTTAAGGAAGACTAGGGAATACGGGCTGTCTCAATGGGGGGGCTAAAGTGCAAAGTGAGTCCATTTGCACACGACCCCCTGTAATATATCACTAAGCCGACGCAACCGGTACCCCACCTACTGTAGAGTTTGGAGCGATATGGGGAGCTATCAGGCTTTAAGTTTAACCTAGAGAAATTGGTACCATACGTGAAAGGGGGGTTGTCAGTGGCACAAAAAAGTATATTAAGGGGTTGCCGTCGAGAGCAGGAGGACTCCTTTCTTTACTTGAGGATACAGGTGTCACGCAACTACAGAGACCCCTTTGCGAAGAACTACCTGCCAATGTGGTCTGGGGTGCAAAGGGACTTGGAAAGATGGGCGAGGCTGCGGCTTTTGTGGATGGATCACCTAAATTGTATTAAAATGATTCCTGTTTTTGTTCCAAATGCTCCCGGTGGTGGTCCCGATGGTTAGCTACATGGCCATTGCCCCTAAGTTGCATCTGGGCCTGCCTTTGCAGGACGCGATCGGGGGCTGCTGGCATTGCAGTTTTGGTATGAGGGGGGTCTGAGTAGTGCTGGGCAGATGTCGGGGGAGGGGGCTTTCATATTACCCGAAGGGTTAGAGGAATGCCTACAGGTGGGGAGGTTATCAGTGTTCTGCTACTTACAGTTAAAGGGTGCCCTGCTGGATGATCACTGGAGTGAAAACTTTCAGAGGGGATTGACAGATTTTGAGCATATCCTTATCACAAAGACGGGCTCCCGTGGGCTCATTGCTCGGATGTACAAGGCTATCTTGTTTGCGGAGCCTAGGGATCCACTATCGGCCAGGATTAAGTGGGGACAAGACTTGGGGAAGGACATTGACGATGCTCTATGGGCACTAATGTGCAGGAGAGTAATGTGTTCGATGGTGTCTTTGCCGTATAGACACCAGGCCCTGAAATTGTTTAATCGGTGGTACTACCCGCCCAGCGTGATAGGCAAAATGTGTAAGGGATAGGACCCGCACGGCTAGAAGTGTCATCGGGTGCAGGGGGACTACAGCCACATGTGGTGGGGATGCCCCACCATACAAAAGTACTGGAGGGAGGTTTTAGCGAGAATCAAAGGGGGGGACTGGATTAATAGAACGCTTTTGCCATGGTTCCTTCTCTTTGGGGTGGAGTTGGAGGAGGTGGAGCATGGGCCCAAGTTGCAGGTCATGTTAGGAGCCACTCTGTGCTGTCTAGCGCAGAGGTGGAAGAGCCCACGCCTCCCAGGGGAAAGGGAGCGGGTGGCAAAAGTTAAAGCCATTTACGACATGGAGTTCCTAACACACCTTTTAGATGAGTCCCGGACCAATATTGAAGGCCTATGGGTCCCCTTCTTCGACAAGTATGGCCGCTGATCAGTATTAGGGATAGAGGTTTAAGACTTGGTGGATCTGTGAAGATTGGCTGCAAGGGGAACACGGGGTGGGGTCTTGCAGTCTTTGACACTGCCTGAAGATGGTGGTTCGCAGGGGAATAGACGCATATGCAGCCTCAAAACTTTGAGACTGTCCCACTGGGAGGGGACCAGGTCACCGGTCATGATCTTAGTGGAGCTCCTTAAAGACTGCTACAGGGAGGGTGTGAGGGGATAGGCAAGGGCAAGGGGGGTTCATGGTGGGGAGTGTCACTTGGCGGAGACTGTTTCTGTGGGAGATGAGTTGTGGGGGTTTTTATTGTACAGTTGGAAATCGAAAAAGAAGTTCAATTTGGAGATTAATAAAAGTATCCCATGTCCTTCACGTTCCATTAAGGGAGTAGCAGTAAAAGAAATAATCAAAAGCTATAAGGAGGGCGAACCGCCTAGCAGGCGTCCTGCCTGACTTAATAAACCCAGACCAAACAGGCTTTATAAAAAACAAGTCAACCGGAGATAACATCCGCAGAGCCCTAAACCTAATTGATATCACAACACAGGACTCAAGGAAACTGGGGCTCTTAGCCCTGGACACAACCAAAGCGTTCAATAAGGTGGACTGGGCCATCATGTTTCTCACCCTAGACGCCTTCCAATTCGGTCCAACCTTCCAAAAACTTGTCTTGGCTAACTATCAATCCCTGAGGACCCTACTTCGGGTCAATGGATCCCTGTCAAATCTGATCCCCTTAACCTGCAGAACCAGACAGAAATGCCCCCTGTCCCCGTTCCTGTTTGTGCTGGTTATGGAGACCTTGGACCAAAAGATTCAGAAAAACCCTGAGACCGAGGGCCTCCAGGTCGGCGTCTCGCAGCACAAAATTGCACCCTATGCAGACGATGTGCTGCTATCCATCACGAATATTAGCTCCTTGTTAATGCCAGCCCTCACTGAGATCCACATATTCTGAAAGGTGGAGGGCTTTAACATCAACTTTGGCAAGTCTGTGGCCTTGGGAATCAGCCTAGAGCCGGGAGAACAAGAAACCCTTGAATCCCTTTGCCCGGTCCAATGGAGCGAGAAAGTCATTCCCTACTTGGGGGGGATCTAGATTCCCGCGTGTCCGGGAAAGGTATATCAAGCAAACTTCCCCCTGCTCTCCAGAGATCTGGAGAGAGACCAAGACGGATGGCAGTCACAAGAAATCACACTTATTGGCCGTATTACCGCCTGTAAAACAAACCTCCTTTCAAGGTTCTTGTATGCCTGCTCCTCTCTGCCCACCACGATTCCCCTGCCCCCTCTACGTTGCCTACAGAGGAAAAGGTTTCGGTTCATCTGGAAGGGTAGGAAAGTGAGGGTCCCCCAGAGGGCCATGATGGGTGGCGCCAGGGTGAGATGGCTGGGGGTCCCAGACCTATGCAAATACCAAGTGGCAGCACAGCGACCACACATACGGGCATGGGTCGTGTCCTCTGAGCGTTCAAGGTGGGTGGAGCTGGAACAATCTCGCTTGTCGCTCCCCTTACGCTTCCTCCCACACATCCCACCCTCACCCAAATTGGAGGAAGATTCTGTCTGCCACTAAACACGCCCTTAAAACATGCTCTCATCCTTTAACTAGGCAGGCTGCATTGCGCGTCCCCATCCCTCTTGAACTCACTTTGAAAGATCTCCCGCAGCATGGGAAAGTTTCCGCCCTCTATCAACCTTTGCAAGAAGACCTACTGACCACAAAGGCCCCATACATGACGCAGTGGGAAACAGATTTGGGGCACCCCCTGGAGGACCAAACCTGGGTGGATATCTGGACAAGGACACACTCCTCATTCCTCTGCATCACCAACAGGGAATGCGCCCATAAACTGCTCCTACATTGGTACTAGCCCCCACTTAGGCTACACTTCTTTAACCAGACCCTAGACCCCCACTGCTGGCGCCGATATGGACGCCCGGGATCATACTTCCACATGTGGTGGTCATGCCCAATGGTACAAGCTTTCTGGGCACAGTGTTTCGCCATTATAAAGGACATCACCCAGGTGGTGGTTCCCATGGAACCGGAACTCATCCTACTAGGTTTCCTGGCCCCGGGAGTATACCTGAAATCCAGAAAACTAGCCAAATTACTGACTCAATTCCTTCTGGCAGGGAAAATCACAGTTGCCCGCACCTGGAAAACTACTGAGGGCTCATCCATGTCTCTGGTGGATAAAAATGTGGGACATTTTGATCGCAGATAAAGTAACAGCAGCCAAAGCAGGCCTCCTACATAGGCTTACAAACATTCCTAGATTATGACCAACATTTTCTGACACTAACCAACAGAACCCTCCAGGCCAGGAGAACTCTACTCTTAGAAGGTGAACAATTAGCAGAAACGTCCACCAGGCCAGACCAGGAAGTCTCGCTGAGCCAGGGATGGGAGGAGGGAATGAGGTGGGGGCACGGGATATGGGACCTTTGTTTGCTTATACATGATTTCTGGACTTGGGGATTAAGACACATTGTTCACTTATTTATACTACTGTCATCTGTTTGCTGGTTTAAAATAAACATATTAAAAAAAAATGTTAAAAAGCTATAAGGAGGCATAATCAGATGTTGGAGGTGGGGATTGCGACATATTAAAAAGTAGTAAAGCAAAACTCCTAAATAACCTTCTAGATCAGTTTACGATTACTTCCTGAAAGACCCTACTATAGAGCAAACTGTAAAAGTGGGTCCTAACAGCCCAGGAATACTGGAAAGAAGTATACATAAAACCCGGTCTGGAGGGTGAGGAACAATGGATCGGAAGATCATCACCCCATTCCAGGAACCTGTACTTAATAAAACCTTTAAAACATGGAACAGTACACATCCAAGCTTTGCTTCACGGAGAGTAGCAAAGTTAGGAAAAATACCAAGTCCATCTCTTCAGTAACATATTCAAGACTTATCCATGCCAAAAAGTGTCAGGAGTCTGTGATCCACAGAAGGAAGGCTGACTGATCTTTCATAGTACCAGGTCGGCGAGAGGCACGCATGCATGCTAGAGTTCTAACGGGTATCACAGCTCCAGGGTCGCCCCAAAGATAAGGCTACTGCCACGAATTGATACCAGTATCTGCTTGATTATGACTGATAAAGGAATAGGGAACTAAAAAAAAGGGTTCTATGTTCTTACATTGTCCGTTTTTTCCGATTATTTTTTTCCCCAACTGTTTTACGCCAAGAAAATGCATTGAATTTGTATTTGTTTTTCTGTGGGGTGGGGTTCCCCCCAAGTACACCCTCTACTATTATATCCCCTTAGACAACCCCCACCGTATGTTTATCTTTATCAATTTGTTTATTTGGCAATAAACTGTTGGAAAAAAACAGGATAGAGCCAGATAAACAAGAGTAAAATCCTGGAATTCCATCAGAAGCCAGATGTCACAGACCCCTGTTGAGCTATTGATCTGTCAAACTTTGCAGACTTATTTTCAGAATAACTGTTTGGTATGATCTAGATAGCAGAGAACTGCATATTCGTTGGGGTTTGGAAATGTATGTATCTTGGATCAACAAATCAACACACAGAACCTGCCCCTTGCAGTTTTTGCTCCCAAATGGGGGCATGGTAGTTCAATGCCCTGTCTGTTTTGTGGTCATGCATTGAAAACTGGTACCCATTTTACGTGTTTTTACCCCGCGTATATTAAACAAAGCAAAACATGTATTTAACTGCACTTAAGAAGCTGGGGATCAGACATGTAGAGGAAGTCTGAGGTTCCTCAAAGCATGCAATACCAAAGATGTATGCACTGCCTTAGCACATTTCTCCCATACTAGAAGATAGGTGGGAGGGTAGCACAGGGGCAACGGGCTCGTCTTGGAAACACTGAGCAGCATGGGTTGTTTGCATCTAGAAGCTGGTAGCAGACATGAAGCGCCATATTAAAAAAACAATAGTATACCACAGTTGATGCGGCCTTGTCCCTTTGAGACATATCTGCGCCTCTGCACTTTCCAATTCTTGGTACAGCTCTTTATATATTTATGGCCTGTCCTGGTGAAATGCTATGTTTTTTAAATTATTTTTTTTTTACTAATTATGATGTTTTTATAATTATGAAGAGAGTATGTTGCACTAGAAAAGGTTTTTACTTTCATAAATCACTTTACTTTTTGAAAATTGTATGCCGTTTAATCTGCTATGGTTTTAGTGTGTTTAATATGTTGAAAGCCTTTTTACAAAGGTTATATGAGAAACAGATCACTGATGAGGTTATTTTAGTATTATGTATTTCACATTTTTCCATTGTTTGTGGGATGGATGATATTTGTGGCTTTTTGTACTTTGATGGATTGCAAGCCGAATAAAGACCAATCCATGAATTAATAAGGCATGTTCCAGTGATCCATACTGTTCTCCCTCTTTTCTGTCCCTGACACCCACCCTCCTCCTCCTCTTCTTGTCTTTCTCCCCTGTGGACTTTTTGCCACCTCTCCTTTTCCCATAACTCTTTTCGGCTCTCACACGCGCTTCTAGTTGGACCCGTCCCCGCCTAGAGCTCTCCTTTCCCAGGTTAGACTGTTCAGTGCACTGCCAATTGGCTAGAAATGTTTTCACTGAATTTTTCAGAGATTCGAACATGTTGACTTAGTTGGTTTCGGTTGTATGTGTGCAAAACTAGCAGAAGCACCCAGTCTCTGAACGGGTCCTGGAGACAGATATGATAACACTTATCCAGTAGGTCGATGTTCCGATTCGCTTATCGCTTGATGTGCTTTGCACCCTGAAGTAAACTGCACTGAGAATGGGGACGTGTGGCTGGCTGATATACCCTGGAGCAGACGTTGTGGGGAGGTGAGAGTTGGTGTGCTGATGCATACTGGGCCCTTCTGCTCTATTTCCCCACCTGTCGTCTCAACATGGTGTGGCGCAGTTCGTTGCAATGCAAATATCTTGGAAACCGTGCATCCTAGGGCCTGGACCTCGATTTTTATTCTTCGTGTTGTGACCGGTACTTCTACGACCACATTGATGTTTTGCCAATTTCAGGCAACTGTCTCGCGTAGTTGCTTAAATCTGGGGAAGGGTTGAGGTGTCCAAATATATCAGGTAGCTTGTAATGTCCAGAGGCTCCTGACAGTTAACTATGCAAAATTTGGTGCACATTGGTGAAATGGTGTGGAATTGTATAAGGAACAGCGATTCACTAAGCCACAAACAAATTTTGAGTTGTGTTGCAATCCAGGGAACGGGGTGGGGTGTCCAAATATCAGGTAGCCAGTACTGTCCAGAGGGTCTGAACAGGTAACTATGCGAAATGTGGTGCAGATTTGTGAAGCAGTGTGGAATTTTATAAGGGACAACGCTTCGCCAAGCCAAAAATCCACAAATGTTGACTTGTGCTGAAATCCGAGGAAGGGGCCGCAGTGTCCAAATGGTATGTAGCCAGTAATGTCTGGAGTGTCCGAACAGGTAACTATGCAAAACTTGGTGCAGATTGGTGAAACAGTGCGGAATTGTATAAGGAATAACACTTTGCCACAACCCCCCCCACAAACACATTTTTACATATATATATATAGGAGATCGCTGCAAGGTAAGCGTGTGCTTCCAGTTTGTTTTCATTTCCCTGTTGCTTTATACACACTTATTCAGTTGGCTCCTTGCTCAGTCCAGTTATTAGGTCTCTTTGGTTACCGTTTTTATCACTAATAGACGGTACTCCGCTCCTTGGGTTCGTGTTCGGATACCAGTTATTTTTGTATATATTCATGATTTTTGCAGCCATAGTATGACGAGCATACAGGACGCCTGGGTAGCAGCCCGGCTACTCCAAGCCAAGGATTTATTCTGTGAAGAGCAGGAATCTATTCCCACACCACCTGCTAGTGGGACAAATAAAAAAGCCAGCAGTAATGTTAGCAAGGAAGTGCTCCTGCTGAGGGAATACGAGAGACTCCGACGAAGGGAAATTTCTAAATGGTGGGAGGAGCACTCTCTTCAAAATTATTTAGACATTGAGAGAATACCGCGTGGCCTACGCATTATGACCACTCCATCCTTTGAGGACCAAAATCCATTAATGCTTGAGGAATGGGGAGAAGCAAGCAAAGGTTGTTCTGGCAAGTTTCTGACAATCTTAGTGAAGTATGCCAAATTGGATCGTGAACAAGCCCTGAAAGAATTAGGTATTGTAGAGCTGGATCTTACTAAAGTCCCTACAACAGAAGAAGGCAAATCTTTACGGAAAAAAATTGATGAAGGTTTAACTGTATATGAAGATGAAATTAAACAGCGTAAACACAGGAAATTCTTACGAGATAAAACAGACTATGAGATGGGTCGTGTCTTTACATTTGCCAAACGCTTTGACTCTCTCCGCAAAACTAATGCTATACAGTCAATGTCTGTCCCATCGGGTGACCTGGCCGCGACCACCTCTGAATCAGATATCTCTGCATCTGAGACTGATGAACCCATTCCTAAAATGAATTTTTTAGATGAAATGAGACTTTTATGTCAGGATGGGAAAAATCAAAAAAGAGGTAGAGGCCGTGGTAAGCCTAAAGGACGAGGAAGAGGACAAAAACTGCAGGCAAAAAAGTCATTCGCCGAGGCCGACGTGGGAACCGGTCAAAAGGCGCAGCAACAGGGCAGAGCAACACGCTCTGGGGCCAGAAACCAACCATAGATAATATGAAGATTCACCAAATCATCAACCTGTCGTCTCATGTTCTCACAAAATCTCAGACCTCGGTATTATCACTGGGTCTTAATTTCTGTCCCACTGTCAACTATGATTACGCCCAAGTACGCATAGACTTTGACAAGTTTATGCGTAAAATTAAGTTAAAAAAATTCTTTGCCAACACTGATGCCCCCATGAAACGTTCAATACCTCGTATGGGTGGCACTGATCTTCTAATTTCAGACATTCCTTCACTCATGGATTTGGCATGTCTTGAAGATGATCAATATGATCCATTTAATATTGATTTTTCTGATTTCGACATCAATCCCAACTGGGATATACGGACCAAGCTAAAAAGTAAATCGAGATTCAACCCCCAATTTCCTGTGGGCGGCTGTATTGAGGCTTTCCATGACTTATGTATCGAGGATTTTAGAAAACTTCATCATAAGGCTGGTACCAGCAAACAGAATCTCACTATTGCCCAACGCCAGGCCTTGAATGAACTCCAGCTGCTATCTAACATTGTTATCAAGCCAGCCGACAAGGGCTCTAATGTCGTCATCCAGGACAGAACTAAATATGTTATTGAAGCCAACCGACAATTACATGACCGCCAATGCTATACTAAAATGCTGAAAGACCCATCAGAAGAAATCAGGACAGATCTGATTGCTCTGTGTACCAGGTGGATGAATGAAGGTCTACTGGAGGATGATCTGGTCAAATTTCTTACTCCGACCAGCTATACTATTCCTACCATTTATTTCCTCCCTAAAACGCACAAATGCCTTATTAATCCCCCAGGTAGGCCCATTGTTACTCTCTGTGGCTCATTATTGGAACATCTAGCCCAATTCATTGATGAAACATTGATCAAATTTGTCACGGGACTACCTTCCTATCTGAGGGATACTAAGGATTTTCTCAAACATGTTACTAATACACCTTGGGAGGAAGGTTTACTTTTGGCCACTTTGGATGTAGTTTCATTGTACACATCTATCAGCCACACTGTTGGTATATCTGCATGTAAACACTTCTTGGACACTCGTTCTTTAAACTACCTTGGACACAGCACCATGATCCTGGATATGCTTTCATTCTGTCTACACAACAATGTTTTTCTTTTTGAAGGCCATTTTTATCGGTAAGTAAGGGGGACTGCGATGGGTAGTACCTTTGCACCATCCTATGCTAATCTCACAATGGGGTGGTGGGAGGCTACTTTCCTTTCTGACCTATTACTATCTTCCTTTCCGACACAGATTATTTCTTGGTGGCGGTTTATTGATGATGTCTTCATCATTTGGAAGGGCACCAAAACTGATTGGCTCTCATTTGTTAAAAGTATCAATAATAACCAGGTCAATCTCAGCTTTACTGAATGCCACAGCCGTACTACAATTGTTTATCTGGATGTCACTGTCATGATGGATGACTCAGGTATTAGTACGGCATTACATAAGAAATCTACCAACACTGGCTTGCCACTCCATGCCAATAGCTGCCATCCTACACCTTGCAAAAAATCAATCCCTTATGGGGAATTTATTCGATATCGTCGCAATTGCTCCAACATTGCATGTTTTGATTATTATTGTGCACAAGCAGCTATGGATTTTCGAAAGCAAGGTTACCAAAAAAGAACAATTGAAACGGCATATCTCCGAGCTCGTGGCATGTCTAGAGATGCCTTGATTTATGATACTGGTTCTAAAACTGTGTTAAATGATGATCCTAGACTCATCATTACATTTGATACTTCATCCAATGACATTCGTAAAATCGTGGCAAGACATTGGCATGTTCTCACCCTTGATGCTGACCTGAAGCCCATTTTGGGTAACCGCCCGACTATGACTTACAAACGTGCTCCTTCTTTAAGGGACAAACTTGTTTCTAGTTTTCTACCTCCTATGGGCAAGATCCAGCGTTCCAATACATGGCTTCCAGCCTCTCATACAGGATTCACTAAGTGTATGAAATGTAAAGCATGTGCCCATGCTGTTGTCAAGAAATTTTTCCTGCATCCTGTCACACAAATTCAGCAGATGATACGTCATTCTATTAATTGTGACACAAATTTTGTTGTTTATGTGCTTTTGTGCCCTTGTGGACGTTGGTATGTGGGCAGTACTACCTGTAAACTAAAACTCAGAATTCTGCAACATCTGAGAGCCATCAAGAATTCTGATCCGACATATCCTATGGCCAAGCATTTTAAATCTGTACACAACAATGATGCTAACTTGTTAACATTTTTCGCTGTGGCACATGTACCCCCTCATCCTAGGGGCGGTGATCGTATTTTGAGGCTGAGACAACTCGAAACCAGATTTATCTTGGATCTTGACACCAAATTTCCCAGAGGTCACAATGTAGACGAGGAATTGTATACCTTTTTGGCAACCTAATTTTGTTCCCATGTGTATTTTTCATTTTCATTACTGCTTTTTCTTGATCATTTATGCTTTGTTTTCCATTGTTGGGGCTATCTTGTTTTTCTGGTTTATCACTTTTGTATTTTTGGATTCCTGTTCTTTCTTCGATGGTTTATCCACAGGTATTGACTGATCTTTTTCTGTTTCTGCACTTATGCTTATTATTTTGTCTTACCTGTCTGTTTTAGCTGATTATTTTGCAATAGGGGGAGCGTTTTCTCAATTATGTTTTGTCTATTTTGGAGATTTAACCGTAGCCCTTTGCTTTAGTTATTTGAGTCATTCCTATCATTTCCTGATATTGCTTTCCTTTATCTTTCAATGCTTTGAAATTTTTGTCCTAGTCTACTGTATGTTCTGGATCTGTCATATTGCGTTTGTGTCTTCAGCTTTAGATACTTTGACATCATGGTTTGCACTTGCACTTTGATGACTTAGCTGCTAACTTTTGCAATTTTGCACAGCTTATTAGATCGATGCACTAGCACTTTATTTCTTCCTCCACTTTGGAGGTTGGATAGGCATACTGTTGCCCTGCTGCTTTATTTTGCTTATTTGCACTATATAATCGACATTTAATGTTTGAGCTGTTATCTTTGCTGTTTGCACTAACAAATATTTTGCTGGCTGTATCATCCTGCTGCTAAATTTTAATATTTAGGTTCAGTTCTACTGTTTTTAACCTGATTTTACATCTAATCGTGGTTGACTAGTTTTATTGTCATTGCATTGCATTGTCTAATATTTTTATTGTTGGGAATGACTTTTTTCACTAGGCTGACTATGTATTTATATGGGGTGATTTCTTTAATGTTGGTTTATTTATTTTGAGTGTGGTTCATTATATCTTTTATGCTGTACGGTCATCACATTGTTATTTCATACACCGTATATTGATGTGTAGTTAAGTCCCCTTATATGTATTTATACATATTTGAGGGCCCTTTCTGCTTAATTTAGAGATTGTGGTGTTGTATACTTCAATTTAAAATCCGGGTCAGTTTGAGATTTTCTCTACTGATCATTGATAAAAGCATCTGCAAAGCACTGTGCTCTAATCCATAAGTTTTAGCATATATGCACACTCCCTTCCAACATGGCCGCCCCTGTTCCCTTGGAGTTGGTAACTGTCGTTGCCATCGACATAGTTGAGGGACTATTGTCTATTATGTATTCACACTGTTCAACCCTCTCCCCCTTACGTGATCAAGCGCTCAGTATAGCGCGAAACGCGTTGTTTGCAGGCTGCTGCCCTTAGGCGTCCTGTTGTTGTTCTGTCTTCTATGTGCTGCTATGTGTCGTGCATTTGTTTTTTGCACGATGCTTTTGTTTTTTAACTTACTTAAACATTAAAGACATCAGTAATTTCTTTACTGTGTCTGTTTGTTTTTTCCGAACCTTTTTGAACCTGGCATTTATGTTTGTGCCTGCGGGAGTGCGATTCGCTCTTTCCTCCCTTTTCTCTCTATATATATATATATATATACATATACATATATATATATATATATATATATATATATATATATATATATATATATATATATATATATATATATATATATATATATATGCCATCAATAAAAGGTTCCATGTAATTTCATCGTGGAATGTTTTTTCGCAGGGTTTTTTACCGCAGCCTTTTTTACATAAAATCCCATTGACTTTATTTTTTATTTTATTTTTGGGGGGTTCCCCCAAAGCCCCCCCTTTAATTTTTTATATATTCCCAAACACGCACACCCAATTTATATATTTTTCTAACCCCCCCAAAAAAATGAGCTGAGTTTTTTTTGACAAAACATTCATGGTAAGAAAACCAGCAAAAAATCATACTGCGATGAAAGGACGTTGTACCCAATAAAATGTGTACAAAAAGAAACAGTGGGCTATACACATATCTACAATCGAGCAATGACTGGATCATCTCCCTGACTGCCTTGAACTACAGCGGCTCCCACATGGGATTAGCACTGGTTCAGGGGTGAAACTAGTGAAAGGTATCGGAAAGGAAGGAGACAGCCTGGAAGATGCAAGCCAGTAGATGCCGCATGATGCTGAATTAATGTGTGCTTGTCCGGGCCGGTCTTTGTATCAGACAGCATCTAGGGGGCGCTGAACCAGCAGTCCACGGCGCTAGTCCACATTTACAAGGGTGCCGGCCAGCCTGAGTGGCGAGTGCGAGACTGCAGTCTGTCTGCATTGTTATCGCTCGAGCTTTGAGCCAGTGCTCCTGCAAAGCC
The DNA here is from genome assembly GCF_040938575.1 of Ambystoma mexicanum. Taxonomy (NCBI): domain Eukaryota; kingdom Metazoa; phylum Chordata; class Amphibia; order Caudata; family Ambystomatidae; genus Ambystoma; species Ambystoma mexicanum. Next base: position 223,292,418 of record NC_090935.1, read on the forward strand.
AGGCCGCAAGCACCAGCCAGCTACAATCATTTTTTATATACGTTTAACGCACACATAGCTGGATGGGATAAGAGGTGAGTGGGGTTGAAGGTCAGCGATCCCATGCGGACCCTGCGCATCCAGTTTACTAGGCACTGCCTTGGCGGGCAAGGGGCCTTCTTGTGTGCCTCCACATCCCTCCACCATTTCCCGCGCCAGCATTACAATAGTTTTGTGCTGGGCAGGGTGGCACAGAAGGAAAGCTCCTTGTTTCCCAACCATGTTAATATGCAAGAGCACATGGGGAGGCAGGCCCAGTGGCTATTATCCTAGTAGTCCATTGGGTTAACATGTGAGCACTATGGAAGGCGCTAACGCACCTGAACTGTGTCTGCTTCGCAGTATTTTCGCCTGGGAAGTTAGAGAGCCTTATTTTGCGGCGTGGCGAGGGTTATCTTATTACTAGCTGGTTTTCCACTTCAAAGCATTTTTGGGCTGTGAGGCCCGAAAGCAGGGCACAAATAAACTCTCTAATGTACAGTAGTTTGTTTGATTGAAATGAAAGAGTTGGTCTCGCGAGAGAAAGCCGTCATAGTAACAGCATTTAAATTTCGGAATTGTTTGCATTTATGCAGCGCAAAACCCTCATGCATCAGGGCGCTATGATCCAGTTACATGTGTATCCCATAAGCAAGGAAAAGTGCTTAGATTGAATCCTTAGCTAGCATCATGCTTTAGAGATATATTTCGATGGGTAACACTATTGGATCTGCACTTTCACAATGCTACCGTGCCATGCCATCAATGGGTGCGATTTAATGAGAATGGATGTAATGTTACATTTGGTGCGCTGAGTTTTGTTTAGGAGCAGCATAAATGGCAAAAAGATAAAGTATGCATGGCAGTGGGTTTTTAGCAGATGGCTCTGCTTATAATTAGATTACCTGCAACCTGCATGTTAACTTTGGCAGTAGTGGGGAGCTAGGGAGGTTTGTTTTAGAAGGTAAATCTGGGTGAGCATGTTCATTCAGCACCTGCATCATCCCATCATTGTGTAGACGCTCATCACCTCCACCATTGTTTCCGCCTACATGCGGCATGGGTGGGAGGGACTGCAGGTTTGAATTTAGGGCATTTTGTTTGTTTCAGAGCAATTAAGGCCTTTTGTGTAACACGTTTTTGGCCAGATGCTACAATCCGTCTCGGGAGGATAGCTTAGCGGCAACGTGCTCGACTTGGAAGCAGGATGACACGGAGCAACATGGGTTCGACCCCCGGGTCCGCGCATAGAAACCTCTGGGTATTAAGCACGTTATAAATAACATATCATATCATATCCAGGCCCCGCAAATTGCATTGGCGAGTTATGATAGTTTGGGCTTCAATGAGCACTGATGAAGCGTTCACGGTTGTTGTTTGTAGCAGGTATGCGTACCAAATAAATAAATAACAATCACATTGGGCAGCCAAGCACTTTCCTCTTCCACAACCGTGGAGTCGGCGCACCAAGTATTCACCTGCCTCTTGTGTTTCCTGCTAGCATGCGGAGTGCGGGAGGCAGAAGAGAGGGTTGCCTGTTCGGGGGAAGGACAATTGGCAGAATCACCTGAAAGGGTGTTGCTAGCAGTAGCACACTGCAGCCTCGGCCCTCAGGCAGGGCAGCAATGAGCAAATTAGCAACATTTGTTGCTTTATTTCACTCCCTCCCACCCGCCCGGGTGGCGCTGCTGGCACCAGCAAAGACCCATGCCTAGACGCACGTGCCCTCCTCCAGGCTATGCGAGTGCACAGTGTACACTCACACAGAATTGATTGGAGCGTGGCATGGGCAGCCTCCCCTTCCTTGACCTGCTGTCCCGAAATTGCGCTATATCGTGAAACGAATCAGAAGGCCAAGCTGCAGCCAAACCCAGTGAGCCAGAGCTTGCTGACTTTGCCATTGGGGCACCGTGACCATCAGCCCGCAGGTGCCGAGTGCTTCTGCCTTAAATTCTGCCGATCAATAAGGTAAGTCAGTGTGCTGCTAATGCTGCTGCTAACCACTGTCGAGAACGTCCTGTGGTGATAACACGTGTAGGCAGTGGCCCAGCACATGTTGTGCCCCAATGTTTTATTACAAGGAATTTTCATCATACTATAAAACTTTTATAGTATGATGAAAATAACTTGTATCAATCTTCTGCAGGTTATAAAACCTGTTTTATAATTGCTACTGAAGACTGCAGTAGATTACATCAGACAATGGAATCTTCCTGTATTGTTCTATCTTTATGGTAATTATACTCTCACAGGCCAGGATTCTGCTCAGAATGCAGAAGTGAATATCAAATTCTGTAAATATTTCCTTCTCACAACCATATTTCCCAAGGATGTCAGCGCATATGAAGGAGGCAATTTAGGATTCAGGGGAGCCTTGGGATGAGGAATCCTGGACTCGTGTACATAGTCAGCCATTCACTTTCACGGCGGCATGGCGCTTTCCTAAATAAAGGCTACTTGGAGTCATTTATTTATTTATTTACATTTGGAAAGTGCACACCAGCCCTTGGGCATCGTGGTGCTGTTGCAGGGACCTTACTCAGTTGGGATGGTAGTACAGACAGAGCAGGCATTTGAGAACATCGTATAATATGCACTGAGGATAAGTTTCATGAAGCGGCAAATACAGTGTGTCCCTTGTTTACATTGGGACATGGATTAAGCACATCTTGAACAGGTTAATTAAACAGTTGGGTTTTAAGAACTTTGTGAAAGGTGGTGTAGAATGCTTTGTTTCTGAGGGCTGTAGGCAAGGCCTTCCGGTGTTTGGGTGCTAGATGTTGGAAGCTAGCCCCACCTGCTTTAGCTCTTTTGAAAGTGGGGACAACCATCATGTCGGAAAGGTGTGAACGGATCGGTCTGGTAGAAGTGATGGGAATGATCTTCTCAGCTAGGTAGCCAGGGGCACTCTGGAAGATACATTATGCGTGATGTCCATGGTTTTGAACAAGATGTGTTCTTTTACTGGGAGCCAATTTGCTTCCCTCCTGGCTTGAGAGAGGCGTCTCCTTTTGGGGATGCTAAGGGCGGCTCAAAGGGCGTTGTGTTGTGTACCTTGCAGCCTATGGAGGTTTTTAGTGGAGGTCCCCAACAGTAAGGCATTACAATAGTCAAGTTTTACTCCAACTGTGGCTCTGGCTATTGCTAGGTGGTTGGTATTGGATAGGTAGGGTTTAACCGCATTGATGATTTTAGTGGTGAATGCAGAGGCTGAGGCAACAGCACTCACCTGGCGTGTCATGGATAAGGTTGAATCCCCCAAAAAACATGGGTATTGACTGCTGTTGAGACTTTAATGGGTGTGTTGTCAATGATGAACGTCTGGTATTGCGAGTCAAGTTTATCAAGCATTTCTTTGGAGGCAACAAGGAAGATCTCGGTTTTGTCCCCGTTAAGACATAGTCCATTTGCTGACATCCATTTCTGAATGGCTGCGTGAATGTTATCGAGGGCGGCAGCATCTTGTGCATAGGAGCTAGTGAGTGGGAGTACGACTTTGGTGTCGTCAGCATAGTTAGTGCAAGCTATGCCTCGATCGTCTAAGTCCTTGAAGAGGGGAAGGGTGACAATATTGTAGAGCATGGGGACTGTGCAAGAGCCTTGTGGGACACCACAGATTAGGGTGGTGGGGGATGCGCATGCGTGGTCTAAGAAGACCCTCATGAGTCGCCCCTTGAGAAAGGATGTTATCCAAGCAGTGGCTTCGGTGGAGAAGTGAGCGCATTTATAAGGTGTTTGCACAGACTGTCATGATCCACAAGATCAAAGGTCGCTGACAAGTCCAGTAGGAGGAGAAGTGGCAGTTGGCCTTTGTCTACTAGGTTGCCCAATTGGATCTTAAGATCCAATAGGGCAGACTCAGTGCCATGTCCCGGTCTGAAGCCTAACTGCCTCTTGCCTAGGATGTTGTTAGATTCAAGGAACTGTTGAGTTTTGGGTGTGGGCAACTTTGTCCAATATTCTTTTAAGGAATGGGAGCGTGGTGATTAGCCTGCAGTTATTTGGAGATTCAGGGTCAAGATTGGGCTTTTTGAGTAGTGGTCGCACCCATGCTTCTTTAAGGGTGGACGGGACTAAATTAGACTTAAATGAGGCATTGATGAAAGATGTCAGAAATGGTGCAAGGGAATCAATACAATCTTTAACTAAGGAGGCAGGGCAGGCAACCCCTTTGCAGTTAGAGGGCTTGATTCTCTGGATGATGTCCCGTACTTCTGACTAAGTTACCTCCCTGAAGGAAACCCTCCCTTCCACCGTGAAACTCTATGATATAAACTTCAAGTTTATCAAAGAAAAAAGAGCACCATTCTAATCTCTAAATTGCAAAGGGGTGCAGCAGCGTGCCAAGATGCAGGCATGTGGGCTGCGGCAGATTGTGTACCTTAATGTAGTCCAGACGTGATAATTGCACTTTGTACCCTATTTGGTGAATTGCCGGCTAAGTAGAGCATTTCTACAAAGCTTCTCAATTTTAACAACTTCTGCGCAGGTTTGTTTGTTTAGTTTGTTTTATTTGCTTATATAGCGTGCTGAACCCTGAGGTAGCTAGGCGCTTTATTTCTAGGTCCTATATTTCTCCTTTTGCCAAATTACATTAGGCTCGTAGTTGGTGCCAATCCTGATTCCTGACTAATTATAATTTAAACAAATAAGCAAATCAAAATCAAAATCACACAAAATTAATGTTTAATACTATGTTTGAAAACTGCAAATGTGGCTCTATGTATGCAGATTTCTCGTTTAGCACTTATCATCACTTTGAGGACTTTGCTAAGCGCTATAAGGGAAGTGACTAAAGGGTGGTACTGGAAGTGACATTACGGGATGACACAAGGTTCCTTGCAATCCTCTTTCTGCAGACAGACCTTCCGGATACATGCTGTTTAAGCAGGATGTAAAGTCAAGGGTGTGGGGGCAGCTAACAAGTCAAACAACAATATCTATTTGGGGGGCTGGCCTAGAGAGCATGAATAACAAGGGGGTCTTTAATACATTCAATGAACACGCAAATGGAGTATTAAAATCAATGTCATCAGCCAATGCATCTCGCTGCGACTCCCAAAGCAGTGATGGCAGTGCAATTATCGGATCTAGTGGACACTTGAGGGCACTTCCTTGAGGGCACTTCCTCACAAATCATTGACTGGCCAGCCCTTGTAAAGAGGTGGGTACCTGGGCATGTCACCCCACTCTCTACAACTGATATAAGTTGCAAGGTGTTTGGTGGCAGTCTCTTGCTAAGTGGTGAGGCCTTATGCGTTTGATGTTATTATCTTGAAATGGGGGGAGGTGATTTACTGCCAATATGAATGCAACCCCTGGCAAAGGATCTATCCAATGCTGTGCTTTAATTTGCAAGGGCAAAGTCAAGAAAAGTTACTTTTTGAACACATAATACAGGTAACATTCTAAGACTGTCACCTAGTGTCTAATGTATGCATTTTCTATTGCGTTTGTATTTCCATCTGGTTCTTAATGAAGTGCCCTATTTACAACATTCGTAACACATTTTTCTGGTTGTCATTTTTAGGGGTCGGGGTGGAGGGGGGCGCCAATGATGCTTCCCGCCTGGGGTGCAATCTGGTGTAAGACCGGCCCTGGTGCTTGTGGTCTATCTTTAGTCGATATATATCATGAGTACATGAGTGATAACGCAAGGCAAAAGTGCTGTACTAAGAATTAAGTCTTTGAAATGTGGATGAACAAGCAGCACGTGGTCAAGGGGATGAATCTGGGACATGGAGAGGGAACGAAACAGACACAATAGGTAATATGATAGACTCCTTTGTAGTTTTTTACAATAATTACACATGGAAAATAGGCTAAAGAATTAATTGGGGGCGGGGGGATGTTGTTTCCATCCATCTTGGCTGCCCATTTAAGGGATGGGTTCCTGAAATCCAGTAGAGAGGCAGCATTTTTGATGTCAGGGACCTGCAAATTCCCGTGATGGGGTCCAAGGAAAGTAAAGAAGAGGACGCTGGTGGCAGTGCAGTATGGGTGGGATCAGAACGTTTTAACAGGGCATGGGATATTAAAGTGCGAGTAGGAGAGTATCGGTAAACGGAGTGGCCAAGGTAGCGAGGATCCAGAGAGCAATGGCGAGGATGAGCAGAGGTGGGTGAAGAAAGTGTGAAGTTCACGATGGTACAGGTGGCAAGGTCCAGTGCTTTGTTCGGTATCAGTATATTTGTTCGAATATATTTGGCTGAATGGTACATTTGGCCGAATTTGGCCTGTACCATTCGACCAAATATATTCAAACAAATTGGTCAATACATACCGAACATGTGGATCAGGGTTTGCGGGGGTGTCCCCTGCTCCCTATGTTCGGTGTGTATTGGCCTTGGGGGGTTGTAGGGGTGTCACCTGCTTCCTCGATATTGAAGGCAGGGAACAGAAAAAAAGAAAAAGGGACCCTGCAGCGTTGGATGCAACCCACGTTAGAGGGACAGATCTGACGCCGTAGGGTTGAAGCGGACCAGGTGGCGAGCGAGCAGGTAAGTAGGGAAGGGGGTTGGGCGTGGTGGGTGTGGGTAGTGGTGTTTGATCATTTGAGAATTGATCGCATGCAGGCTGTTTTTTTTTCGAACAATCTGCCGTGATTAATTCTCATACGATCAAACACCCCTAAACCCTTTGTTCGGGGGTATAAAGGAATAGAGCGTCCCACGGGGGCGCCAGAGCCGCATGCTGAGGACAAGCGTTAAGACCAGGGGCTTTTGTTGAGTGCTAGGCGAGATTGGAACAGATCATGCAAATGTTCAGAAGGTTGACCCCTAGCTTATAGGGGGAAAGGATTTAGGAGTTGGGAGTAGGGGTAAGTCATCAGAAGCCTACAGGTCATCAAGCCTACAGGAAGAACACTTGCATCAGAGAGCATAGCGACAGAGTGATGGATGGTGGCAAGGTAGTTGGAAAGGTGTGAGGATAGTTTGAGGGTGAAGGAGAAGAAGAATTGTTTCATTAGATAAGTTAGCAAAATGTAAGTGTTGCCATTCTGAATTCACCTACGTCAATTCTAGCCCATTGGGGCCACATTCGGGCAAAATAAACACGTGCCTATAAACCCTTTCTTCAACCGATCATGACAGATCCACAACGACCAGGATTATTGGGTATTAACCCTTTGACTGCCCTGAGTAGAATGTGAGTAGAGATACGTCTGAAAAAAACAGTTTTGTTTTGCCCTTTGGGAGTATGTATGTGTGTGAACCCAGAGTCTGCATTCAGTAATTTATTTTCTCTGAAACAGTCTGGGTCCTTGGTGGGTGTGCAGTTAAATGGTTAAATGTGTTAATAAACAATAGTTTCGAGCCAGTTAATAATGTCTTCCAGGCCCTGAAGTAAAAAGCTTTATGAAGCTTTAGTTCAACGGGTCCAAAGGTATGCATGACCGACTTTCAGCCGCTCACTAAATGTCTTTTACTTTTCTTTCAGGAATGGAACAGCGTGGCACGCTCAGCACGTTTCACATTTTTCAGTCTGCTGGAAAGCCACGTAGTCCTAACATTAGCGCTCGCCATCTTCCGGGCCTCTGACTTCCTCCTGAGGAGCGCAAAAGCATCTGTTCGTGCAGTGTTATGGGATTCACAGACCTCCGCGCAGCCGGAAGTAGTGAGCAGTGCAGCGGAATGCAAGCATTAGCTGACAGCCTTTCCTCGTTCATTTCACTTGTATAGGACCTCTACCCAAAGAGTTTAACACAATAACCACAGTAAAACAATACTGCACTGCATCGTGCACACGACTCCAGACTGGGAGTATAATTAGCAAGTCTTAGAAGGCAGATTGTTTTTAGATGTCTTTTAAATAATGGACATTTTATGAAAATCCATTTTATAAGGGTTTTTTAGCTAAAGGATAGGAATGATAATCAGCGAAAGACTGTAGCAGGTCGTATTATGTTATTTTAACGATGTAAATTACTTTGTGGTAATTTAATTCCAATTCAATGGAATTACTTCCAATTTCTCCCCCACCCCCTTCACTACCACCTGTGGTGGCAGAATGTCCCATGTATTAACTGTCCTGGACAATGTCTCTTTGCATCGTGGCACCCCTACCCCTTTGCCCCCTGTCCACTCACCCCTGGTAACCATCCATGTTTTATTGTTTATTTTTTAATTAGTGCATTTGGCAGAACATTCTCAACCTTTTATACTACAAGTTATTCTTAATACAAAACACATTAGAAAAAAATTTATCATTCAATTCATTTATTCATCTCACATTATTTTCCATAATCAATGCTAAAATACATAAAAACATGCCTAAAAATGATTAAATGAAAGTGAAAGTGTCCAAGATATAATTCATGATACTACCCTTAATTACATCTATAGAATTAGTTCCCCACAAAGTAAATCGAAGGGTACAATGTCCTTTCAATGCGGGATGTTTTTTTGCAGGGTTTTTTACTGTGGATTTTTGAATGAAAAAACCTCATCAACATTTTTGGGAGTTTAGAAAAATGAGATTTGGGGTGTGGGTGTTCGGGAACATATAAAAAAATAAAAGTGGATGGGGGTGTTTGGGGGGAACCCCGTCGCCCAAAAATAAAAAAATAAAAATTCGATGAGTTTTTTGTTGAAAAATCAGCGGTAAAAAACCCTGCGTGAAAACATCCCACAGTGAAATGACATAGAACCATTCTAAGTAATTTCAACAAAGTAAATTGCGCTAAAGCAATGACATGCGCTCTAATTCTCAACCCAAGAGTAGAACATGAAAAAAGCACTTCCACAAGAGAGATGAGGAGGTGAGGGATGGGTGAGGAGGTGCAACAGTGTGACTGCAAGAAAGTAAATACTACCTGAATTGGCATTGTCGATTCAGTTGAATATTGTATCCTAAACAAACACTTGTAGAACCTATCATCAGGGGTGGGCATATCAGAATAGAGGTGGAGGTTATAAAGGAGGAAGGATATTTCCAGGCACCAGACTGAACAGGGTAGGAAGGTGTTTATAGTTTACAATCCAGCATACAGACTTCTTGAAATCTTTACACACAAGTCAGTCGCTCATCTGCCTCCAACTCCCTCAGGGTTAGTTGCTTATCCAAGCAGCAAGTTGGTGGTAGATCTCTTTCTTCTGCTGGGGCCTCCCTCTGGAACAGCCTCCCTGCCTCTCTGAAACTTGAGGAGAACCATCTCCGGTTCCGGAAGCACCTCAAGACCTTCCTCTTTGCTTCTGCTTTCTCTCCTCTGCTCCCTTGCTGATCTCCTGGATGACTCTGAAACTGCACTGGTTACCTGGCTACCCTCTGATGCGGGCCCAGGACCCCTCCCTGCCAGTTGCACACCTGCACTGCCCCCTGGAAACCCCTGCACTCGGGGACCGTTTCTGTATCCCTACAGCCCCCTACCAGGACTTGACACCTGACATCTGCCCTTACCCCTGCACTGGCCACCATATGGCCGCACTTTTATTTATTATTTATTGCCTTTATTTATTTACTGTTATCCTATGCACTGTCCCCTCCCCTTACCCCCACACTTTTCCCCTTTCCCCCTCCCATGCACTTGCGCAATCTCAAGGTCACCTTGTCTAGTATGATTGCTGTTTCTGTCTTCCCTCTGTTTCCCCTCCCTTCCCTCATCGCGCCTTGAAACACATGTGTATAGGTGTGTTATAAATGCCATATCATATCATATATCATAAAGGAATTAAAGGAATGGTTTGGTAAAAATTTTTTATTGCCCCTACGGGTCGGCCATGTGTTTTTAAGCCTAAATCGCTCGATTTTAGAAAAATATCCTATGACCTTACCCGAGTTTTCGTCCATTAAACGCATGTGAAAACAGGCATCAGGGAGCTGTCATTTTGTGATAATCCTATCATTTCCCCCATCGTCCTGGCTGACCTGCTTTTGCGGCACTAAATCACATCCCCCGCCCCTGAGCCTGTCATCAGCAGACGCATACCGCCCATTTCACAACGCCAAAGCACGTCTCGTGTCAACATTCGCTGTGCTTCAGCTAATGACGTGTCGCCATGGAAATGGCAGGACGCCTCTTTCCTCAATAAGTATAAACAGACCGTTTCACAACGCACAGCAGCAGATTTTCGATTCCATTCCTCTCTCTGCGTTACTTTGAGTATTCTCTGACTCGTTTCTGTGTTCTGGTCAGCTACCTTCGTTGCTTGTAGGCCGTGTGAACAGATACCAGTACCACCGCTATAAATTATTTTAGTTTGTTTAACACACAATGCCTACAATAATGCCCTATATGTACGAGCCCGAGTATACCGAGGAGGAACTACTGGAAAGGGAAACACGCGAAAACGATGGGGCTTCGGACGGCAGTTGAGAGGACGATTCAACAGCTGAAGAGCCTGGACCTAGTCGCATGGACGGTGTTTCCACCTGGTGAACATGCAATCGGTGCGAGCTAATGCCAACCGAGGACGAGAACTGCTGCTGCTATGAAAACTCAGGATGCGTGGCCTACATTTCGGAAGGCGAGCCATGACTGCAATGCATCACCGAGCTGCCAGACTTCAGGGCAGCCTGCCTCACACGGTCCGTGTTGAGGATAATGATGGTGCTTATGCACGAACTTCGCGCAACTGTTAGTCCTCGTAATCTGAGTAACGAGTAAGTATACTCTGCTTGTCATGACACTCCTATTTCATGGTCTTCTACTATATCCAAAATTACATATACATATCATTGTAACGCATGAAAGTCGTTCAATAGTGTGCAGTGTCTAGATAGCATTTGTCTGAGCAGAATGCCATTAGTTACAAGAATTGTCATTGACAACAAACGTTTATTAAACTTATCTTGTTCATTTAAAAACAGTTTGTATCATTCTTTTTCACAGGTGGTAGCGGCTGGTGGCCTATCGTTCTTTTACATGGTGGCTTCACGGGAGGCTTGGACACCATGTTCGAAGAGTAATAACTGCCTGTGCCGTTCGTGCCATAAGAGAAACGTTCCCGAGTGACAGCGGTCAGTATAGGGGATTTTCTCTCGCTGTGCTGCAACCTGACCTGTACAATGTGTAAAGTCTTGTATTTTTGTGCCATCAAAATAAGATACAAAATAAAACACCACTTATATTTTAACAACGGTTGTTTCGATTTTTTAAATGAATCAAGTGTGTCTCCATTCAAGGATGGACGTTAGACATCTGTGCTCCGAATGGGTGAAGGTCAGGTCGCTGTGAAGCAGGGTGGTCACTATCTAAGCTAACATAATATATTCTCAATAATGCATGCACTAAATAACAATTGTTCAAAGTCCTTCAGTCGGTTATGTCTCTATAAAAGTCACACATATATCTATACTATCAATCAACATTGGATTATACAGGCCTTAGGTTAAGGGTCCTGACCACTATAATACACTGTTTGAAGTGTGGGTCTGTGCTCACAAGAATCTCCGGTATGTGGCATTTGTTATTGATAGGCAACGATATACTGCAGTAGGGGTCTAATGTTAGTTGGGGATCTGCTAGGTGGGCATCATGGCGTGGTCAGTGGTATGGCACATGAAGAGAATACCTTGCAGGGACACAGGGTCAGAATGGCAGTTACTTTCCACTGGCGAGGGTGCGTGGGCAAGGACACGTTTGTGGAGATGAACGAGCTATGTGCTTAGTTCAGGCTGGTTCACATTCAGGACAGTGATCTCAGAGGAAGAGTGATGTGTTACATTTATTAGCTGTTGCAAATACCTCTGGAGTTTTCCAGTCAGAGTGGGAACAAGGGTGGGGGCTCTGCGCAGTGAGGCATGGTCACCAAGATGGAGTGGAAAGGGGGTACAAAAATGGATGCCCCGTGTCCTGCTCAGTGGTCCCATCTACACAATGTCAACCAATGTTAACATCACATAAGGGCAAGGGGCGAACCCACTACTGGAGGCACTTGTTCCGAGTTTCTACTGAGAAGTAAAGGATTAGAGGGGCCTGATGGCCCCTCGCTCCCACACACTTGCCTGCATGCCCACCGGCCCATCCATCCCACCCCCCTCTATCAAAGGCGGTTCGCACCCGGGGATGAGCGCTGGCATGGGGGGCTGTCACGGGCGCAAACGGCCAAGGTGCCAGACAGCATGTACACTTTCAAAAGGTAACCCACGCCCAGGGGCCATCGCTCACATGGCCTCCTCAGACCCCGTGTCTCCAGGCAGGCCTCCCCTGAGGCAGGCCACCTCCCTGCAATCCACATAAGTGTGTCTCCATTCAGCAGTCTTCCTGTGCCTTATCTGCATGCCCCAGGCCCATCCATCCCACCCCCCTCTATCAAAGGCGGTTCCCACCCGGAGATGAGCGCTGGCATGGGGGGCTGTCAAGGGCGCAAACGGCCAAGGTGCCAAACAGCATGTACACTTCAAAAGGTATCCCACGCCCAGGGGCTATCGCTCACATGGCCTCCTCAGACCCCGTGTCTCCAGGCAGGCCTCCCCTGAGGCCGGCCGCCCCCCTGCAATCCACATAAGTGTGTCTCCATTCAGCAGTCTTCCTGTGCCTTATCTGCACGCCCCAGGCCCATCCATCCCACCCCCCTCTATCAAAGGCGGTTCGCACCCGGGGATGAGCGCTGGCATGGGGGGCTGTCACGGGCGCAAACGGCCAAGGTGCCAAACAGCATGTACACTTCAAAAGGTATCCCACGCCCAGGGGCCATTGCTCACATGGCCTCCTCAGACCCCGTGTCTCCAGGCAGGCCTCCCCTGAGGCAGGCCGCCCCCCTGCAATCCACATAATACCACGACATACACACGTCATTCATTCACAAACACACCCCTGTTTCTAATACTTTATAAACCACTTGATATGTCTCATAAGAACATCTTTGTGCTTTGCAAGTCAACTGCTGAACCTTCTACCTGAGAAGCACTGAAATCTATGCTAATCTGCTCGTCGTCATGCTATCTGTGACCGCTTCGAGCAAACTCGTCAGTGTGGCCATCTACCTGTTCTCCTGCAACATACTGCTCGGCCTGCTGAATCCAATTGTTTGTTGGTCAAGGTAAGGCCATGTATCCTAGTCATATTTCGGTCATTTGTACATTTCTATCTATTTGCGATTACAGTACGCAATAGAGCTATGGTCATTGGTCTCATTGCTATTGACTTAAGTTTCAATTGTTATGCTATCAATAGATCTATTTATTTTCATCAGTGTCAATTGTCATCGAATTGCATCCTTCGGGGGTCCAGTCTATAATGTAAGCATGTTTCCTTTTCGTGCAAGACAGAACATCCAAGGGACGAGTCACATGTTCAGAGTTTAGTCACATCATTTAAAACATTCCTGTAATTTATGCAAATACTAAGCCGCACATGATGAACTGGTATAGTTCCGGCGACCAAAACAAACCTTGCATTGAACATGGTATGGTTCATTTACTTTTTTATGACATTTTTATTCAAGGCTTTATAATAATCTTGATATTTACTTTTCAGAATTTTCAACAATGCCTGCCTGTTCGATTAGCGGTTGCCCTTTGAAGACCCATGCTAAATCTGAAGGCACTACAATGCATGTATTCCCGAAAACTGTTGATCGAATAAGAGAATGGGTCAGATACTGCGGATATCCACTGGATGAGCTGGAAAGTAGAGTCCAACAAGTCTTAGAGGACAAGAGGGGTGATCGATACCGCATCTGCAGCCGGCACTTTTCCTCGAACATGTACGCCACATCTTGGGTAACAAAGAAGAATAAATGCCGAACGACACGAAAATTGCTCGCAAACGCTATTCCAACTCTATTCGTCCACATTCCACCACTGGCGAGTCAAGTGTCCAGATTTAGCTTTAGGCCTTGCGGTAGTGTGTAGGTAGCCGAATGGATTAATTGATATTTTAGGTGTTGTGTCCCTTGTAATACTCCCTTGTAATACTTTCGATATTGATATGAGTGTATGTTACGCTCACCTGGCTCCCACAGGGGCGTCGATCTGAACTGGACAGCTGCGGTCTCCACCAATGTGACGTGTAGTGCCGAGATGACAGACTGGACTGGCCCACCCAGCTTGGTTTGCTTGGCCCGTATGAGTATTCTTCTGTAAATGGAGAAAGGGAATTAACCACCCGTGGAGTTGAGAGTTAACCCCCACCTCTCCATGCTGTTCTCCCCACTGATCGCCTCTAATGTCTCTTCTTAAAGTCTCACCTGATGGTTTGGAAGGTTGAGCTCTCCATCCTGCATCGAGCGCAGGGGCGCGTAGATAACCGGTTGCTTCACTGGTTAAAAGGAATTGGTGAGTTTCAGAACACTGTAGTTCATAAGAGTTCAAATGTCTGACTTTCACTCTTGTCCGATTCCTTGCAGTTTGCAGCTTGACCCCAGCAAAGAGTTCCTCGTGGTAGCTGACGAAGTTCAGGTAAGGATTTGTCTTATCCAATACAGTTCAATAAAATAAGGCCAGAATGTAACCTGTTGCTTTCTCCCTTATTCAGGTGCGGAGAGAAAATGTGAAGTTCGGGGAATAATGCCTCCGGCGGTAAAATTAGGTAAGTCTATTGTGGTGAGAAGGATTTGCCTTGCTTGTCCCTTTGTCTCACCTTGTTGTCCTTTTGTTCACCTTAGGGGCCGGGGTACGGCGAAGATGCTATGGAGACTGCACCGACCCGTGAAGAGGAATAGTACCCCCGGCGGTAAATCAGGTAAGTCTATGGGGATAGTTACTATTGCCTCTGTTTATTCCCTTGGCTCACCTTTGCTGTTCTTGTGGTCCCCTTATGTGCCGAAGTGCGGCGGGAACGTGCAGAAGGATGCGGTGGATCGTGGGAATGCTGCAAAGGCCGGTAAATTCAGCGCTGCGCTGCAGCAGGCGAGGCGGCGCACGTGAAATACTTCTTTCTTCCAGCTTGAAGGCGCAGTGAATCCAGAATTCAGGTAAGGATCGAAGGTATTGCTCTTGTTCTAACCTTATCTTCTTCTGCTTTCCCCCTTTTTCTAGGAGCTGCAGACTTGAGGCAGGCGTGGCAGGAGACTGGATGCAGGCTTGCAGACACGGTGAGCGTTACGCTGCTGGATGCAGAATAACGCGAAGCATGTGCTGCTCTTCGGGGTGGTTTAAATAGCCTCCAAAGTAGTTGCAGCTAAGTATTCCTCCTCAGCCCCACCTGAGTAAAAAATAGTCTCATGGTAAAATAGTCCCTTCCAAGCCTCATTTGGCTTGAAGCTCTTGCAGCATGGTCTGCATCAGGTATGTTTGCAGCATGGTCTGCATCAGGTAAGTTCTACTCTATGAGCCTGGCGCCAGGACCGCACCCAAACAGCCGCTAGCAGGGGTTTTTGGGCTTGCTCAAAATAACTTGATGCCTGCTTCCGGGGTTGCTGGACCTGGTCTGGGTCCCCGGGGGTAGTCATCATGACAGCACTCCCCCCCCAAGGCCCCTCCTAAAGTCGTTTTTCCCTGTGGTTTTGGTTTGTCTGGGAAATTTCGGTGGAATTTTTCACCAATCGAGGTGCATGCACGTGGTCACTAGGTTCCTAGACCTTTCCTGTGGTCCGTAACCTTTCCAGTCGATTAAATAAAAAAGTTTTGACTTCACCACCTTGGAGTCCAGGATGTTCTTAACCTCAAATTCGGGTTCCCCGTCTATAAGGATGGGGTCTGGTGGCTTGGTTAGTCTTGTCCCTGGTTGCATTGGCTTCAAAAGTGACACATGAAAGATGGGGTGAATTAGCATATTAGCAGGTAAGTCCAACTTGACGGCCACCGGGTTGATAATGGCCTTGATAGGATAAGGTCCCAAATATCTAGGGTTAAAGGTCCGCGTTCCCTTGAGAGGTATGTGTTTTGTGGCCAACCATACTTGATTCCCTATCTGGTACTGTGGAGTATCACTTCTATGCCGATCAGCATCTTTCTTATATTTCTCCTTCGCTTGTTTTAAATGTGCAGTTGCCTCCTTAAAGGCTTGTGTAATCGTAGCGTGTAGATGGTCCACTGCGGGCATTTCTAAGTGTTGGGGTGAGTCATGGTCTGAGGTTCGAGGATGGTGCCAATATAGGGTATAAAAGGGGCTTTCTCCAGTTCCAGAATGTACTGAATTATTGTATGCATATTCGGCGATCCAAAGAATGTCCTTCCAATTACGCTCAGTCTGATGTAACATACAACGCAGGTATTGTTCAAGAGTCTGGTTGGTCCTCTCCGTTTGACCATCGGTCTGGGGGTGGTGACTGCTCGATAATCTCACGTCGATTTGCGCCAATTTACAACATTTCTTCCAAAAATGTGAAATGAATTGACTGCCCCGGTCAGAGACCAACACGGACGGAAATCCATGTATGCAAACAATGTTTTCGAAGAATTCTTTGGCCAGGATTGAGGCTGAAGGTAATCCTTTTAAAGGAATAAAGTGGGCCATCTTGGAAAAAAGATCCACAATAACTAGAATAGTGTTAAATCTATTACAAGGAAGTAGATCAGTAATAAAGTCTAACGATAAGGCGTGCCATGGTGTAGGCGGAATGTCTAAAGGTTGTAAGAATCCAGCTGGTTTTTTCTTTTGAATTTTGCTTTGGGCGCAAATGCCACAAGACATCACAAATGATTTAATATCCTTTCGCCAGGTGGGCCACCAGAATTGTCTTTTAATTTTAGCTTCAGTTTTTGCAATACCTGGGTGCCCCTCCATTAGGGTATCATGATAACGGGAAATGACTAGCTCTTGTAGTTCCCTTTGTGGCAGAAATAGCCGCCCTTGGTAATAAGGCAGATCATTGGTGACAGAGTAGTCTTGGCCTTTCTTTACCCAGTCCTGCAGGGCTGTAGGATCAAAGAGTTGTTGGATCTTTACCTGAATGTCCTCTACTGTCTGTAGAGTAGTCATGCCAAGAATCCTTTGTTCGGAAATTATAGGTACTGGTTCTGGGTTCACTTCTGCCTCTCCCATCCCTATTCGGGATAAGGCGTCCGCTTTACCATTCTTACAACCTGGTTGATAGGGTATCACGAAATCGAACTCGGCAAAGAACAATGCCCATCGGAGTTGACGTGACGATTGGGCCTTGGCTGTTTTTAAATACTGTAAGTTCCAGTGATCGGTGATCACAGTAATGGTATGCCTGGCACCGAGAAGATAGTGCCGCTAAGCCTTGAAGGTGGATTTAATGGCTAATAACTCCTTGTCGGTAACCGCATAGTTTAAATCAGGTGCCGAGAACTTTCTGGACCAAAATGCTACTGGGTGAAGCTGGCCAGTTTCAGGGTCTTTTTGAGACAGGACAGCTCCCATGGCTAGACTGGATGCATCAGTTTCCACTATGTATGGAAGTTCAGGGCGCGGGTGCTTTAATACAGGTGCAGACGTGAATTTCTCTTTCAGCTCTTGGAAGGAATTTTCAGCTTCTTCAGTCCACATAAAGCGTTTATTTTTTCGCAAGAGTGCTGTGATGGGATGTACTACATGTGAAAAATCTGGGATGAATCTGCGGTAGAAATTGGAAAAACTGAGCATTCTTTGTACTCCTTTAACTGAATTTGGTGATGGCCACTTAAGGATTGCGTCCACCTTTCGTGAGTCCATTCGGACTCCCTTTGGGGTCAGGATAAACCCAAGGAATTCAACTTCTGTGGCATGAAAAACGCATTTTTCCAGTTTTGCATATAGTTTGTGCTGGCGCAATTTCTCAAGGACTGCTCGGACGTGCTTCACATGGTCAGATTCTGAAGAGGAGTATACTAGAATATCATCGATATATACGACAACACAAACGTCAATGAGTTCACGAAGGACATCGTTCATGAAGTATTGGAAGGCTGCTGGTGCATTGCACAACCCAAAAGGCATCACTTGGTATTCGAATAACCCATACTTAGTGCGGAAAGCAGTCTTCCATTTGTCTCCCTCTTTTACATGTACCAGATGATATGCCCCCCCGGAGATCTAATTTAGTGTATATGCAAGCGTCCTTCACTTGTTCCAGTAGTTCAGGGATCAGAGGCAATGGGTATCGGTTCTTAACAGTTATCTGGTTCAATGCGCGGTAGTCTATGCATGTTCTGAGGTCACCTTCCTTTTTGGGCAGAAAGAACAAAGCTGAAGATGCAGGGGATTTGGATGGGCGAATAAAGCCATTGGCAAGGTACTGGTCTAAGTATTCTCGTAGGTGAAGGTTCTCAGGTTCCGTAATGGCATAGATCCTGCTACAAGGGGGTTGTGCACCGGGTATGAGATCGATTTGACAATCGTACGATCTGTGAGGAGGTAAGGTGTTTGCCTGTTCTTTTTGGAAGACATCCTGGAATTCTTGGTATTCTGGAGGTAGTTGCATGACTGCTGTGGTGACTGAGGCCAGGCCTGCGTTCAGATTTTTCTTTGGGTAACAGGTTTGTGCACAATCCGGGAAGGTTATTCTCTTTTCTCGCCAATCAATACAAGGATTATGTGTTTCCAACCAAGGTATCCCCAGTATTTTTTGGAACTGTGGGGCTTTGATTAGATCAAACACAAAAGTCTCTCGATGCCCATCCTGACCCAATAGTGTCATCTCTGCGGTGGAATGAGTCACAGGCCCAGAGGCGATTTCAGTTCCATCGACAGTGGTGATGACATCTGAGGTGGTTTTTCAGCAGAGAGGTAGATTCATCCTGGAAGCCAATTCGTAGTCCACATAGCTTCCTATGGCCCCGCTATCAATGTATGCCCTCACTGCGTGCATACGCGATGGCTGCCCTGGATCTACGAGGACCATTGGTATGATGAAATGCGAGGTCTGAGTATCCTTCTTCAAGCTCGGCAAGCGGACCTCTACGCTTGTCGGGCGTGGTCGTTTCCGGAGTCTGACTCCATATGGCTTTTATCAGCAGCTCCTACCCCCTTCTTGGGTGGTTTCACAGGGCAATCCCGTAGAAAACGCCCAGAAGTTCCACAATATAGACACAATTGCATTTGCCGTCTCCTTTCTCTTTCCTTCTGGGTTAAGGGTCCTTTAACTCCCCCGATTTGCATGGGTTCTGAAGCATCTGCTCCTTTGGGGTTAGCGTGGGTTTTAACCAACACCCGATTCTCAAACTTGGCTCGATCAGCCTTTCTGTTCTGAAGTCTGTGATCTAACTGGACCACTAAGTCTATATATTCAAGGCAGTCTTGAGGTGGGTTCATGAATTGAGCCAAGACATCCTTGAGTTCTCCTCGAAACCCTCGATGAAATAACGTGATTCGTTTTACCTCAGGCCATCCAGTTTCCACTATCAACCTATTAAAGGTCGCGATGTAGGATAGAAGGTCCCGGTTACCCTGTCGTAGGGACAAAAGTTCGTTATCCAGGGCCTGTCCTTGGGAGTGCCGGGCAAACAGTCTTTCCATGCTCGTTTGAAAGCCCTGAAAATCTCGAAGAATTGGGTCATCCTGAGTAACTAGTGGAATTGACCAATCAGCTGCACTACCACTGAGATATGACAATACAAAAGCTACCTTGGCTTGATCGTTTGGGAAGGCTCCAGGTCTGCATAAAAAGTGCAAGCGGCATTGGTTCATGAACACGGCAAACCTTTTAGGGTCCCCAGCAAAGCGTTCGGGCGGAGCTAATGGAATAGTTCCTGGTAGGTTTATTTGCACAGGGTTACTCGATGGAACAGGAGCTGGATTCCCCCCCCCCCCGAGTCCTGGTAGGGGCGTTTGTCCAGCCTGGCTTTGCAGTAATTGCCTAGCAAGATCATCAGTTCGCTCCTTTGACAAAATCAGCTCTCTCCTAAGAGCATTGGTCTCTTGACGGGCGGAATGCACCCTCAGTTCCCCTAGTAGTTGGGCCAATTGGTCAGTTTCTGAAGTTTCCATAACGCCCGGGTGGGAATTTGTGGGTAGGCTTCACGTTCTGTTACGCTCACCTGGCTCCCACAGGGGCGTCGATCCAAACTGGACAGCTGCGGTCTCCACCAACGTGACGTGTAGTGCCGAGATGACAGACTGGACTGGCCCACCCAGCTTGGTTTGCTTGGCCCATAGGATTATTCTTCTGTAAATGGAGAAAGGGAATTAACCACCCGTGGAGTTGAGAGTTAACCCCCACCTACCCCTGCTGTTCTCCCCACTGATCGCCTCTAATGTCTCTTCTTAAAGTCTCACCTGATGGTTTGGAAGGTTGAGCTCTCCATCCTGCATCAAGCGCAGGGGCGCGTAGATACCCAGTTGCTTCACTGTTTAGAAGGAATTGGTGAGTTTCAGAACATTGTAGTTCGTAAGAGTTCAAATGTCTGACTTTCACTCTTGTCCGATTCCTTGCAGTTTGCAGCTTGACCCCAGCGAAGAGTTCCTCGTGGTAGCTGACGAAGTTCAGGTAAGGATTTGTCTTATCCAATACAGTTCAATAAAATAAGGCCAGATTGTAACCTGTTGCTTTCTCCCTTATTCAGGTGCGGAGAGAAAATATGAAGTTCGGGGAATAATGCCTCCGGCGGTAAAATTAGGTAAGTCTATTGTGGTGAGAAGGATTCCCCTTGCTTGTACCTTTGTCTCACCTTGTTGTCCTTTTGTTCACCTTAGGGGCCGGGGTATGGCGAGGATGCTATGGAGACTGCGCCAACCCGTGAAGAGGAATAGTGCCCGTGGCGGTAAATCAGGTAAGTCTATTGGGGTAGTTACTATTGCCTCTGTTTATTCCCTTGGCTCACCTTTGCTGTTCTTGTGTTCCCCTTAGGTGCCGGAGTGTGGCAGGAACGTGCAGAACGATGCGGTGGATTGTGGGAATGCTGCAAAGGCCGGTAAGTTCAGCGCGGCGCTACAGCAGGCGAGGCGGCGCGCGTGAAATACTTCTTTCTTCCAGCTAGAAGGCGCAGTGAATCCAGAATTCAGGTAAGGATCGAAGGTATTGCTCTTGTTCTAACCTTTTCTACTTCTGTTTTCCTCCTTTTTCTAGGAGCTGCAGACTCGAGGCGGGTGTGGCAGAAGACTGGATGCAGGCTTCCAGACACGGTGAGCGTTACGCTGCTGGATGCAGAATAACGGGAAGCATGTGCTGCTCTTCGGGCGTGGTTTAAATAGCCTCCAAAGTAGTCCCAGGTAAGTATTCCTCCACAGCCCCACCCGAGTAAAAAATAGTCCCATGGTAAAATAGTCCCTTCCAAGCCTAATTTGGCTTGGAGCTCTTGCAGCATGGTCTACATCAGGTAAGTTTGCAGCATGGTCTGCATTAGGTAAGTTCTACACTATGAGCCTGGCGCCATAGGCGCCAGGACCGCACCCAAACAGCCCTTAGCAGGGGTTTTTGCACTTGCTCAAAATAACTTGATGCCTGCTTCCGGGGTTGCTGGACCTGGTCTGGGTCCCCGGGGGTAGGCATCATGACAGTGTATAGCATTTTGAGTAATGACATTTATCAATAAATTATTTTTCGATTTTATAACCCCCAAAGGAAATCTATTTATGGGCACAGGGCACTGTACTATATTGCGCATTTTCAATAGCATTATTCTCAAGTATTCTGTCGGTTTACATGGCAATTTTTTAATATTTGCATTTCATTATCAAACAATAATTTACCTTTACAACTGCTTGACTATCCACTGAATCTGAAGCAAGAACATTCTACATCCGTGATGTGCCCGCAGTTATCAACCACTTCTAGCGCGTATCAGGTAATCATACTTGGCTATTCCGCTACAGACTTGTTTTATGCATGTCAAGTAATAGTTTTTATGCATCGTGTGATTATTTTACCAAAATGCTCATAACGATAATCTCAGCCATGAACAATATAGGACTACGGGTAATGTAAGGATGCCTCTTTACACTAAGGCCTTTTCAAAAAGAAGTAAGCAATGGGTGATCAAACCAGTCTATGAGGAAATGGAGTTCGACTTTGTCAAAAGCCTTATTGTTGCTGTATTAGAGAAGCACAGATATGGAATTTTGAACGTTCTGTGCAGAGCACTGATCCATTGCCACCAAACATTGCCACTGTGCAATGTCCACCCAAAGGAGAGCTGGTTGTGAAGTACAAATCCCGGTTTAAATAATTGAAATACGATTGTCTTTTTGTAAATAAATGTTATTGTACAGTGTACATACAAAGTATGCTAATCCTAACCCCTACCTTCACCATCCTGGGTGGCGAACAACCTGGGTGTCATCTTTGAATTCTCTCTCTAGTCACCTCATATTGCTGACCTTGTCTATATGTGTATGTATATATTTTTGTTGATTTAACTAATTTTCGCAATCTCATGTAAATGCTGCGCACTGTTAACTGAGGGGAGGCTTGCGTATTGCAAATAATAAAACAAACAAACAATAAATCTCACTTTCAACTCAACTCCTCGGGTACTTTATACTTTCCCTGACCTTCCCCAAAAAATTAAAAGTCTCAATAGTTATGGTTCTTTGGGGCTGCAATGCTCGCAGACAACGAGGACAAAATTGGGGGCCTTAGAACGCGCCAAGTGAGCCGTTGGAGATGGGAGAGAAGCCAGTTTGCATTTGCACATTGAGGCGCAGTACTTAGATGGATTCGAAACTTCAAGTTCTCACAGACGGCTTCACTGCGGGATGTTGCAAAGAAAGAATGTATGCTCATTTCTAGTGAAGGTAGCGGCTTTGATTTTCAGCTCGCGGCATGAAGAGGCCCACAACTCGCACTGGCTGTATAAGGTTCTATTGTTTTTTGACCTTGAGAGACAGGGACCATGCCGAAAGAACTTAATTTGAAGGGGACGGTGCAATAACTTAAGAGACGATAAGGCAGACAATTCTGAAACTAGACCGAGTTTCATGTTAGTTCAGTATACGAAAAATCGTTGTCAAGAGCACAGTGGGATTTACGGACTACATTACGCAGAGACAGAACGGAAATTGCAAATATAATGTAAGTAACTCTTTAGACGCTTTTATACCGGAATGAAGAATTAATGAATGGATGCATGAATAAATGAATGAATGAAGAGCTAGGAAAACGTTTGTGGGATCGTCCTTGTAGCGGGCACATGGGCATGGTCCACTTTCCACACGCACGTAGACAAACAGTCGTTTCTCATTGTGGGCTAACCTCGATTTATTTCGTTACTTTTCGCATTGATTTTAGAGCCGAACATACTCCATTGCACTATCCTTAAAAGCAAATAGTTTCAGCTCGGCCGTAATAAATAAAATGAATAATATTAATAAAGATCGGCTGGCGAGACTAATTATAATTTTTATGTTTTCAAAACAGGTATATCCTTCCCTACTGCTACTGCCACCAGTTTCAGACCCCGGCAGATGGCTTCTTCAACGGTCAGCTGCAGCTTCTTGTCAACAACTGCACCACTTTGACGATCTTATGGGACGATCGCCAAGGGCCCATATGCCCTTATGCGGTACTAGCAGCTAGAAGCAACATATCAACCTTTACGCTGGCCTAGTGCCTTCTTGATGGAACAGCCTTGCGGTTCACCGTGCAACCAAAGTGCTTCTTTTAACGAAAACCAACACCCTGTGTACCATAAAGGAACAGCGCGTGACTCACGATAAAACGGAACAGTTTTTGCGGATAGAGATAAAAGAAAATAAATGGCATTCCGAGTTAAAATGGCAATTGCTGAATATTCTCTAAACATTTAATGTCAAATAAATGTACTTTACCAAATGTACCGTGTTGCTGTTTGATTTTAAAGTACAGTTTCATATTCCAAATTGTGGCGTGCTGTGTTGTGAGTTGATCTGTGTTGGTTTCCGGGTTCTGTGTGAAGTCGCGTAAAAGACGACTGGGCGCGTTTGCCTACGCAGTACAGTAACGTCACGGAGAGAGGCGGGGAATATGAATGTTTTGATAATGTCAGGCTCAGGGCCGGGGGATATGATTTAGTGCCGCAAAAGCAGGTCAGCCAGGGCGATGGGGGAAATGATAGGATTATCTCAAAATGGCAGCTCCCTGATGCCTGTTTTCGCGTGTGTTTAATGGACGAAAACTTGCGTAAGGTCCATAGGAAATTTTTCTAAAATCGAGCGACTTAGGCTTAAAAACACATGGCCGACCCGTAGGGGCAATAACATTTTTTTACAGAACCATTCCTTTAAGGGCCCGATTCACGGAAAAGTGCGCATTGATCCTGCAAAGTCACCGTGCCGAGAACAGATTTGTGTGCCCCTGTGCGCAGATAATGGTATGCGTGATCAGCGTATTCATGGAATGTTTACCGCTAAGTAACCCTATGCACACGTTACGCCAGAACGCCCCCGAAACGCCGCTACACAAAGTAAATCCAGCCACATACACCTACCTTTGTGGGCTTCTCAACCGCGAACACATGCACCCTTGTAATACTGCATGGGGTCTTCGGAACCAAGCCAGCAGCAGACAACATGATTACCATTTTCCGTAACTCAGGAAAAACTCTGGTCAATCTGCATGCGAACCCCCTAAACCGTGGCTGCACCCCGCTACACATCAGAGGCACACCCCTAACTGCAAACAGCACCCCACTGCGTTCACGCACCTCTAAATTCACCATCAGAGCTTACATTTGCGTGGTGATTCCTATGAGATCGGTGCCTTGCACCTGCTTATTCGTGGCCGTGTGATTGGGAGCTTTGCGTACTGATTCCCCAACATGATGTTGCACGATCAGATCCATGAATACGCCTGGTTTTGCAGGCTTCTGACCCTGCAATTTCCCTCAACACGCCCGCGTAACGCCTTGATCTTCCCCATTCTGCGTGGAGTATGGGTAAAATGCATGTTCCGCCCCCTATTTAACTCTCTGGGCTGGCGCGGCCCACACTCTGCGCAAAGTCCCTGCATACTCAGAAAAAGAGCTGCAAAGTCGATTCTTTTGCACGCAAAGAATTCCATGAATCAGGCTCTAAGTCATCAAAGAGTTCCAGAAAGGCTTTCCACACATTGTCAAAAGTAGTTTCTTACTTTCTGAATCTGTAGTGTAGTCAATGTGAAGAGCATGCTTTCTTAAACGAACATGAAGATAACATTACTTTTACCAGTACAACACTACAAGCCTGGCAGGCATTCACAGATCCCTTATGCCCTTTCTGCAAGCTGTGCAGAAAAGCATAGATTGCCCAGGTACTGGTTCTTCAGAATGCTTACACTGTTCTGGTTTGGCAGGTGTAGTGGTTTGGGGAAAGGGGGTACTGACATCGGGTTGAGTGGATCCTTTGATAAGCACGGGTTGGTGGTAGTCGAGATAGAAGGTTGTAGCGTAATGCTGTTGGTAGTTCCAGTGGGTCTCAGGAATGTTTGGTGAAAGAGCGATGCTTGCCGTCAAAACAAAAATGTAGGAGATTGTTTGCCACATATAAACAAAAAAAACAACTGCATATAAAAATATAGCTTGTATTCATTTATTCAGAAATGGAGTTTAAACTATGAACCTATTTAGGAACCTAGACAGGAGTGCTTTACGAACAAAGGGGACAGGGACAAAGAGGGATGGGTCAGTGAAAGAGGTTGCTGTTGAAAGAGGGATGGGGGGTGAAAAACAACCAAGCAACAATAGCCCAAAGTAAAAATTAAGAGGTTATTACATTATTTATAATGAAAAGCTTTAAAAATAGATACATATTGAAAACAAAAATACACAGACCACTTAACTGAAATAAGGATTGAGAAATCCAAGGGTTCTTGGCTCTCACGAGTCAAGTGCAACCCCAAACCCCCCAATAATGCCATCATATGCTTGGGGTAAGGTTAACTGCTGTCAAATAAATACATGTGAATTCATGCACTAAAATTGCGAGTCACTAAAGTTCCCTTTTCTTGGGAAGTTTAGCCTTGCATTTTGTTTACAATATCTTGACTACAATCTATGAGAAAAATTACTTTGAGTGCTTCCTGCCAGTTTCCCCTTTCTTCTAAGCGCTGTAAAAACCACTGCTATGTTTGCCCAGTTTAATGCACCAACGTATCGAAACCGCGTTGTTTGCCTTGTGGGGATTTAAACTTCGGATCCTCATGCGTGCCTGTGGCTATGTGGTGACTCCGGGAGGCAGCAGTTAAGTTCCTTGCATTAAGATGTTACATGTAGGTAGCTCAGTTAAGGGTCAGAGCCCCAGAGGGGACCCACTGGCACCCGCCACCCAGGCTTTCTCTGTTCAACTGCCTGGGATGGAAGACTATTCACATTCCAGACACTCATCAACCTTCCCCCAGTGACGTCACGCACTCATGCATCCAAGGGATCGGGGCGCGATTGTGCGCCCTGTCAGAGGAGCGCGCTTAACTATATCCCCAGACTCCAATATGAATCACACCTTTTACCCAAGTAAGCCAGAATCAGATCTCGTTACCACCCTTCAGACTGAAGTGTGTGTGTGAGAGAGAGAGGGAGGCAGAGAGAGAGAGTGTGTGCGTGCGTGCGTGCGTGCGTGCGTGTGTGTGGGGAGGGGCAAGGGGTGATGGAAAGAGTGGGTCCTGCATGGTCTGCGCGTGTGCAGACAGGGAGAGGAAGGGTGGTGCAATGCACCGGCAGGCACAGGAATCGCCACCATTACTTCGGAATACCTTGGATTCCATTTGATGTTTAGATAAGAAATGTCACTGCAACATAAGTAATTAAGGGGGCCACATGCCTTCACTGCAGTACATGGGGAAACATGGGCATGTCTATTTTCTAGCATGTACTCACTTTAACACAGATGAGAACATAACACATTTTACAGATTAAACAGACAACCCATGTCTGCACATGTAAATGAGCACCGCTAAGCACTTTGATACAGGCCTCTGAGCGGCGAGGCTGGGTTGCTTAGCAATGAAATCTCTGCAAGAAACACGTGGTCAAGAGGATTTTTTATTATTTGTATTACTTTTCAGACAGATGTTTTTGTCGTAAATCACTATCAAATAACAGAGTAATATAAGGCGATGATTCAAGAACCCCTTACCTTTTAGGAATATGGGGAGAGGGTGCTGATCTCTGCATTTATTTACTAATGGCTTGCCTGACAGGGGAGAGCGCCTTGCCTTTTCAGGCTTAATGGTAGCGCTGCCCCTCCCCAGGCATCATGCCTGGGGACGGACAGCAGCATCATTAAGTCGAAATGCTGAGCCCACTGGAAGCTGAGGCGTTCTTTCCTAAAGCTTGAAGCTTCAGGCTTTAGGGCAAATGGCTTCGACTTCCAGCAGCCTCACCTTGTCTTCGATTATGGATGAAAGGCATTTGTTCTGAAGCCTGAAGCTCTTGCAAATGAGCTAGAGTTTCAGGCTTTAGGAAAAAAGTCTTGCCCTCTGGCAGCCGGGGCTGCCAGGGGATAGTAGTGAGTAGTGATAGTAGTGAGCCCCGGCAGGGCATCGCCTCAGAATTATATTTGTGAGCCTGCTAGGGCACTGCCCCGGCTAGCCCCGGCCCACTTAAAGCCCTGGGTGTGGGTCAAAGGGGCTCTGGATAATCCTGCAGGGGTCAAAGGAGGAGCAGAGTGGCACATGACCTGCTGGAAAGAGTTGCAGGGAGGGATGGTTCCTGGGGGCACCGGGAGAGGGCTTACCCTTTCCTGGAGGACTGCAAAGGGGAAACTACAGTGCATAGTAAATGGTTTGAATATTGGCTGTTGATAATTGCCAAAGCCCCCAGTAGCTGTTAAAGTCCTCGGCGGGCTGAACCAGCGGAAAAAGCTAGTCAGATCCCCGAGCCATGAAACCATGATTAGGATGGTCCAGCATTCGGCTCTCATTTCTAGTCAAGTAATGGCCAACTTCTGGCTCTGACGCACCCAATTCAAATATTCAATTCAATTTATTACAGGGGACGGTCAGCAATTAGAAGAAGGTGAGCAGCCTTCTTCCAGAATCAGGGGGTCAAATACTGAATGACTGTAATCGAATTTCCATAGCTTTCAAGGGACTCCATAGTTGTAAAGAATTCCAAGTTGCAATGAGGGTCCTCTGAGTCTGAAACAGAATTACTTGTCCCGTTTCAAATCCGTTGAAATTCATTGACCTGCAGGAGTGTATGACAGGGTCACAGCAGGGAACATTGCCTTCTGTAATCCTCTACAAATGAAGGAGGCAAAGTGTCATAGGGTGCCAAATAATTTGACCAATAAATATTCTTCTTCTGTTTTTCCGTGTATATCTATTTAATCATAACTAGCACACAATTATCCCTTCACATTATGGCTTATTAACACACGATTGCCCATTTCCAGCAAACTCACCTAGTAATTACTTTAAATGATGCCCAGTTATTAATGTACCTAATGCCCACTTAGCAGATCATTGCCACTTTCCACCAAATCAGTTAGATACGTTTTATTAGGATATTAATGCACAAAACAGACACATAAGTGACAAAAAAAGTATTTCTTAAAAAGGTAATAAATCCAGCGCGAGCAAGTGAATAACAAGGGTAGTTCAAAATTATCCCTATTGCTATAAGAACTCAGAACTACAGCCGATCAGGTTCTCTGGGGGATATGGAAGACAGTGAGACAAACACGATACAATAAAGGAGAAGATACAGGCGAGTGAATAATATTGTTATATCCATGACCTGATGGTGCAGCGACCATATGATTTAACGGAGAACATTAAGAATAAATGAAACAGGGGCGCTGTTGCGCGGCTCGTGAAATGGCCGCTGCCTGAAAGTGCTCCGACAGAGGCTCAGACAAATGGCCATACATCCTGCCTTCCATCCTTGCTGCCGCCAGATAAACGAACGGGTCATCATAGCGGAACTCCTGCGGCTCACAAAGATTCCAGCCCGGTACCTGTGATCCACATAGATCACGAGATTTCGGCATGTCGCAGGGATCCTCATGCGACGAGCCCTGCGGCAGGCTGTTAGACGATCCCCCAACAACTGCTGGGAAATATTGGGTTGGTCTGTTCTCTTCATAAACATATAGGGCTCTAATTACGACTGCCCAGATATGTTCTGAACCCCTTTGCACGTTCCCTGGGTACGAGGTGGTGTGGGCGGGGGATTTCAACATAGCCCCCAGCCCGAATGGATTTTCGCCCCAATTTTACCAATTCTTTAGTAGCCAACTGCTCCCTCCTTTAACAGCCCCCTTTAACTCTTTTAGAGAAGCGAGTAGTATGACCCCCATATGCAATCCTCCACCACAATATCACTATTAAAATTTGGTAAGGATCTGAGGGAATGCACCGCTTTTATAGGCCAATTTCCCTACTAAATATTGATGCAAATATTTACTCGAAGGTACTAGCAAACCGCCTAGCCCCGCTACTCCCCACACTGATCAATGCAGACCAAACTGGTTTTGTACTGGGAAGTAAGACAGGCGATAACATTAGACGTGCCCTAAACCTGATAGAGACCTCTGCCATGGGGAAAAGAAAATTAGCCCTACTACCCCTAAATGCTAATAAGGCGTTTGACAAGGTCGACTGACGACTGCTCCTTTATGCACTCAACCTTAGAGGCCTTTCATTTTGGACGCAAAATTAGGAGGATGATCGCGACCAATTATTCCTCCCTGAAAACTTTACTCCAGGTTAACCAGGAAATATCATCTCCGATACCCCCCACTTGTGGAACGCGACAGGGCTGCCCCCTTCCCCCCCTCTTGTTCGCTTTAATCATGGAACCACTGGCGCAGCATATACGCAGTAACGCAGCAATCCAATAGTTCAAGGTTCAGGACTTACCCCACAAGATGTCTCTTTATGCCGATAATGTGTTGCTTTCCATCACTAATATTTGGCCTTCCCTCCAAGCTTCCCTGCAAGAACTCCGGGCCTTCGGCCAAGTTGGAAGCTTTGAAATAAATCATGGGAAATCAGTGGCCTTGTGGGTGGGATTGTCTCCACAGGACATCACTTCCCTTCAATCTCTCTGCCCAATTCACTGGGACCCCTAATCTGTCGAATACCTAGGGGTGCGACTTACGGCTTCCCCGAAAGAGCTTTTTATGGCTAACTTCCCCCCCTCATTAAAACGCTGGAAGGGGACTTGGAGAGATAGTCTAGCCAGGAGATTTCACTGATGGGCCGAATCACAGCAATGAAAGTGAACCTACTTCCTCGTCTCCTCAATTTATGTTCTTCCCTCCCGGTGGAAATACAGAAAAAAGCATTGGGCAGCTCCAACGTAAACGGTTGGGTTTTATATGGAGAGGTAAAAAATCCAGGATCCCTAGAAGGGTGTTGTTGGGCAGTTCCCAGCTGGGGAATTTGGGGGTACCTGATTTACATAAATTTGCAGAGGTGGCACAGATTTCGCACCTGCTGACGTGGATGTCCAGCTCCCCATCCTAAATGGGTTGAGATCAAACAGTCTAAGCTCACTCTACCCCTTCGTTTTCTACCCTTTATCTCAGATGCAATGTGAAAACAATGGCAGTACCTCCTCTCATCCACAAAGGTTACCCTGAAGTCCTGGGACGAGGCACTAAAGTGGAAAACGATTCCTAGGGGCATTGGCCCACTATCCCCAGTCTTGGTAACCCTGCCTTCTCGTCCGTGGATGCCAGTGGAAGCTTTTGGGAACTGGAGATGTGGGGGAGGGTCTTCAAACACTGTCAAAGCTATTCGCAAAAGGCCAACCTCACTCATTCGAAGAATGCAAAAAGGCGATCCGCCTCTCGGAAACAGACAGGTTCTCATTTGCCCAATTACGGCACTGGATCACACACCCAGAAACTAGGCAAAAGGCGACTCGTACTTTGAGCCCTTTTCAGTTAACAGCCTTGGAGGGCCTAGGGGGCGAGCAGGGTCTCTAAATTATACAAACTCCTGAGGCAAGATCTGCTGACCTCCCGGCCCGACTACATGAGACGGTGGGAGACGAATTTGGGCCTCCAAATGAAGATCAGGATTGGTTGGACATTTGAACCAGGGGACACTCTTCCTCGAGATGTGTAACCAACAACAAAGGTGCCTCTGACCTTTTGTTTTCGCTGCTGTTACCCCCCTGAACAGGTACATCCCTTCCAGGCTTCAATCCCCCTTCTTGCTGGTGAAACTGTGGGGCAAGAGACTCCTACTTTCACATCTAGTGGGTTTGCCCCCAGATTCACTCCTTTTGGGAATCCATTGTGACAACCATAGAAGCCATCACGGGCAGCAAGCTCTCCCCTTGTGCCCTAAAACTCTGCTCTTAGGGGCCCCACACGAGGAGGTGTACCCTAAATCGGGAGTGCGGGCGAAACTATTGACACATTTGTTGCTGGCAGCTCGCATCACAATTGCCCGCAGCTGGAAGTCAAGTGAGGATCCAAACCTCTTGTTGTGGTAGATCAAGGTATAGGATGTGCTGGCGGCAGAAAAGGTCACATCAGCAAAAGAGGGAAAGATCCACCCATTTCTGTCTATATGGTCCCCCAACTGACCTACGACCTCAAGTACCCAGCATTCACCCCGAAACCCCGTAAACGAGACTCTACCTGTACCTAGGTGAATAGAAACAGATGCCGAGGTAAAAGCCTCCGGCAGATCGCCTTTGCCTCACAGCATGGGGGGGATAGCTCCTGCAGTACTATATTAGAACAATAGGTGCCCCCCCCCTTAGTTCTAAGATGCTCACAGATTTCTGAACGGTAGGTATTCTCGCCCCTACTTGAGTCCTTGAGTAAAAATGTATATGCCCTCTATGCCCAATATGTAGGTGTTAGCTCAACTCTCTCTTGTCAAGCAAGCCTTCTTTTGTTTGGCTCTTGTTCTTACTATTTCATGGGTATATGGACCAGATCATTGCTTCTGGTGAACGTTCTCCTTTCAACTTCACGTTACCTTCACCAGCATCTAGAAGGGCCCCTGACCACCCACCTTTGAGCTCTGCACCAAGGGTTCTCTCAACTCCTTCGCGTCTCAATCCTAGCCTCCCTCCAACCATGGCTCCACTGTGTGGCACATTTCCCCTCTGTAACATGATTCTGGTGTGGCTCACTTGGCAAGACCACACTGCTGCACCTTCCGGACGAGGCTGCAGTGGCTTCCTCTTTCTGCTCTGTACTCCAACACGACTATTTTGAGGTTTCTCCAGCCCATTTGATGTTGAGGTTGATTGAAAAATTAGGTCAGGTCCGGTTCTGATTGTTGACTGTTTCTCTGTCAGTACCGTGACTCTGAAATGGTCTGTTCGATGCAGCTCGTCCAACTCCTGCCCGTTTCTAACGTTGTAGTCCCACGGTGTCGCCATCTTTCTCCAATTAATCTTCATTCCTGCCACAGTGCTTGCATCAGCTCTGCAGTCCTAGTCTGCAAATAGGTATGCTAACATCTTGACCTCAAGCAGTCCCAAGAAGGTGGCTACTCCATCCCGCACTGCCTACTTACTGATCCCATCACAATACTCAATCTTTGGGGCACTCTCCTTATGGGCTATTCCAGCAACACAGAGGCTACCATTCCCAGTAAACCCCCGGTTTGACAAACCCACTGCATTTCATTTTAGTGCACTACAGGTTACTGTTACATAATGTCCATACATTAAACCTGCATAATCTCAGTATAATTCCACATTGACAACCTCAGTGTACTCCCAATCTGCCCTTACCAGTTTTCACAATCGCAGTTTAGTTTTTGGTTTGATAAACTGCATTTGTTACCGGTTTGACAAACTCAGTATACTCCCCCTTTGACAAACCCCAATGTACCCTGAGTTTCATAACTCAATTATAGTGCCAGTTATATTAGCAGGTTTACAATCCATCTGCATCTACACCTAGTTTGTGAAATGCTAATTTGACAATCCCAATGTACTCCGAATTTAAATTGCCCAATATTCTTCCTTTTAGACACCTACTGTGCCCCCAATACTTGGACACACTCCAGAAAATGCATTGTTTGCAGATTCCTAGTGTATACAGATTGGCAATCCCGGTAAACTGCCAGTTTGGTATTTGCAGTTTTTACAATGCTGGTTTGCTTGAATTTTACAAATCCACTATGCACCCAGTTTATACATTACCAGTTTGATGGATCCAGTATGTTCCCAGATTGACTAAACCCAAGGTGCTTTTGGTTGAGCTAACCCAGTACATCGTCAATTTGGAAAAGCATGCATATACCCAATTTACAGAATCCCAGTACACTGCACTGCTGACAATTCCAATACATTCACACTTTCATCCAGTATCCTGCACTGCAAAATACCCCAAGAGCCTCAAATATAAGGGAGACAAGCAGTGTGATGAGTCTCCGGACCCAGCACATTTAGAGAAGGCTTTCCAAAAACTCAGAACACAAGCATTGGCAAAGCAAACAGTTTTGGCTCTTGTATAAGTATTAGTCATTTGTCAGGCACTGCTATGAAATGGCGAGGTACTCGCACCATTTTGCAGCTGCCACCATCAATAGCCAGTTAATAGAAATGGCATTTGAGGAGGGACACAAAGCTTGTAGGTGTTGTTTGGTATTTTGCAAGCCCATTGACTGCCCATGTCCATGCCATTCCCACCCATTGCCTAGCCCACCCCGCCCAAATCACCTCCTCATGGGAACTCTTTGCACTTGAAGTGCATGAAAGCTGAAAGTGTTTTCCCAAAGCAGTCTTTTGATAGTTAATGACTTTATTAGAGTTTTAAGAGCGCTTCTGGTGGAATAAAAATCTCTTAACCATATCTGCCTTCAGCCACTCTGTTTATAAGCACTACGCGTATCCTTCACCGAAGTCCTTTTAAAATCAAGTGTTGACAATGCTAACAGTTTTGACTTGTGCATACATATTAGCTATTTGCCAGGCACTGCCCAAGTACTCACACCATTTTTGACCTACCACAATCAATAGCCAGTTCATGACACTACAGCAGTGCCTCGAAAGTCCCCAAAGAAAAGCTCAAACAGTTGGCATTGCCAATGCTTGTTACTTTTTTTCTGTGTATTGTGTAGCTTTGTAACTTGTGTTCTTTGAAGGCAATTGATTGGTGATGCCACATACATCTGATTTTTTTCATCATTTATTTCAGTATCTAGCCTTTGTAAAACAGAACTTAACAAAAGGAGTAGAATAGACACACTTTGCCTTTTGATTTGTTAACTGCTTTTGTTTTGCACAACGTTAGTAAAACAAACTCACAGCCGGTGGCAACATTGGGAAAGCCAAGCTGCTGCGGGCTATTAATTAGTTTCACTAACGTTGCAAATATTTGTAAAACGTTAGTAAAACAAATTGTATGTCGGCGGCATCAAAAAAGCAAAGACACAGCCGACTAATGTTGCAAATATGTGCCAGCGGCGGCTTGATGTTGTTAAGCTGCCGCCGGCACAGATTTGTAACGTTAATAAACAAAATACAAAGCAACTCAAATTCACATATGTGTCCTCACTTGGAATATAGAAACAAAATGGCTTCTTTCAAGAAACAGACATACACTGTACATCCAACCACATCACTAACTGCACAGCCAATCAGGTGCTTCTCAAATCAAAAACACGTGGCTAATCCCCCACAAGTCACTAGATGTAAACTTTCAGTGCCATTTTAAACCTAAACATACCATCACACTACCTTGTTTATTTTTAATGAAAAAAATACTGTAAAATGTATAACATAACATCAAAGCTGCAATACATATTTATTTAAAGCATCAATCAAATCAAATAACTTTTAAATAACAGCAGATGGTGGCTGCCATTTTGGAAGTATAAATGGCTGCAAATTGACCACAGAGTAGAAATTCAGCCAAAGAGTGCTAAAAGAGGTGTGGTCGGAGTTTAAATGGGTGGGAATGGGAGGAAAATCCTATAGATTTCAATTAGCAGTGGGCGTTAAATCGGTGAACACATAGCCAAACTACATGAATCCATCCTCATATGTCAACCTGCATTGAAAGGCATTACAAACCTACATCAAAGCCTCTATTTCAAGCTCTTCTGTTAAAGCTCTTATTTTAATGACAATAGTTTCAGCAGCTTTATAAGTAGCGCTTTCAGCGCCACCTAATAGTCAAAACTAAAAAGCAGTACCTACAATCCCAGAAGGTGACAGCAACTTTGCAGTTGGTGGCTAGTAATGACAAAATGCTGGCCAAACAAGGGTCCCTCGAGAAGTATCACCTGAATGGCCTTTATTTAGAAGTTGAAACATCCAACCACATTTTACCCTATTTCTGAATCAAGAGCTTGTTTACTGCTGTGACCTCAAATAATTCAGCCAAATGCATTTCAATGTACACATTTACTTAAGCAATTGCTTGTATTGGAATTGTCAGCATTGGAGTGTGCAAACTCCAGTGTCCGGTAACTGTACAGCATTCGTACAACCACGACTGTCCATGCTACATATGCCATGCAAGTCTACACTGAACCACATTTGCTGCATGGGTCTACAGTGCACCACATACTTATCCAGCTCGGGGGGGGGGGTAGAGGGAACAGGAAAATGATATGAGGGGGTGAGGGTGGAGAGAGCACATAGGAAGAGCCAGGATGTGGAGTGGGGCAAGGATTGAGAGTCGCTGAAGGGAGAGCGAAGAGGCGCATGCAGGTGAAGGCTTGGCTGAAGGGGGAAGTGAACCCCACTTCCTTACAACAACAGGGTTGAGGTGGGGGAGCAGGGAGAGATGCAGGGTGAAGAAGTTCCTTTTATAAGAGTGGCATGCAGTGAGACAGCGGTGAGGCAAGGAAATCACAGTGCGGTAAAGACCCGCATGGGAAGGATCATCGGAATAAAGACACAGAACCCCTTAACTAGAACAATGAAAAACAAAATATTTCCTTCTTGTCATGTTTATTGGATCTGTTGTTATGAACAAAGACATTACATTCATATTAAGGCATAATTCAAATTTCAATAAATAATTATACCAGGGAACAGGTGAGTCGAGGATTGCGTGTGGTGCACAGTGGTTCAAGTCACAGGGTGGAAGAAGAGATTATTTGGAGGAGGGCATGATGTTCCTCTGTGATGTTCCTCTGTGAACAGCATTGCGTCGTTCCTATTTACAGATAGCAGGCGTTCAAGGCCATGGAAGGCCTGCTTTGGCACTGGTGACAGAAGAGGCCACATGAGCAGTCAGTCTTTCTGCTGTGCGGTGCGACAGAGACTCTGACCACAGCAGTCAGGGAAGAGTGTCTGAGAAGAGGAAAACAGACCCGTGGCCTGCGTCTGAAAGTTGGACCATGTGAATCCATGGAGCACTACTGCAGAGCAGGGAAGGTCTGAGGCTCTAGACTTCAGAAAGCTGCCCGCCTGCAGAGTGTTAGATACAGCCTCTGCATGCTTCCATCTAGTCAGTGTGTCATTCTCCCCATTAGTTGCACAAAACCAAATTCTTTCTACTCTACCATCCATCTAAACAGGAAGTCTTCCAAGGGTGGCTGAATAGCATGCTCCATGATGGATTCACACCTCGGCTGGCTCCAGCTGTCAAATCAGCAGGCTTCATTATTGACAGCAACCTCTTCTTCTGGCAACAGATGAGCAAAACAGCTCAAACCACCTGTTATCACTAGCACACCTCTGAAGATAGTACCCTTCCTCCCACCTGAGGATTGAAGAACCATGGTCCATGCCTTGCAAATATCACTCACTTTGATGGAGTAGACGTCCTCCTCACCATCATCCTCACCTTCCACCTGGCTCTGTTTAGGGCCGTTCAACACACCATTGCATGACACATAATGTGAATCAAACATATTTGACCACATCTTCCCATCCTAGGAGAATTATACTGACCACCCACCCCATCCAGGATACTCTTCAAAACTGCCTGCATCAGAGCAAAGGCAACCACTGCCCAAACACCAGCCTACGCAGCTGCAAAATCTGCAGGCTCAGGTGGGACCCGCTCTTCTGTGAGCCAGACCTTTCTGAGGCTCGAGACGATACGAGCAACTATAGAGAAAAACAGGAAGGAAGCCCTACCTTGCATGGCCTGAGCCTCCTGGAGCACCATCTCGGCCACAATCAGGATGAACACTCCTGAAGTTACGGAAGAAACTCAAGGCCCTGGTCTCTGAGGACTGCCTACGTGTCCCTTAGGTCTTGCTATACCACTCCTGCACTTTGGGATTCCCAAGCTAATGCAATTTGTAACCTCCTCTTCCATCGACCTCTGCTAACCCCAAATTAAATGCACAATTATCTGATGCTTCCTTGCTAGGTTTGCACTATTTAAACACAAATACAAATACTGTGTTGTGCTGCAAAGGGTCAGGCCTTAAAGCATGCTGATTCATGTGTTATGACACCATACCTCAAGTTAAAGGCCGACCTCCAAAGCAGCATATTGGGTTGGACCTCCTAACCCCAACAGAACCCCAACCACACAAAGATGGTAGACCGCGCATCAGTGAACGGGGCTGAGGAGTGGTGAGACCGGAGCAGTAGTGTTTGAAAGGTTTAGTGGAAATTGCAAGGCTTTTGCATGCCTTTGGTTATATGGCATTTGACGGGGTTTCCTGGATAACGGGGACGCTGCATGCACAGGTTGCTACACAGTAACGTTTGAGACAGACTGGACCAAACCATAGATCAGATATGGTGATGCTTGTCCTTAGCACACCAGGGAGCGACAACCCATTTCCAAAATATGAGCATTGATAGCTACCAAATTCATTGAGGGTGGGGAGAGTGGCCTGGGTATATATGGGTCAGGAGAACTGTGCTCGCAACACAATCTATGGAACAGACACATATAACTATAGACAAAATAATTACAAATTATAGTAAGGCTATAGGATGTCTCGGTATGAAGTAACATCTTCGGAAGTGCATTTGATGTCAGCGTTCAGATGTTTCTTTCCAACAGGACACACATCGGAATGCTGTAGTATCTAAAAATCATGGAAGAGCTGGGAGGATAAGGTATATGGTTGGCCTCTCCCATCCAAAAAATGCAGTGCATTGATCCTGAGCATCAACCACTTCTCCTTCCAGCACAAAAGCGTGATACAGACTCCTGAGGCCAGGTCTATGGCCATGGGAGTCTGGGAGGATAGCTCAGTGGCAATGTGCTTGCCTTGGAAGCAAGATGATAAGGAGCACCACAGGTTCGATCCCTGGGTCCGTGCTTAGAAACCTCTGGGTATTAAGTGTATTATAAATAATCTATCATATCATATGAGATTATATACTGCAATACGTATGGCCCTATGAAGGTCATATGTGTTTTTTTGCAAATGTAAGTACTCATTTGACAAGTTATCCCTCATTGCCAGCGATTTAATGTGACCCAGGAGTTTGCAACCTGTGGCTCCCCAGATGTTTTGGACCACAACTCTCATGATCCCTCACCATTAACTCGATAAGGCCCCGCCCTCTAGTATAGGGTCTCTGGGTGCAGCCGTGCCTCCTGTCGTCCTTACAGAGAGGATGCTAAATAGTTTCCTTCAGTAATTCCTCTCTCATTTCCTCGGCTTGCAGTAGTTTCTTGCTGGCGATAGCTGTACTTTTGTATTTTATTAATATAAATATAGCTTTCGCCAAAGGGAATGTAAGTGGGCTTTAAGACAAGTACGGAAACATTGAAAGGAGGGGGCAGAACACGTAGTTAGGAGTAACGAGTTCCAATTGCTGAGGGGGAGAACGGAAAAGGAGCAGAGACGGGAGAAAGCACCGGGTGTAATTTTTTCTTTTTTTAAATTGTTCTTTTATAACACGCTTAATACCAGAGGTTGGTTTCTAAGCACCCATTGGGATTTGAACCAGTTTTGCACTCTGTTGTCTTGCTTCCAAGACAAATGCATTGCCCCTGAGCTATGTACCCTCCCACCACAGAGGAGGATAGAGTGATAGAAATTGGACAAGTCGGGGAGGAGAATAAAAAGTAAAAAGAGTAGAAAGATAAGAAGGGGCAAGACCATGCAGACACTTGAGAACGTTGAAGAGGAGATGAGAGTCAAAGGGTAAGAAAAAAATGAAGAGAAGTGAAGACGGGATCGTGGAACGAGCAGGTAGAAGAAAGGGAAGATAGCAGAATTGCAAACAGAACGCAGCAAAGGGAAGATGAGAGGAAGGGAGTTCCGGCAAAAGAGCAGAAGGAGCGGAGGCGAGAGAGGATCAGGGAGCAAAGGAGAATTTTCGTAGCTTGAAATGAGCAAAAGTGCCGATTGTAGAGATGGAACCGACCGATTCGAGCTATGTTGTAATATGAGAGGAAAAAGATAGAGACGTGCTGAAAGCAACACAGAGGTCATGGGCTGCGGAGGAGAAAGGAGAAAAAGAAAAGCATTTGTGTTTTCAAAGAGTTAAGATGGAATCAATGAGTATTCATCCAGGACCGGATGGCACTGAGATATGAAGAAGGCAACATTGCTAAAACAGCCCTGAACCGAACCCTGAGGAGCTACCCGGAGAGAGGGCGTGCCTACAGGAAAGGGAATCAGTGAACTCACCGTCAATGCTTGCTTTATACAGCTGCCTGACGTTAATGAGACTCGGAGATTTAATGAGCTTAATTTTGAATGGACTTTGGATCTCCCACTCGACCTCGTGACCTGGTTCAGTCTGGTCTGACACAGATGGATTCAATATTTCTTTGACTGTTTAATAATGAAACTATGTTATTTTGAAATTACATTGGCGCAGATACTAACCCAAATATAGACATGACTCAATCAACCTGGAGATCTAAAAGAAGATACTTGGCTCAGTCATGCCCCACCATACGCGAGTTCCCATAGTTGGGAACTTTTTGTTTCCTAATGTTATAGTACAGTCCATGTGCCGGGGCTGTTTTCTTCTCCCCTGCACCTGGACATACTTTGCAACCTTTTAACACGAAGCATATCTAAATTGGATATACAGGGTGTGTTATAAACTGACTTCAAGTTGGAGTGCACTGTGATTATCTATTATATATTACTCTGGTAACATATTAAGGTACTTGGGCGTGCACACACCCTGCGTCAGTAAGGGAGAATTCTCATTCAATGGCTAATTTCCCTCACCTAGTGAGCCCCCCAGCAGCTTTGCTGGATCTCTGGAGTTATTTTCTTTCACTTGGTAAGAGTGTGAGCTTTTCCCCACTCTTACCCATGTTTTGCCATGTGTAGTTCATCTGTTTTTGTGAGTGTGAGCTCTGGAGTACAGCACTTCAGCAGCCCCCTTGTTTTGTGTGTTACACAGCACCTTCAGTGCTGTGACACGGGGTTGTCTTTTAGACTTCCCACCAACTCCATTTCTGGGGCTGACTTCTGTCCCCCAGAAAAGGGTAAAGTTGCCATTACCTTTACATAGTCCATTAACCACAGATCCAGTACACCCCATCTTACATGGAGTATTGGAAAGGGTTACTTCTTAGCCCTTTTTATCTGTACCTCCTAGACCATTGTTTCGCTCTTTTAACATTTAGATTTGGCTGGTGGCAGTGGTATCTACCCTAACGTTTCTACTGCGGTTATACTATATAAACGTGGTATTGTTTTAGGCTATTATATTAGCCTCGAACATAATCCCGCTTGACCAAATACTTTTTCTTTTGGCTCTGGTTGGGTTTATACGCCATTTCTTTTTGTTAAAGTCCTACTTGTGTTTTACTTTGTGCGGCAAACCAGGTTTGTCTTCTTTGTTCACTGTCTTTTGGTGGGCTTCTGCCAAGAAGCCCGCCTCTAGGCGCCTCGGTGTCTAGGTGGGCTGAATGTGAGGGAGGGGTGTAGTCATCCCCTGCACAGGGTCTCCTAGGAAACCCAAGTCGAACTTTGCCATGATTGGCTGAGGTAGTTGTCCGGGCTGGACAACCCCCCTGCTGCGTGATTGACAGCCAGGCTGTGTGATGGGGGATTTTCGCATAAAAGGCAGGACTCTTGGGCTGGAAGTCAGAGTCGCCACTGGAACTACAAAGAACCGAAGAGAAGCGGAGAAGAAGACGGCTGCTGCAACCATCCCGTCCCGGTGAAGCCCTGCTGCAGTCCTGAGCTATCTACCCTTCGACGACCAGAGAAGATCCAGTCCTGAGTCTTCTTCCCTTGAGCCTGGTGGGGATAACCAGCTCATCTTCCACAGCCAGAGGATCCTCTTCTTGGTCGAAATCGCTGCACACTGCTGTAGTGGTCCGGATAGCCATCTGAAGAGCCTCTCCTGTTTTTAAGGAGCGCACCTTTTATTCACCGTCGCTACTGCCGGCTTCATCCCTGTGTGGTGCAGACCCCTCCAGATGTCCTCCTTCTTGCCGAAGCTCCAGGAACCGTGGGTCTGCAGGAAACTACCAGGAACAACTGCCATGGCACCAGCTTCTTCCTTGAATAAGTTACTGTGTTCTGCTTCGAGGAGCTAGGGTGAATCCCTTTTCTCCTCCTCCAAGGCTTGCCCTTATCTTCTCTCCTTCTTATAACGTTTGCTTCCTCTATTGACAATATCTAAGTACTCCTGGCTACATTGAATCTTGAACTGTCCGACTGTGTGATCCTCGACAACAGGAACCCGGTTCCACTTGACACTGGCTCCAGCCTACTGATCTTGAATGTCTGTCAACGAGTGTTCTCTGATTCTGTCTGCCCTGACAAAAGTATTGCCTATGATTTTTGCCCCCAACGCTCTCTGGTTAACTCAGGTGCTAAGTGTGTTTTTGCCCCGGTAACATTTCTTGTCGCGGATACGTGTATCTTTAGTAAAACCGAACTGTCATTACTGTCAAAAAGTGATCGCATATGTATTCCCGGTAACGTCTTTTGATTCACAACACTGGTCCGTTACAACATAGGGTACTTACCTTGAGTTATACTGTACCAAGTGAATTGGTTGGTTGTAGTGTATTTTCCGTGTGGTTTTGAATTAATAAAAGTGTAGTGTTTATAACAGACGGTTTAAAAATAAATGTGCTTATATTTTTTACCTGAAACCTTGAGTCAGTGTTTGCTTGAGTCACAATAATTGTGGTCCCTTTGTGCAATCTCTGCTACTGCTCATATACTCTTGAGATAGGCTTGGCTGCTCCGCTACTGCTACCACTTTAACATAGTAATACAGGCTTGTACCAAAGGTGAACTTGTATTACCACTTGTAGTCTTAATTGTGTGTAGTGGTCCCTAAGGGCACTGCACAGGATTATGCCTAACAGTAAGTCCCATCTGGCTTTCCTGCAGTGCATGCATGCATTTCCAGGGAGTGGAGTCCCACATGGGTTGAGTGGCACCAACACCTCCATGTGCACTGGCGCAAACGCGTTGTGGACCATGTGGAAATGCCTGGCACTCCAGCGAAGAAGCTTTGGAAACGTGTTGGCTGATGCGTACAGTTCAAACAAAGGACATCAAGAATTGCCACGTGTATGTGGTAGGTGAGCAACAAAACATTTTTTTTTCATTTTTTTTATTTGGCATTATATGGTTAAACATTACAGAAAAAACCTTTTGCCAATCTATAGACTCTTTTGATTAAAAAAATCCTTCATTAACTTATGGCAATGGGGGTCATTCCGAGTTTGGAGGCAGCCATGGTGCTACTAGCAGCATGGCTGCCTCCAAACTCTGGTCCGGGTCATGTCGGTCATGTCGGAATGGGGACTTATCGTGACATTCCGACCTATGTGGACCCGGTAAGTCCCCATTTCGAAAACCGTTCCCCATTCCCATTGAGCCCCTTTGGGGCTCAATGGGAATGGGGAAGGAGCTAATAACGGGCACGCAAATTGCGGGCCCGTTATTAGCTCCATGGTCCCTTAACGGGTCCTGCTAAGGCCAGCTGGTAAAACCAGCCGGCCCTGGTGGGATCCGCTAAGGGACCTCGTAATAGGGTGGTAGGGGGTTAACGGCACCGGCATACTTACCGGTGCTGTTAACCCCCTACCGCCAGGGTCGGAATGACCCCCAACGTTTCGTCGTTATCATCCTTCCTGACAATAATCATTAAAGAGAAAAGCACCTAAAATCCATGTGACTAATACAGAATAAGACTGAAACTGCGCTGAAATTGCATCAACGATCATTTTCAAAGAGGAACTGTGCACACATGGACGTTGGTCCTCCGAGGGCGTTCCCACTAACAGTGCATTGAGACTATAATAATGGTAAAAAGCACTCTATAAATGACAATTACAATACAATATACAGAAATGTAAAAAGCTTGCATGAGCCTTGGGGTGCTTCTTTTTACTTTACTTTATAACATTTGTAAAGCGTAGCCATGGACCCTAGGGTGTGAGGGCGCCACAAGACATAGACAACACATAACAGAAATCATCAAAAAGTTGCCAATTAGGTACCAGAAGAGAAGATTAAAATCATCAAGTAAAAGATTAAGAATAAATTCATTAAAAAGGTGAGTCTTCCACCTTTTCTTAAAGATCTCAGATGACTGATGCGCACCCACATACCTAGCCAGTAGTATATTGTTGCCAGAAACTGACCAGGACAAAGCGTCCCGCAGAGGAAGCAGAGCTGCTGCAGGAAGCCTTTGTTGCGTGGGAAATGTGGAAGGCGCACACATTAGCTGAAGTCAATAGGCCTTCATCTGTTGGGCGGATTTCATAATGGATGCACTGCATGGGGCTGGTGCATTAGTGCAGGTGGTTTATCTGGAAATCCCCTTAATTATGAAAAGTCCACCCGTTATACCACTTGCGGTATTTCTGCACATCGAATTCTTTACCATCTGCACGCCCACGTTGGAAATGGGCTGCACACAGTATTGGATGGTGCCGCTACTATGCACATTTTCTTATAGATGCAAAGATACATGCTGCCCCTTTTCTGCATTACATTGTAATGGTATTGGCCATGTCCCCCTCCCCCTCCGCTTTGGTTGTCCCCATAACAAAACTGTGTTTACTACGTAGAAGGGAAGGGCTTTCTCTTCCATATAAGAAGTACGGTTTTTTTTAAACTTGAGGAGAGCTTTTAAATTAAGAGGTATGTCCACTCATAGTACTACAGTGATTACTGCATGAGGTTTCTTATGGAATATTACACGCAGTAACTGTGCAGGGCCCTTAATCCGGTGGGTGGTAAACACAGGCAGTATTAACAAATGCTGCCTGTTTCTATTGTTGCTGCTATACACCTAATAATGACCACAGTACACTATAGAAAAAGAGAGACAGTGAAACCTGTATTTAGAATTCAGGTCTCTTATTCTACAGTCAGTCTGCCCATACATTTGATCAACATATTGCTTTTTCGTGAATTAACTGGAGATTCTACATATTAAACATGGAATAAAACACAAAGCCACTGAGCTGTCGCTTTTACCACAGAGTCTGAATGCAAACAAGCATTGGCAATGCCAATAGGTTATAGATCTCACATGCCACGTGCTGTCTCAAATGCCACAATGATGCCATTATGTCCCCTGCAAGGTCATCACGGTGTAAGGTTACAAACCCTCATGTGCAGCCGCTTGCATCATTTGCCAAATGCCCCAAAAATGTGCTAACTGAAACTTACAACTAAATCAATACACACGTAGTCAGACAGAGAATTCTTGAGTAAGTTGTGTCACGCCAGTCCTTTTTCTTGGGAAGCCGAGTGTTGCACCTTTGACCACAATCTATGCAGCAGCTCATTTTTAAAATGTTCTTTTAATTTGTCTTTTCCCATATATGAATATATCAAGAGGAAGATACACCGAGCTTTATCTGGACTGCACATACAATGACTGACACTTAACCAACCCCTCCTGCCTTCCTTAGAGCCCTCTAACTGGGCTAAATGCTTCATTTCATCTATGCCTTAAGGAAGTGACGACATTCTACGAAAGCTTGCAAATATGCAAAATTAATGACTTTGTTAGCCAATTTAAGGTATCAACTCGTTTTCTACTGGATCATTCTATTCAACCCTTGGCTAACAGGGTACAAGCAACCTGCATTTAAAATAGTTGTTCAGGGATTCTAGGATCGGGTCAGTGACCGACATAGCTTAACGCACCTGCAGGCTGAATTTAAGACAAAAACAGGGACCGGTGAGCAGGGCCTTCGATTCATTTTCTCTGCTGTTGGAACTATTTGTGGTTGTCAAGAAGGGTGCACTGATTTCTATTGTTCAGGGATTTTTGCACGGGTTTCTTTAGTAAGC
This sequence comes from Ambystoma mexicanum, assembly GCF_040938575.1. Classification (NCBI taxonomy): domain Eukaryota; kingdom Metazoa; phylum Chordata; class Amphibia; order Caudata; family Ambystomatidae; genus Ambystoma; species Ambystoma mexicanum. The sequence goes on from NC_090935.1 coordinate 223,337,201, forward strand.
ACCAATCTTCACTAGTGTCAGGTATCAAGGTCTTGGGTGGTCACTTTGGCATAAGTGGAAGACATTCCCTATTAGACGGATTCACGCTCCCATTATGGGGCTCTCCTTATGTCGAGTCCCAGATCAGATGCAGCGGTCGAGTTGTTTTTCAAGATAGCGGTACCCGCTCAGGCCGCAGCAGAACTGGCACTCCATTTAAGGGTTCAGGAAGGTGAACGCAGTGCATTCCTTCTACTTTGATTCTAGCGCTCCTTTGCGAATGCTCTACTTGTTCTTGTAATCCTGGTACCTGCTTCTGTCCCAGTTTCCTTTCGTTCTTTCTCTCTCCTGTTTCTTTCTAGTTCAGTCTCAGTTCTGCGATCCCTGGCGGAGATGCCTCCCCTTGCCTTGTTCCCCTCCTTCCTTTTCCTTCTCGTCTTTCCCTGCCTCTGGGTTCTTGCAACTTCTACTCTCTCTTTCCTTGGGTTTCCTGCCTGGCTGCTGCTCCTTATACCTTGGCTTTTCCGTTTCGGGCCTCAGCAAATCCTTTCGGGCTTCCCCAGCTGTCAGCCCACACCTGCATCTCCAGCATTCACATGCCGCTCTGATCCTCAGCGGCGGACTACCTGCTCTCCCTGCTTCAGCCCGACGCTCACACTGATCTATCAGCGAACGGTTATTTTCAGTCCCCAGCTCCACCTAAAGTGGCCCCCATCCTGATTCTTGGGACTGTAGCCTCCTACAACGTTTCTGGTTCACATTCTGCTGTCACAACCTGGCCTTGTGCTGGAAGTTGCTCATTAAATCTACATTCCTGCAAGAGTGAATCACTTTGGTTTTTTGTTCCTCTTTGAGGGTTTTTCCCAGGAGGTACACAATCTCATGTTTGTACCAAGAGACGGACGCAGACTTCTTGGGAGACTCTCACTTTTCTTCAGTCATCCACAGGACAAAGAGCCAAAGACCTCCCAGAATCTTGGCGGTCATCAATAGAAGGTTAGTGGATCATCACAACTAGGGTCTATTCTAAGCTCTTAGGTCATCCCGCATAATATGCAAGCAGCGGTAGAAAGGCATTATCCTCACAACTGTGCCTCTGTGAGACGTGATCTAGGAGGTGAATCTACTCTGAACATTCTAATTGAATTGGTACTGAGACGGGTTTGTATCCCTCAATGTTTGTTAAAAGTCTGGAGACTGCGGTAGCTACTCTTGAAGAAGACGCCCCAAGATTAAAAGAACATGTGGGTATCCTATGGTTTCCTGACTTTGAGATCCTTACATCAAAATCTGAAAGGGTTGTACACAAACAACTGGATACTTAACAAACGTTATGTGGGAAACATGAACCTAAGATGAATGCAAAAAAGACAAATTCAATGGTGTGACAGATTAGAAAGCGTTTGTCTATTACTTGGGAACTAGAATGACTTGAAAAAAACAGCACCTGTAAAGATCAATTGATCAAAAGTTAAGTTGTCCTTAGTCGAAGGGTAAGGGACTCTCCATAGTTTGTGAAACATGTCAGCGCATGCATGTGAGATCTGCCGTTGGCCCAAGGCCAGCATGCAGCACTTGGTGGGGCTGGGATTTGGGGCTACCACAAGGTTGGGTCTTTAGTGCGTGACGAAAATAAGTTCCTGAGACAATGGTTAACCCTCTCCAAAAGTAGCCCCCTGATATCCCTACAGCTTGAACCTGCCTTAACAGGGATTGATTCTGTAACCTTTTTTGAACCTGTTCTGTTGTGTCTTGGGCTGTGCTCAGTAGCTGAATTGCACCCTAACAAAGAAGCACTGATTGGTGTTATCAGCATCTCTGGCCATGCAAGGTGCCCTTACATAGTTTATGTTAAAGAAGTGCTGACAAACATAGGTAGTGCCAATCAAGTACACAACCCAGATAGGTTAAGCTAACAGGTTGTTCAAAGGATTAAATAAGTGTATGATTGGAGACACTCTGTCCAAGGGCTTGTTCCAGCATTTAACCTGCAATTATATCACAAAGTAATCATGTTTTATCCAAAAAAACAAATTGTTCCTTACATTTGTTCTGTGTATACGTTTTTTAAGCAGTTTGCCCATAATACACGTTTGATGGAGAAACATCAAGAAGAAATCGTTAATAGCTTTTCAATACACAAAAACAGCAAGTTACTTGGGCAATAATAGCACAAAAGTTTAAAATGGACTCTTAAAAACATTTTTTTACTTTTAACGTACGGACCTACAAAACAGGGCATTTTCATAGTGGCATAATTTGCCCTGCCTTTTGCGAACCTACATCATTGCTCATTTTCAGGACACACTTGCCCAGATGTTTCCTCTTCAGAATATGGAAAAATGAAAAATGCATGCTTGCTGCATTGACGTTATTTGATCATGTTGAATGGAATAGATGATTAACTGAAAGACTGTGGCTTAAGAGCATAAATAACATTTCTAAACTTAGGCCAATACATAAAAGATACCATAACACGCTGTCAGGGGTCTGGTCAGAGAGCACAGGACAAAGGCTATATCTCACAGTCTGCACTGTAGATTCAGGGAGATTCCTGACGCAACGCTACCATATAACAGAAACAGGGTACATACCAAGCTGGTCTGAGTTGAGACAGGTATTCACAGGAACTGCAGGGGCAGGAGCTGGCGGTAAGTAAAGAGACAGCAAAGACAAGCAAAGATACTGGGCAACACGGGTTGATCAGAATAAAGGGCGTACTTGAATATGATAAGGGGTCTCCAGGGATTAGGGAAAGCCCTTGGGATCGCTTCCAGCAGATTACTCTTCACAATGGTCCTACAGCAGCATCATGAGTTAGGCGTGCCGGAGAGACTGTTGTACTCAGTACAAGGGTAAAACTGGAGACCATATGCTGAGGCTGGTAAGACTTCAATGGACTGGCCGAAGGCAACAGAAGTCTTTCCCTTATCTGATCTGAACGGAGATCAACCCAGGGGGCATACTGTAAACAGGTTCAAAACAGTGGACCAAGATGTAATACAGGTATAAAGCAGCGTTGAAAAAAATAACCAGATCCAGCACATGATAGAGAAACAAAGTACAAAGCAGAGACTGGAATATTACAATACAAAAGGCAAAAGGCTCAGGCAAGATAGATTGCTGCCAACACAGTGAATATGTGGGATTCAGGAAACTCAGAGTTCTTAAGAACAGGCACTAGACCTATGGACTAAAGTTGGGTATTATCGCAGGCAAGGAACAAACAGAAAAACCTCAAAAGGCTGGGATTGCAGAGAGAAAGAGAGACAAGCTAGGCAAATACAGGATAAGTGTGTGAAGCAGAAATGCTTCCAGAAAACTGGGTGTTTACAGAAAGGCAGAAAAGATATCAGTAAAGAACTGAATGTCTTTAACAGCAAAACAGAGCAAGGTTTCAGAAGTGAAAAGCTGGAAATCAAGGAAAGGTGCAATAACAGGCAGACTGAAAAAGCAGACTGGAAAGGGTGCTGCAAAGGAGCAACAGCAAACAGTATTCAAAAGACAAAATCAGCATATTCAGAAAAAGTTCAAATATTAGTCATAGGGCCACAAGCACGACAACTTCTTCTGTTCAAGTGAGCTTATAAAGTCCCTCCCAGCCAACAGGCCAATTGGGTTGAGCTGATTGCAGTCTCAGGCAGCTGTGTTCAATTAGGCTCAGCCCTGGCTTCAGTAGCCTGCAGCAGTAGTTTGTAATTAAGGGTTATCCAACTTTCTACAGCCTAGGCCACAGTAGCTTGGAACGGGTGAATGGAATCAGGGCCTCTCCAACTCTTAGCAGCTAGCTGCAATCAAATGCACTTAGCATGCCTCCTCCAGCCCTCTGCCTTTTGGACAGCATGCATGGACCAGAATGCATCTGCTGGTTTAACCCAAAACCCGGAATGGAAGATTAAATTAGATTTGTTAAAAACTGCAGCTGTAAAACAAGTAAATGAATCCCCGCCAATTTGCAGCTTTTAACTTACTTCGCAAGTACACCATAAAGAGAGTCTCTGAATTTGCACATGTAGCGGTACAGGGTGGCAGGTGTGTAGGATTGTAACACACCCCTGCACTGAACTCTATCTTACGCCCCCAAAGCGGCCATAAACAAAGTATCATCAACCCTATTATATATAATAAATAATATGTGCAAAAAGAAAACTGTTCAAACCCTCAAGTATTCAGAAATGTGACTGCAAAAATCAGAGACAGTTTTTAACTTGGAGGCTACAAACTAAAGGATCAGCTGCTTACACCAAAAAACATTTCAACTGATGACAAAAGGAACCAGGGTACAATTGAAACAACTTTTGTAACGCAATATTCGGCAAATAACTACCAAATAAATAAATGTCATATTATTGGTATGTCATATAATTGGTACATGCAACCGAGATTAACAGAAATAACATTGGAAAATCTTCACAGGTCATTTACTGAATAGTCACAATTCTATGCAATTCTCCCAAGCATCTGCAGTTGGATCTACAACTCTAACATGGCTTCTATGGAAGCCAACAGGTTTTTGCAAATGTGGGACTAGCAGCATGTGCCGCTTCACACTAAACAAACCAAAGAAACTCATCCTTGGCAGCAAAACAAACCTATACAATTAAACATTTCTCAACTGCAAAACAACCAGCGCTGTAAAGTAATGTACCTTATATTTGCATGAATGTACCTTATATTTGCATGCAACACATTTTACATTGGAATCAACATCAGACATCTTTGCACAAGAATTCAAGGGCATATCCGTGCCCCATAAACACCAATACCTTATGGCTGTTTAGTAGAAAGTTAAAACCAGTAAGAAACAAAACTGCCAAATATGCTTCTTTGGATTAAAACATGTGAAGCAGCATGCTTGAGGACAAAGCAGGGAATTGCAGCCACGCAACCGATGAGCGCTTTGGATTTTCACACTCTGATCCACCAAAGCAGGTTTGAACACAGACACCGAATTCGGGTGTTTTTGGAACATCAATGTTTTTTGATAGATAAATACTGCATTAAAGAAGATGTCAAGCCCTACTGTCCAAATACTGTGTTACCAATGCCAGGCTCTGCTATATAAAGCAGATAATGTGTATTAGTGTATTGCCCGTGCTAAATTCTTCCATTTGGGTTATACAATGAGCTTTTCTGTATCTATTGCTGGTATTTTACATAGTCTTACACTTTAAGAAAAACCTTAAAAATACAGCTTGTCACAGAGTGTGATCTGTACTGCATCACATGTATTGTTCATAGTGTACATCTAACTTCGCCCATCTACATGTATTGGCTCCATAGCCAAGAGCTTTTTCTTATTGTGGCTACTATTAAAAGCTTAAATGGCACAATTTGCCCTTTTTACTTATGGAGGACTTTGTTAGAGTCACCTGATAAGACACACTTCTTCCTTTAAATGTAATAGTTTCTACAAAACAAGTGTTTTTCCAAGCAGTCTGTCTTCATTGTGTGTGACAGACAACGCACTCGTCTTTTTATATTCATATTTTCTGGAAGAACCCAAGGTGCAGTCTAGGTGTACAGCAGTCTCGGGGAGCGTATACTGCCATGCTCAAAAGCACACTACCCCACAGGCACACCTTGGTGGAAGCTGCATGAGCTGGTATCAAACAGTGGGTATGCAGTGATTATCACGAATACCAAAATAACATAATACCATTATAACGAACCTAAAATAACGAATTTCAAAATGACAAATTCGGAGAAAACTAAACAAGGGGTTGGGAGGGCGGGATAGGGGTTTTGTCGGTGGGAGAAAAGTATTAAGAACAAAAAAAGGTGGGGATTTGGGGGGCAGCCCCCCAAAAACAACAAAAAATGAATCGGTTATTTGTGAATTGGTTATTATGGTATTAGTTATTTTGGATTCGTTATCATTACATGTAACCAAACAGTGGCTTCGGTGGCCTTATCCGTCTCCAAACATAGGAACATTCTTTAACTGATGTGCCTACCTACCGCTCGCGGCACTTACATGCTCATTCTGATGCCTGTAAACCAAAACTGACCAAATGAATATTAACTTTTGTTTTCTTCATATAATGTATTTATTGGAGTGCTAATATCAGTTATGTGAGGCAAGTTAATTTGGCGCCTTCGAAAAGGCACTGATGCGTACCAAAATCAGTGTCAAAAAAGCATTGCCCAGGTTTTCCCATAACAGGTAAAAATTATAAAAATGACAACTATAATCACTCTGACCATCTATAAGCACTTCATTGTAATTGTTTGCTTGTGTGTTGGTTAAGCACGTGTATTTGCAAGACCACCTGAATAAAAAAGACTCATATCCTACATAGTTGATATTCTATAGCAATGTTTCTTTATGGGTAAACACTGACCAGAACAAGCTGCTAGTCTCATAAAGATGACAAGCATCCGAAAGTCAAGCATATTTACTCAGAAACGTCAACTTGTAACACACCTGTAGTTCATTGGCCATGTAGAAATCAAGGTAATGAAGAAGCCAGCCAGATAGGATGTGAATTCCAGCAACAACTCTGTTCTGAATCGGAAATCTGAATGACAGCAAGAAAGAGCCTATGTCAGCAGTTGGCCATGTTCTCCATGTGACATGGGCCACCAATGCCTACAAAGCAAGTGTCAAGAGGGCGGGGACAGGGCCAAAGCACATGCCACCTTCGCCTCTTCATAGCAGCAGGTTTTGGCTACTCTGGGTCTTGCTTGGCAACTTCTACGAGCCAACCAGCAGCATGGAGCGCGTCATTTCCCAAATCAGCGTGCACGGAGTATTGTCCAACCAAACCGAATGCAAAAAGCAACACAGTTGCAGACAGATTCTATGAATAAAGATACCCAGAGGAAACTCTTCACCCTGTCCATTGGATAAAGTTGATGTGCACGGTGGAGGTGAGTGTAAAGGCCCATTCTCTTTAGAATGAGACATTATGATCTGGAAATGAGGAGTGCAAAACCTAGCTTGGGGCTGAGTCCTGAGGTACCTTTACAGGAGCAGCAATAGCGAAAGATGCAAACATGCTCAGGCAGATAATAAGCAAGGAGCAGCAATAGCGGAAGATGCAAACACGCTCAGTCAGATAATAAGCAAGGAGCAGCAATAGCGAAAGATGCAAACACGCTCAGGCAGATAATAAGCAAGGAGCAGCAATAGGGGAAGATGCAAACACGCTCAGGCAGATAATAAGCAAGGAGCAGCAATAGTAGAAGATGCACACACGCTCAGGTAGATAATAAGCAAGGAGCAGCAATAGCGAAAGATGCAAACACCCTCAGGCAGATAATAAGCAAGGAGCAGCAATAGCGAAAGATGCAAACACGCTCAGGCAGATAATAAGCAAGGAGCAGCAATAGGGGAAGATGCAAACATGCTCAGGCAGATAATAAGCAAGGAGCAGCAATAGCGGAAGATGCAAACACGCTTAGTCAGATAATAAGCAAGGAGCAGCAATAGCGAAACATGCAAACACGCTCAGGCAGATAATAAGCAAGGAGCAGCAATAGCGGAAGATGCAAACACGCTCAGGCAGATAATAAGCAAGGAGCAGCAATAGCGAAAGATGCAAACACGCTCAGGCAGATAATAAGCAAGGAGCAGCAATAGGGGAAGATGCAAACACGCTCAGGCAGATAATAAGCAAGGAGCAGCAATAGTGAAAGATGCACACACGCTCAGGCAGATAATAAGCAAGGAGCAGCAATAGCGGAAGATGCAAACACGCTCAGTCAGATAATAAGCAAGGAGCAGCAATAGCGGAAGATGCAAACACGCTCAGTCAGATAATAAGCAAGGAGCAGCAATAACAGAAGATGCAAACACGCTCAGTCAGATAATAAGCAAGGAGCAGCAATAGCGAAAGATGCAAACACGCTCAGGCAGATAATAAGCAAGGTGCAGCAATAGGGGAAGATGCAAACACGCTCAGGCAGATAATAAGCAAGGAGCAGCAATAGCGAAAGATGCAAACACGCTCAGGCAGATAATAAGCAAGGAGCAGCAATAGTGAAAGATGCACACACGCTCAGGCAGATAATAAGCAAGGAGCAGCAATAGCGGAAGATGCAAACACGCTCAGTCAGATAATAAGCAAGGAGCAGCAATAGCGGAAGATGCAAACGCGCTCAGGCAGATAATAAGCAAGGAGCAGCAATAGGGGAAGATGCAAACGCGCTCAGGCAGATAATAAGCAAGGAGCAGCAATAGCGGAAGATGCACACGCGCTCAGGCAGATAGTAAGCAAGGAGCAGCAATAGGGGAAGATGCAAACGCGCTCAGGCAGATAATAAGCAAGGAGCAGCAATAGCGGAAGATGCAAACACGCTCAGGCAGATAATAAGCAAGGAGCAGCAATAGGGGAAGATGCACACACGCTCAGGCAGATAATAAGCAAGGAGCAGCAATAGCGAAAGATGCAAACACGCTCAGGCAGATAATAAGCAAGGAGCAGCAATAGCAGAAGATGCAAACACGCTCAGGCAGATAATAAGCAAGGAGCAGCAATAGCGAAAGATGCACACACGCTCAGGCAGATAATAAGCAAGGAGCAGCAATAGCGGAAGATGCAAACACGCTCAGGCAGATAATAAGCAAGGAGCAGCAATAGCGAAAGATGCAAACACGCTCAGGCAGATAATAAGCAAGGAGCAGCAATAGGGGAAGATGCAAACACGCTCAGGCAGATAATAAGCAAGGAGCAGCAATAGCAGAAGATGCAAACACGCTCAGTCAGATAATAAGCAGGGAGCAGCAATAGCGAAAGATGCAAACACGCTCAGGCAGATAATAAGCAAGGAGCAGCAATAGGGGAAGATGCAAACACGCTCAGGCAGATAATAAGCAAGGAGCAGCAATAGCGAAAGATGCACACACGCTCAGGCAGATAATAAGCAAGGAGCAGAAATAGCGGAAGATGCAAACACGCTCAGTCATATAATAAGCAAGGAGCAGCAATAGCGAAAGATGCAAACACGCTCAGGCAGATAATAAGCAAGGAGCAGCAATAGGGGAAGATGCAAACACGCTCAGGCAGATAATAAGCAAGGAGCAGCAATAGCAGAAGATGCACACACGCTCAGGCAGATAATAAGCAAGGAGCAGCAATAGCGGAAGATGCACACACGCTCAGGCAGATAATAAGCAAGGAGCAGCAATAGCGAAAGATGCAAACACGCTCAGGCAGATAATAAGCAAGGAGCAGCAATAGGGGAAGATGCAAACACGCTCAGGCAGATAATAAGCAAGGAGCAGCAATAGCGGAAGATGCAAACACGCTCAGGCAGATAATAAGCAAGGAGCAGCAATAGGGGAAGATGCAAACACGCTCAGGCAGATAATAAGCAAGGAGCAGCAATAGCGGAAGATGCACACACGCTCAGGCAGATAATAAGCAAGGAGCAGCAATAGCGAAAGATGCAAACACGCTCAGGCAGATAATAAGCAAGGAGCAGCAATAGCAGAAGATGCAAACACGCTCAGGCAGATAATAAGCAAGGAGCAGCAATAGGGGAAGATGCAAACACGCTCAGGCAGATAATAAGCAAGGAGCAGCAATAGCGGAAGATGCACACACGCTCAGGCAGATAATAAGCAAGGAGCAGCAATAGCGAAAGATGCAAACACGCTCAGGCAGATAATAAGCAAGGAGCAGCAATAGCGGAAGATGCAAACACGCTCAGGCAGATAAGCAAGAAGCAGCAATAGCGAAAGATGCAAACATGGTCAGGCAGATAATAAGCAAGGAGCAGCAATAGGGGAAGATGCAAACACGCTCAGGCAGATAATAAGCAAGGAGCAGCAATAGGGGAAGATGCAAACACGCTCAGGCAGATAATAAGCAAGGAGCAGCAATAGCGAAAGATGCAAACACGCTCAGGCAGATAATAAGCAAGGAGCAGCAATAGGGGAAGATGCAAACACGCTCAGGCAGATAATAAGCAAGGAGCAGCAATAGCGAAAGATGCAAACACGCTCAGGCAGATAATAAGCAAGGAGCAGCAATAGGGGAAGATGCAAACACGCTCAGGCAGATAATAAGCAAGGACAGCAATAGGGGAAGATGCAAACACGCTCAGGCAGATAATAAGCAAGGAGCAGCAATAGCAGAAGATGCACACACGCTCAGGCAGATAATAAGCAAGGAGCAGCAATAGCGAAAGATGCAAACACGCTCAGGCAGATAATAAGCAAGGAGCAGCAATAGCGGAAGATGCAAACACGCTCAGGCAGATAATAACAAGAAGCAGCAATAGCGAAAGATGCAAACACGCTCAGGCAGATAATAAGCAAGGAGCAGCAATAGAGGAAGATGCAAACACGATCAGGCAGATAATAAGCAAGGAGCAGCAATAGGGGAAGATGCAAACACGCTCAGGCAGATAATAAGCAAGGAGCAGCAATAGCAGAAGATGCACACACGCTCAGGCAGATAATAAGCAAGGAGCAGCAATAGCGAAAGATGCAAACACGCTCAGGCAGATAATAAGCAAGGAGCAGCAATAGCGAAAGATGCAAACACGCTCAGGCAGATGATAAGCAAGGAGCAGCAATAGCGGAAGATGCAAACACGCTCAGGCAGATAATAAGCAAGAAGCAGCAATAGTGAAAGATGCAAACACGCTCAGGCAAATGATAAGCAAGGAGCAGCAATAGCGAAAGATGCAAACACGCGTATGGGGCGGTGGGTGGCGGCTGGATGGCGCAACAGTGGGTCATGGCTGTTGTTTGTAGAGTTGATAAAGCATTTGTCATGCCTTGGGGGCAGTTCCTTATCCACTGGCTGCATACCCAGGGAGAGGGGATGGAACCAGAGGAGTATCCATCTTATAAAATGGCACGGGAATGACGTTAACAAGCACAATGCCTGAATCTTATGGATAGACTCATTGTTCTTCATGGTATATAAGTGTGGTTGTTGTTTTAAAGGTGCAAACTCTCATTTGCTGCCTTTGCTTTCATATGAAAATGCAGCCTCAAATGTCCCTCAAATGCCGTCAATATCAGGTACCAGCTTAAATGCATGAGCCAGTCACCACATGTAATGTGCATTGACAAATACCCGCTTGCTGACATAACATGCCAAGCGCAGCCTCAAGTACAGCAGGAATGACGCAATGCTACTTCACGCATCGCATGCATAGCACAGTCAGCACATGTGAGGTGTATACGTCACGCATACAGCAATAGGTAAAGGGCCTTTGCACATGATGGAACATGACGGCAACGCATAGCAGCCTTGAGGACAGGCCCAGTATTGGGGACAATTGTACAGGCATGTCTCTCTTGAATACCCAGAAGGCAAAGCAGGGGGTGTTCCAGGAGGGCCCGCTGCTGATGAGGGAAGGAAAGAGAATCTGGGCGAGCTTGGCTAAGGGTCTGAAAGGGCCAGGCCGAATTGCTCCCCCTTTCTTTGATAAGGCATCTAAGCAAGTGCAGGGGGGACATCTGAGTGCCGCGTGAACAGGATAGTGGGAAAACTGCAGACCTATCCTGTTTTTTGGTGCAGTTCCAGTGATAGATGTATGCAGCCAGAGTGAAGAATTCACTTCAATTCAGCAGTCACTCCTCATTCTGTGAGCTCCGCCATCACCGACATTGCCCATACAGCCAAGCAGGCCTACAAAAAAATGGCGGAGTGTTTCAGTGTTAGGTGAACTTCAAAATCGGCACCCAGTGAACCCTATTACATACCGTTGGCCAGGAAGGACACATGGAGGATCTTAGTCCCATGGGTCTAGCAATACTTCCTCTGAGAAGTGTAAGATGGTACAACCTCCCAGAAAGAAGATTGGAGGGAAATTGGGAAGGAGTCTCTGGACCCCGCGATAAAAGGCAAGGGTCGGTGTCACTGAGACAAGACAAGTACAGATGTGTCAACAATATTAAATAGTGATAGAATCAGTACTGCTCTTAGGAAGCAATCACGTGGCTGCTATAAGAGCCAGCGCTAGACATGGTCCCAGGCAGCAGGCACTGATTATTTAAAGGAAAAGGACAAAGGCAAGGGTGCCTTCCTGAAATAGAGACAGAATAAAGTGAAGCGTAGGTAGGTAGGGTGCGACACAGGAGGAGCGCAAGGCTCTGAGTTCTACTTGTGGAGAAGACTGAGGACAAGGTCAGATTTCCATGCTGAGGTTCCGGCACTGTGCCTGTTGTGAGCCGTGGAGCTTGGCCCAACAAGCAACCTCTTGAAATTGATTGAAATGTTCTGCATCTTGTTTGTTGCTGTGATGCAGTCGGTCTATTGTTCTACACATAACTGAGCTGTGACGTCTGTTGTTTGCATGCAATTAAATTAGGTGTGATCCAGTGTACCCCAACTTTGCGGCCATATCCTATGAGACTACCTAGAGTACTGAGCCCGGGGCTCCAACGTTCTTTGTGTAACAAGCATGACTGTTGGGTTTTCTCTTGTTATTCGGTGGGTCATGGGGGGGCATACTATGTTCAGAGTGTCCCTCCCCAGGTAAGAATCCAGGCACAGGCAGTATAGGCAAAGGCATTGCCAAAGGCATCGCCAAAGGCGTTCTGACAGTACATGCCGCTAGATGTGATCTGTCGAGCGACTTTTTTTAAGGCTCACTCCCTGGATATCGGCTCCAGATTGGATGGTCGTTGTAGCAATGTGTTGTTCAAAAACAGTTTTGGCAAAGTCAAGTAGCGCCCCACGCTTATAAGTGAAAGAAGTATGTGTGCAAGAAAACTGTGATTTCCAATCAAGTAGGATACATCTTAGAAGTATCAATAGTACCACAGTTGTGAGTCCTTGTGACGGGGCACACAATTGTGGATGCCACTAATGTTTGCATATCACTGTAATGCTAGATGACTGCATTGATTTGACAACTAACACAAATGAGAACAACCCTGCAGGCTTTGATGAAAAGAAACATTCTCCATTACCAACCAACCACTGCATATCACCCTGCTCCCCTTAATCAATGATATCAGCTACAGAAGTAGTAGATTTGCAGGTTTGGGTCTATTTAACCTAAAACATTTGACCTAATCACATTTGATCGAATTTATTTGACCTTTTTTTTCGGTCTAAAATGCGGGGGGGGGGACCCCCCGGAAACCCCTCACTTCCCCTCAACCTAATCTATACCCTTACCCACCACCATATATATATTTAATTAAATTGACCAAAAAAAGGTAAAAAGATTTTGATGAAATGTTTTAGGTCAAATGTTTTAGGTAAAATATGCTAATACCGATTTGCACAGTTCACGAGAGAAAAGTTATACACTTACATGCTGATTCATGGAATTATTTACGACAAAAAACAGGGATTTGTGCGCCATTCTGCCCGCAAATCCCTGTTTAACAAATGGCCCCGTAGTCTCTCCACCCCTTTATGTCACCCTAACAGCCACTGCTTAAATTGTAAAACAGTAGATGGCAGGATGGCAGGGCCCTCAGTTTGTCTGAGCTGGCGTGCCAGGGCTGTGCACTGGGCCGCTGGCAAGATGTCCCAAAGACTTATTTTGTTTGTTTACTTTGGGGTTGAGATCTGGCAACTGATATAAAACATGTGTATCTTTCAGATAGCATATACAGCGGGAAAACACAAAGTTACATTTAAAAAGGTCATTCGCCTAGAAAATGTAACAAAACTTAGTACATACGACTGGTGATAATTCAGTGCCCGGTTCCTTAAATAACTACTACTAGGGAAAATATATTTGGAGTGTCTCTGCAACTCAGGAAAGATTGCTGCTCCCCTTCAAGTTAGCACAACAAGCAAACTTCTCAAAATATGAGTACTTTGTGCCAAATTAGGAATATTCAAAGCAAAACAGCTATCAAATTTGGCACTTACAAAGGAGACTCATGAAACTAACCAATATTTTAGAATGTGACACACCACGCAGAAACAGTATTATTCCACTGAGGAACAAATCCAATTGATATGCCCATCCGAAACCCCCAGCTTTGTAAGGCACTGGCTGGGATGGAATCAGCCATGCCAACTACACTGCCAGATGTGGCAGTGCTCTGCCCCTGTTTCAAAATAAATCCTGGGGCTTGGCATCTGACATCATTGGGGCTAATTGAGCATTGGAAACAGCAAAGGTGTCCCCTGGTCAGGCGCCAAGCTCCTCCTTATCTCACGGCCAGGATGTCTGTCCCGACACAACTGCCGTTCCGCCCCTTCCCACCTGCCTGTCAGAATCTCTGGCATTGACACTCCTCCCCACGACCCTGACAGTGTCAGTTTCTCAGTTCTTTCCAACCTCCCTATGAAGTCTGCTGCATCATGCCGCGCTCTCCTTCCCACCTGCGGGTCATTCAACAATGATGTCCCAATGCACAGGTACCAGAATAGTTAGGTTCCATTATCTACGTGAAAGTATCTTTACCAACATAAGAGTGGAGAAAGACTGTGGAAAAAAATGTGGAGCAATTGTCTTGTGATCTGTTAAGAACAGTTTTTGACTATTTCAATCTGCAACAAAGAAACAAGAGGCTACGGGTGTTTTCCATTGTGTATGTTGTCCGTTGCAATGTCAATTTCTGTGAATCCAATTTAAAAAAAAATGTTTGTCAGCAACATAGGAAGTCTGTGAAATATCAGCGGGCCAGGGCTTGTGGCTCATGGCCACTGCTACCAGGAAGAGGGGGCAGATTGTTTCTTGAAACATAATAAAACACATGCTTGTCACTTTCTGTTGGGTTTTGCACGGGCCCCGTAAACCGCTTGGAACACAGGTCACACGGGAGCCGGGATATATGCAACCTCTTTATTCTTCGGTATCACAGGAACTGCCCCAACATTTCCCCGCCCCCTCCCTAGCAACGGCGGTCTGCCCACACAACGATGTGGGCGGGCTGCAGAGCCCTCAGTAACAACCTGACATCTCCCCCTTTTTTAGCAACCAAGTTGCTCTCTCCTCCTTACTCCATTTCTTCTATGAGTCTGTGAGGCTTGAAGCGGCTTCTCTGGGGTCGACCACTGTGGCCAGACGTCTGCTCGGCCAGGCCCTGGGGTGACGAGACGTCCTCACCTTCTGAGGTCTCGCTCTCCTCCACGTAATAGCTGTCCTGAGAGTGGTCGTCCTCACTGTCTGCTTCTCGGTCCTGTGCGTCCTCCATGTAATACCTCTTGGGTTTGAAGTACGACACATTTCTAGTGACAGAGGACTGGTCGGTTCTCTGGGCCGTGATCATCGTCCCTTTCTTGTGCGTGACCGTCAGCGGTTCCGGTGCAAACGTGGCATCCTCCTTGCATTGCTTGGGTTGCCGCAACCACACTTGGTTTCCCAGTTCCACGTTCGACTCCTGTGCCTTTCTTTTGTGATCAGCCTTGTCCTTCATTTTGGCTTTAGCTGTGTCGTCCCTGTGTCTGGCCTCTTGTTCCAGGGGTGTGGCCTCTGCTGCATGTGTGTCTTCCGGCAGCCGTGTCTGGACTGGTCTGCGGAACATCAAGTCGGCTGGGCATATGCCCGTCGTGCTATGGAGGGTGTGACGATAGTCCCTGAGGAACTGATATAGTGCTTGTTTGAATGGTTTATGGAGGATGGTCGCTATTTGTAGTGTTCTTTTGATGTTGGCCATGAACCTCTCGACCATCCCGTTGGCCTGTGGCCATCTCGGAGTTATCTTCCGATGGTGGAAGCCCATATACCTCACAAAGTTCTCGAAGTCTGTGCTCATGAACGGCGCTCCGTTGTCGGATTTTATGATCCTGGGTATTCCATATGTGGACAACATGCGGTCCAGTACTGGGATGACACTGGAGGCTGCCGTGCTGTCTACAATTTGTGCGTCCGGGAATCTGGCGTGTTCATCTATTAGTACTAACACATAGGTGCCATTTCTGAGAGGTCCAAAGAAGTCCACCGCCAGTTCTTCCCATACATGTTTCGGTAGTGGCGACATGTGGAGTGGGTTTGGGTGCGGAGGCGGTGCTACCTGTGCACACGTCGTGCATTGTCCTATAATTTTCTCCACCATCATGTCCAGCTTGGGGAACCACACTTTTTCCCTTAGTAGTCTCTTGGTGGCAACCACTCCTCGGTGGCTTTCATGTGCTACCTGGATTGTTCTGGTGCGCAATGCCTTTGGGAGGAGTACTTTGCACCCTTTTAATATTACGTGATCATTGACAATGGAGAGTTCGTCCCGGACATGGTCTATTAGTTTGATGTCCTCTTGGGTCTCTTCCGATTCGTGCTGCGCCTGTTGACGCATGTGTGCCCTCCTGTCTTCCTGTATGCAGTGTCGTACAATTCGTAGAGCCGGGTCTTGTTCTGAGTGTGCTATGATGTCTGCCCACCCCACTGGTAACGGTTGTAGGTGGTGAACCACATAATTGAGATATTCATCGGCAATGGATGGTTGGGGGTTGGCAGGGCCCGTCGCGTGGCGCGACAGATAGTCCGCTGGATTGTCTTCTTTTCCAGGCCGATGCTTGATGATGAACTTGTAGTCCTGCAGTCGTAGGCCCCATCGGGCTATTCTGGGCGGCATCCTTGACTTGGGGTCTCCGTAGATTGTAAGCAGTGCCTGGTGGTCCGTGATGATGGTGAACTCCTTGCCATACACGAACAGGTGAAAGTACTTGCATGCCCATACCACCGCTAGGCTCTCCTTTTCAGCCTGGGAGTAGGCTTGTTCTGTCGGGGTTAGGCTCCTGCTGGCGTATGCGACAATGTATACTTTTGCGGGTTCCAGTGGGTCAATTTGTGTTAATATGGCGCCCAGACCGACGGGGCTGGCGTCCACTATTACCTCGGTGTGCCTTTTGGCGTCAGAGTAAGCCATGTCCTCTGCCCTTGAAATGGCATCTCGTATCGCCTCAAACGCCTTTTGGCAGTCTGTGGACCATGTGTAGGGTTGATCTTTGCACGTTAAAAGGCGCAACGGGTTGCTGATGGTTGCGTAGTCCTTTAAGTATCTGGAGCAATAGCTGGCCAGTCCCAGGAAGGAGCGAAGCTCCGTCGTGTTCGTTGGGTGTGCGGCTGAGTTGAGTGCCGCAACTTTCTCCGGGTCTGGTCGCATCCCTTTGTCAGAGAATATGTGGCCGAAGAACCGTAGTGAGCCTTTCCCGAACTCGCATTTGGTCTTGTTGAGTGTTAGTCCGGCCTCTTGCAGTGCAGCGCACACTCTGTGGAGAGCTGTGTCGTGCTCTTCTTTAGTCTTTCCAAATACGAGGACGTCATCCGAGTAATTCAAGCAGTTGGGCACGTGTCTGATGACTTTGTGTATTTCCTCTTGGAAGATTTCGGCTGCGGATGATATCCCGAAGCTAAGCCTTTTATACTGGAATAGACCCAGGTGTGTGACGAATGTCGTGATGTACCTGGATTCGGGAGCAATCTCAATTTGATGATAGCCTTTCGTGAGGTCCAATTTCGAGAAAACCTGTGCCCCGTGGAGGAGGTGTATCACGTCAGTGATCCTGGGCGCCTGGTGCCTTTCCCTCTCAATGGCCACATTGGCTCTCCTCATGTCGACGCACAGGCGTATCGATCCGTCCGGTGACTTCTTGGGGACGGGAACGATGGGGGACACCCATGGGGTGGGCCCTGAGACTGGTTCAATGACGTTGAGCTTGATTAGCTTGTCTAGCCCCACTTCGACCTGGTGTTGTATGTTTATCGGAATGCCCCTGTAGTGCTGGGCGACGGGCGGTATCCTCGGGTTTATGTGCAGCTGTTCCTTTCGATGTTTTAGTTTTCCTAGGCCTTTGAACAGATTGGGGAATGTCTGTTCAATGGCGTCCGGTCTGGCAAAGTATTTATGGGCCATAAGCTGGTACAGTATGTGCACCAGACCCATCTCGACGGCTGTCTTAAAGCTGAGGATGCACCCGCTGTTGGCTTCCGTCTTCAGGATGTGTAGCGTGATCTTTGCCGCGTGCGAGTTGTGCACGCAGCATGCTGATATTATTCCTTTGCATGGGAGCGGGGTTGTAGCTCCATAAGGGTATATGTCCACTGACATATATCTTTGGGGGGTTGTTGAGTGAGTTGTACGCCTGTTCACTTATTATGTAAACTGTCGCCCGCCGTGTCTATGAGGAATTCCAGAGGTGTGTTGTTGACTTGTAAAAGGAGCGTCGGACTGTGTTGGGTGGCTGTGGCGTTGTTGAGTGCCCACACGTACCCTTTTTTCCATTGATCGTCCTCTGACGACTGGGATTCGCTGCCTGACGGGGATCTCATCTCAATGTAACGGACGAACCGTCTTCTTTGTGATCGCCTTGATCCGTCAGATGGCCTTCTGTCGTCTCTGGCGTAGGCGCTCCTTCGAGGTTTTTCTTCTCTCCGGGGTCCCGTCTGGTCTTCTTCTCCTCTGCCTGCTGGTGGGCTGTGTCGCGAGCTTCTCCTTCTCTCCTGTTGTCTCGGTCTGCTGGGTCCCTGTCCCGGCGGATTCTTGCAGACTGCTCTGTAGTGGTCCATTCCGCCGCAGGCGGCGCACTTTTGTCCTACTGCTGGGCAGTCACCCACGTGTGGATACTCGAACCCGCATCTGTAGCACGTGGCGTCTGTTCCTTTCCCTCCCGTTGAGAGCGCAGTGTGCAGTCTGTTAATAGCATCTGCATTCGGTGTCGGGTGTTGAATGGTGACCTTGCCTAGGCTGTCGAGCTGCGACTCAACTGCGGCTTCCATCCTGGCAAGTGCGAGGATTTCCTCGAGGGACCTTTGTTTTTGGAGCAGCTGCTTCCTGAAAGGCCGCGAGATGCAGCCGGCTATGACTTGGGATCTTAGCGCCTCGTCATTTGAGTACCTATGGAATTCACAGTACTTTAACTTGATGCGTAGGTGCATCACAAAGTTATCAAGGGACTCTCCTTTTTCCTGTCTAGTAGTATGAAAGACATGGCGCTCGTAGTCAATGTTTGTATGGGGCGTGAAGTATTCTGATAGCTTCCCATGTAGTTCTCCATAGGTGACCGTGTCTACGTTCATCAGTTCGCCTGCGATGTCCCTGACAGCGGGGCCTACTGCCATGAATAGGGTGTTTTTCAGCATCGCGTCATCGGTCAAACCGATTGTCCCTGTGTAAAATTTAAAATCCCTGAGCCATATGACCCATCTGGGTCCTAGGTTGGATGTGTCTCTAACATCAAAAGGGCCCGGTAAGGGTAAGTTTTGTGCGGCGGTACCTGATGTTGGTGCCTGTTGGGGGCCATCAGCCACGGCTCCAGATCCGTCCGATGAGGAGGCTACGGGGCTCGCTGGGGCCGACATGTCCGCTGTAGCTGTAGTGGACACCAGGCACGCCTATTCAGGCTTCTGCCGTGCTGTGCTGTAGCCCTCAGCACATGTTGGTGGTGTGCAGCCTCTTCACGGGCTGTTGCATGTCCTTTTGTGCTGTCCCCTGGGTCCCTGGCACTTCTTGGGGCCTCCCGCCGACTGCGGGTTGATGTGAGAGGGGGGGCGGGACCAACGCCCGCACCTGCCAGCGGGTCCGCGTTCGCCTCACAGAGCGCAAACGTGCCTGGGCCCACGTGGTGTTTGCGAGGGGCCGCTTCCCTCCTTGGCACTCCGTGCCTGCGTCAGATCTGGCGGGTCCCTGTTCCCGTGAGGTGCGCCGACGTGCCACGCCGCTCGACCGCGGTCCTCCGTGGCACCCCGGGCCTTCGGAGCGGAGGTGCGCCGACGCGCTGCACCCGCTCGCCTGCGGGCCTCCTGTGGATGCGAGTGGGTACGATGTACCCCTCGTTGCCAAATGTTGGGTTTTGCGCGGGCCCCGTAAACCGCTTGGAACACAGGTCACACGGGAGCCGGGATATATGCAACCTCTTTATTCTTCGGTGTCACAGGAACTGCCCCAACATTTCCCCGCCCTCTCCCTAGCCCAACGTCACTTCCCCTTGTCTGGGGTACTAAAACCGCAACGGCGGTCTGCCCGCACAACGATGTGGGCGGGCTGCAGAGCCCTCAGTAACAACCTGACACTTTCAATCCAAAGGTACATATTTCCGTTTATCCGCGTGTTTGTGCAGTGCTGCTGGCTATTGGAGACCATCAGTGAGACAGGGAGGCATTAAGTGCCGAGTGGCGTGGACTTGGGTAGGATAATGCAGGGGTGTGTCCTCCTTTCAAAACATGTTGTATGTGTTGTGCTTCCAGCACCCTGTACTCCACGCCCTGCACCCTGTACTCCACGCTGACAGAGCAATTGTTAGTTTAGGCCTTCAGGTGGTGCTTGCACCACCTATAAGCCGAAACTATTTCAATCAATCAAAAAATTCTTTATGCAGAGTAATGCCATAGAAGAACAGCACATAAATACCTATGAATACAAGACAGCAAAAACATAAAAAGCAAGTGCAATTTCATAATGATTACATAGATAAAACATTATTTTTAAAAATGTCATGATAAGAAATAAATAAAAAAGACAAGTTCAGGTCAGTAAAATCATCTTATTGCAACATCGGGTCCAATGGATGTTGTAGCACCGACGGGAGTCACTCACAGCCCCTTACATAGCAGGGGAGTCAATATAGCAGGCTAAAGTGGGATTGATCAACACAGGGAGAGGTAACTCACAGCTCTTCAAATACTTTAAAATCAATCTCTTTCAGGGTAGAGGAAATGTGAGCAGGACCCTGGATAGATGTGTTATTCCATTTAAACCACAAACAGAAACAAGATAAGAGCGATGGATCGATTGTACGCTCTGGTTCTACATCAGCTGTTGGGTCTTTTGAATAATGCCCAGTAAATAAACGTAGCCACTGACGTAACAACCTGCAGTTCTTGGCTGGAGGTCAGAGAGCTCAGTGTGTCAGTGGCAGTCGTTACACTTGCCTCCCTCAAGATTGGCTTTATATAAAGGCACCTCAAGCTCTTGAGGCTTGTACAGAAAAATAGAAAAATGGCACACAGTATCAACATTCAGATTGCACAAAGGACATACGTCTGTCTGTTATGACATAGCACCTGGCAGGATGAGCTGTTCGTGTGTGTGTGTGAGTGAAGTGGAGCTTGGAATGTGGTGTGAGGCCTGATAACTAGGGTTCAGGGGCGCTCCATTGATGACGGTAGGGGGAGAGAAAAAGAGAGAGCCATAGGGAGTAGAAGCTAGTTACCTGCTCTCCTTACTTACCTTCCTACCTGCAACTGTAACAATAAAGCAAGATTACCTTTTCTACATACCTGGCTCTGGAGTGGTTCCGGTGTCCTGCCTGAAGTTAATGCCACTCCAAGATACTACACTGTGTTATCACAACCCCAGGATTCTGCGTCTGATGCTAGCCTTAAGGTGGCCAAACGGAAGTTGAAGTATAGGGCTCACGCATATGATGGTTCAGAATAATCCAGATATGCCTCAAAGTCAAATTCAAGCTTTCTCTGAAGGTATTCATCTGCCAGCGTCAATGTATAACAATCACTGATCATATTTTCTCTGTTTAGGGAGATTATGGCTTTCTTGACCCTGGTTAGAGCTACTTTATTAAGGCGCTCGGGTGGCTCCAAAGGTCTTGCTCATTCAGAATGAATGGCCCATGGTAAGCTCTTCCCTCTAGGTAGACTAAGCAGATGAACAAGAGCATGGAGAAATAGCTCCAACTGTGGTTAGACCCTAGACTTAACCGATAGACCACTGGTTACATCATTATGTCTTTGGCAATTGAGGCAAAGCCAACCTCCATCTGAATAAGGGCATTGGGGTCCCTCGGGATAACAAATACAATTTCTTCAAGAATGCATTCTCTGTAATAATCAAATTTGAGGTCCTCGCATAGCCACACATTTCTGCCACACAGGTGCCAGACAGCATGGCCTGTTTCTTATATAATTCAATAGCAGGGGAGGTAGCTCTCCTGCCATGATGGCTGTGGTAGCTCAGTATCCCACCACAATATTTGGACAGATTAATAGATGTTTTGTCAATTTGGGAAGACCAAAACCTGTTTTCGTTAAATCTGACCCCCAAATAATCATAGAATTTCACTTGCTCAAACACAGTTCCCTCGACACTGACCATTCTCTGTTGTTGTTTGGCAAACTTAAGTCTAAATACCATGGATTTAGTTTTCTCACTGTTGAGGGAAAGCCTGAGCTCGCCATACCTTCTTCTTCACAAAGGACATCAAGATCACCTTAATCCCCTGGGGTGAGGTAGATAGTAAAACTGCCTCATCCCCAAAGCAGAGTGCTGGTAGTTTGTCTAGTCCCAACTTAGGGGGATACAAGCATTCCTCAAGCTATGTCCTCGTGCCTTCATCAATAAAGATGCTAAACAGGAGGGGGCCCTGCCTGAACCCCCCGGAAACCTCATTGTCTCACCTGCCAAGCCATATCGAATTGCTGCTTTGTTATTATGGTAAAGTGGTTTCACAATCGACAACAGCTTGGCTGGTATATTTCTACAAAATATGCCAAAGCAAGTCGCGGGGTACCCCATCAAATGCTGTTTTGAGGTCAACGAATATAGCGTATAAATTCATCCTTCATCCTTCTCAAAACGATATACTTTTTCACCAGGACAGACAAGCGAAAGCACTGTTCTACAGTGCCTTTACCTTTTTGGAAGCCTGACTGCACTTGGTGAAATATGTTATATTCGTCAGCCCATACCTGGATGTGGTTTAGGATTGGCTTAGCAAAGGGTTTGCCCGTACAGTCCAACAGGGAGATTTTGCTTGATAACTGACTTGGTATTCTCTCACGCCCTTTTTGTCAATTGGAATTATTACTGCATGCTGCCAAGAGATAGGAAGGTGTTCAGGTTATGCCGTAAATCATTTCCATGGGACGGGTGCCCAAATCAAAATGTCATCCTTAAAAATATCACCCGGGATACAGTGGGCCCGAGGCTTTCCCCCATTTGTGGGTACAAATAGACGTAACAATTTCATCAAGAGTTGGGTAGACACCTTCCTCCTTCAACAACATGTTCAGCATAGGCTCAATCGATGTTAACTACCGTTATACGTTGAGGCTCTTCCCTAGTATAGAGGCTTAAAAAGTGTGCACAACATTTGTCCGGAATAATGCTGCTTTCTATATCTGGGGGGCCATTTATCTCCGCTTCCACTACCAGTTTCCAGAAGGCAATTGTGTCTCCCCTTTCACAGGCCGATGTAAATCACTCCCATTCCATTTTTAGAGACTCCTCTTTCTTAGTCTTGATCAGATTTTTGTACTGTAGCACAGAGGTGTACTTTATCAACCGGGGGTCCGCTGGCTAAACTATCGACCAATACCTGCTTTGCGGATGAGCATTCATGATGGGGAAGGAGGATAGCGCAGGGGCAATTGGTTCATCTTGCAAGCAAGACAACACAACGCAGCGCAACACAGTTTTGAATCCTTATCCCATGCTTAGAAACCAATCTCAGGTTATAAGGAACAAGTTACTTACCTGTAACTGTTGTTCTCCAGCATGGGTCTGGCATGGATTCACATGCTCATGAATATTCCCCGTCGTCAGGCCGGGAATCCTCGGTATAGAAAAAAATCAGTATCAGTTTCGTTTCTGATCTGTCTTTCTTAGTAGTAACCAATCACTGGTCTCTGGGTCATACTGCCCCCAGCCAATGACTGCCCTCTCCCTAAGCCCCGCCTCTGGCAGCCATCCTCAGATTTGGTAGCACGTAAAGTGGTAGTATGACCAAGTGAAGAGCCGCAGAGGGGTAGGCGGGAGGGTTCGCATGTGAATCCATGCCAGACCCATGCTGGAGAACAACTGTTACAGATAAGTAACTTGTTCCTTCTCCAGCATGGGGTCTGGCATGGATTCACATGCTCATGAATAAGAGAATACATAGCAGTACACACATGCACAACCACGGGAGGTGGCAACAGGCTCAACATTAAGCAATACAACAACTCAACATTAAGCAACTCTTACCTCCTCACCAGTCTCACCTTAAGCGAACAGGTTGCGCAGCACTGCTTGGCTGACCCTGGACTCCTCCCTGGAGTCCCGATCGACGCAGTAGAATCTTGTGAAGGTGTGCGTCGACCTCCACGTTGCAGCCCTGCAGATGTCCAGCAGGAGCACACCAGACAGGAATGCCGTGGTAGCAGCGATCGCTCTGGTCGAATGGGCTCTCGGACGGCCGGGCAGCGGTCGGTTTGCCAACCGGTGACAGTGCATGATGCAGCCGGAGAGCCATCTGGAAATGGAACTCTTCGAGAGATCCTTCCCTTGGTTCACAGTCCCAAAGTTCACAAACAGCTGTGACGTCTTCCGAAAACTCTTTGTGCGGTCCACGTAGAACTTCAGCGCTCTAGCTACATCCAGCGAGTGCAAAGTCCTCTCGGCCGGCGACGAAGGCGACGGGAAGAAAACTGGCAACACCAAGGGCTCGTTGAGGTGGAAGTCCGACGGCACCTTGGGCATAAAGGAGGGGTGTGACCTCAGCACCACCCTCGTGTCATGAAAAGTCAAGTATGGAGGCTTGCAAGATAGGGCCTGGATCTCTCCCACTCGTCGTGCGGAGGTGATGGCCACGAGGAAAGCTGTCTTCCATGACAGGAACTTCAAAGGCGCCGAATGCATAGGCTCGAATGGGGCCCCCATGAGCCTGGTCAGCACCACATTAAGCTCCCACACCGGGGCAGGGGCCTTCACCGGCGGGAATGATCAGAATAGTCCCTTCATGAATTCTTTCACCAGGCGATGAGACCACAAGGACGCCCGTCCCGTAGTCCTGGTATATTGGGAGATTGCAGCTAGATGTATTTTGATGGAGGCGTGAGCCAGTCCAGCTTTGGCCAGCGACAGTAGGTACGGCAGTACTTGAGGGGCCGTAATCCGCAGAGGGTTAATCTTCTGTGCACGGCACCAGACAGAGAACCTCTTCCATTTATGTCCGTAGCACTTGAGAGTTGAGGACGCCCTGGCCTTTGCGAGAACCTCTCTGCAGTCGGCCGGGATGTCGTACCCTCCAAACTCTAGTGCTGCAGGAGCCAGACCTGCAAGTTCAGCGACTAGGGTTGTGGTGAAGAATGGCGCCTCCTTCTCTGGAGAGAAGGTCTGCGTCCGTCGGCAGCTTGACTGGTGGGGACGTTGACAAGTCCAGAAGGTCCGGGAACCAGATCTGTTTCGGCCACGCCGGTGCGACGAGGATCATCCTGCACCGGGACCTCTTGAGCTGGTTGATGAGCCGGAGCAGCAACGGCAGCGGAGGGAACGTATAAAGAAATAGGCAGTCCCAGGGGAACGAGAAAGCATCGCCCATGCTCCTCGGCTGGGGGAACCTACTGGCGAACCTCCGGCACTTGGAATTCGTCGCCGTCGCGAAGAGATCGATTTGGGGTTCGCCCCATCATCGGAAGAGTCGATCCACTTGATCCTGGCGTAGCTCCCACTCGTGGCACGAGCGCAGCTCCCTGCTGAGTGAGTCGCCGATCGTGTTTTTTATTCCTGCCAGATGAAGAGGCACCAGAAACATCCCCTGGGTGACGGCCCAATGCCACAGATCCTGGGCTTCCTTGGATAGGGCAGGGGACCTGGTTCCGCCCTGCTTCCGGATGTAGAACATCGTGGTGGTGTTGTCGGTGAAGATCCTCACCACCTTGCCCTTGAGGGACGGAAGAAAGGACCTGAGGGCCCAGAACACTGCGTGGAGCTCCAAGATGTTGATGTGGAGAGACTTCTCCTCCGGGAGCCAAAGGCCTCTCGCGTGAAGATCTCCGGAGTGCGCTCCCCAACCTTCCAGGGAGGCGTCCGTCATCACCGTCACCTGGGGAGCTGGGGTCTGAAAGTCAGTACCCGTCGACAGATGGGAGCGGGTACCCCACCACCGGATCGCCTGACGGAATGTCTCGTTGAGAGAGATCCTGTCCTTGAAGCTGCCCGTCGACTGGACCCAGCGGGCGTCGAGGAACTCTTGTAAGGGGCGTATCCGAAGCCTGCAAAGGCGCACCAGATAAATGCAGGAGGACATCATCCCGAGGAGGGATTTGATAGATCTTACCCTGGCCATGTCCGTGGCCAGCAGACGCTGCACCTTGCCCAGAATGGTCCTGGTCCTTTCCTCCGACGGCGAGGCCAGCCGCGCCACTGTGTCGTGCTTGGCTCCCAGAAACAGGGTGACTTGCGATGGAACCAGGTGGGATTTTGGAAAGTTGATGGAGAATCCCAGGTCCGGGGTAGACGTGGGTAGACTTGGATCCCCTGCAGGCGCAGCCGCGCCGCCACCGGTGCAAGGCACTTGGTAAACACCCTGGGTGCTGACTTCAATCCGAACGGGCGGGCTTTGAACTGGTAGTGCCGCCCTTGGACCACGAACCTGAGGAACGTTCGGTGTCTTTTTAGAATGGGGATGTGGAAGTACGCATCCTCCAAGTCCAACGATGACAGGAAATCACCCTCCTCCAGCTGTCCCAGCACGTGCTGGAGGGTGACCATACGGAACTTCTGTGCCTTGATGTACTTGTTCAGTCGTCGTAGGTCCAGGATGGGGCGCCATCCTCCTGTCTTCTTTTTTACGAGGAAGTACGTTGAGTAAACTCCGGAGCCCCGAAGCCTCTTTGGGACGAGCTCGATGGCACCCTTCTTGAGCATCGCCCTTACTTCCAACAGAAGTTGAGGGACGTGATTTTCCTTCCTGGCCACGGGTGGAACGCGAGGGCATTTCTTCTGAAACTCGAGGGCATGCCCTTGGGCCAGGGCATCCAGCACCCAACGGTCGGTGGAGATGGACTCCCACACGCTGACGAACCTCGCCAGCCGGCCTCCCATCGGGGTGCTTCGGCGGGGGCCCGACCCCACGGTCGGTTCAATCTTGTTTGGAGGCCGCCTTGCCTCCTTGACCTCCCTGTCGACGACGACGGGCACCACCTGACTTGCCACGTCCCCTGTAGGCTTCCTGGGACAAAGATCTTGGAGCATGGCGGTACGTGGAGGAGCCACTGACGGATCCCGAAGGGCATGTCCAAAACCTTAGCTTGTACGTCCTGGCGGAAATCCGTGGCCTTGAGCCATCCTCGTCGTCTCAAGCAAACGCTGTTGCCCAACTGACGGAAACCGGTGTCGGAGATGTCCGTTGCCACCGTGATGGCGTGGTCTGAAGCAATCTCACCCTCCTGTAGGATTTCAAGGGCCTCAGCCCTTTTGGCGTCCGGAAGGAAGTCCAACAGAGGGGCGATTTTGAACCACAACTCCCTGTCGTAGCGGGCTACGATAGCCAGGGCGTTGGCCGCCTTGATAGTCGTCGCTGCGGATGAGATGATCCGCCGTCCCATCATGTCCAATTTCCTGCCCTCGCCGTCCGGCGGGGAGGTTGATGTCGAGGCCGATGCCCCCCCAGCTTTCTTCTTTGCCGCCGCCGAGACGACCGAATACGGGGTAGGTTGCACCCGAAGGCACAAGGGGGCAGCGTCGGGGACCCGGTACTTCTTCTCGTACCGGTCCCTCTTTGCCGGCGCCGTGGCAGGGTTCTTGAGGAGGGCGAGCCCCTCATCCCAGATGTCATCAAGAAGCGGTACGGCGAGGACCGTCTTCCTTTTAGCCTCGCGCCATTGGTAAAGGAACCCTTCCTTCTTCTTCTCTTCTGGGCAGAGATGGAAGAGCTCGGATGCCCTGGAAATCATGGCATGAAAGGATCCAATCTCGTCCGGCGGGGACGCCCGAGCAGGGGGCGACAGGGGACACGTCCCGTCATCGCCTCCGTCATCATCTGTACCTGTCGTAGCCGTGTCCGTGCCTGTATCATCCCCGTGGGTAGTAGACCGGGGGGAAGGCAGAGCAGGCCGTAGAGGTGGGAGAGATGGCGTAGGATGCGTCCTCCTCCTCTTATGCGGTGGACTTTCCGAAGGTCCTGGCTCCGGTTCCCCCGTCGGGTCTGGCTCAGGTACCTCTGTCGGGGGGAGGGGCAACCTTGTCCTTATCTCCGAACATAAGGACTGAATCACTGACAAAATTGCCGCTGAAGTGTCCTGTGGCTCCGGAAATGACAGGCTTGAGGGCTCTTGAGGAGCCTTGTGGGCGACCCCGTCGCTCTCGTCGTCGCCCTTGTTGGGATCCCTCCCGATGAGCTCTTCTTCAGAGGTCGTGTCCGTATCCACGATGGCCACCAGCCCCTCCCCCACCTTTTCCAATGAGGACTTCGTGGGGGTCTTCCCAATGGGCCTGAAAGACGACTCCCTCTGCGGTGGCAGGGAGACTCTGGGTCCTGAGGGCGCCTCCACTGGTGTAGCCTCCACAGGCTGAGCCAGGGCCGCGGCGACATCCTCAATCGAGGTCTTAGCAGGGTGAATTAAGGCCATCGTCACCTTCTGGACTCCTGGGGCCTTCACCTTGGGGGGAGGGTCCAAGCCTCGCTCCCCCTCTGCCGGAATCTTCGAGATCGACCAGGGCCTCTCCAGAAGCTTCGCCGGGTTCTCGGACTTCTTCTTACCCAAGCCAGAGCTTTGGCTCGTGGTTGATGGCGCTGGGGAGGATGCACCCTGCCTGGCAGCCAAGGAGCCCGACCGTTGGGCATTCCCGGTGCCCGCGGACTCGCGGTGCTTAGCCTTTTGTTGGGCCCCCGTCGCCGGGGTGCCCTCACAGAACTTAGAAGACCGCTCGGACTTCTTTTTCTTCTTCTCGCCTGACGGGCTCTTCCCTTCCAGCCAGTTGGCGAGATGGAGGTGGCGATCCTTCATGGTCCACTCCGACATGTTCCCACAAAACGCGCAGTCCTTCTCCGTGTGCGTCTTGTCCTCATGGAGACAGTAGAGGCATAACGAATGCTCGTCCTCCTTGAAAACATTCTGAAGCTGGCATCCAGGGCAGGTCCTGAACAGCTTCCCGGGCGTCGAGCTTCCTTTCTCCTGGGCCATGTCCGGGGTTGAAATCGTCACCCTTGAGGGGCGTAGAAAACTCCGAAACGAATCCCCGTTGATCGGATCCAGAAACGGTGGAGCTTGAGGCTCTATTTAACCGAAAAATGAGAAAAATCTCCTGAAAAAAGCACGAAAACGCAGCAAAAGCTTGAGAGCTACAGCACGAGGACTCCCAACACTTGAACGTGCGGTAAAAATCTGAGGATGGCTGTCAGAGGCGGGGCTTAGGGAGAGGGCGGGGCAGTATGACCCAGAGACCAGTGATTGGTTACTACTAAGAAAGACAGATCAGAAAGGAAACTGATACTGATTTTTTTCTATACCCAGGATTCCCGGCCTGACGACGGGGAATATTCATGAGCATGTGAATCCATGCCAGACCCCATGCTGGAGAAAAGAACAATTATAATATCATTATAATTATAATGATCGTACCAAGCATTTTTGGCCATTGCAAAAAATGTTTTTCTCTGGACCTGCTGCATGTTACAAAGGGTTGTACATTACCTACTAACTTCCCAAACTCCCCTAAACCATCAACATCTAAAGCCCTCTAATTGAGAATGTTTGTTAGGTTTTGCAGCATCATCTCATTGATTGATAGTTTGCCATCACATTGCACCAACTTAGGCCACTTAACCACTCTTCGAGCGTGACCTATAATGGAGTTAGTCTGCACACACTGGGGTTCTCTACTGGACCCCAAATGGCTCCGTAGCCAGGCCAAAGTGACCAGTAGAAGCTTGTGGCCACTTTCCTTTTTGTTCATATTTTCAAAATGGACAACCTAACCCCAGAGTTTGGCCGACATAAGAACTTAATGTATAAGAGAGGATCCATTCAGATCAACAAATGTCTTCCCTGTGGGCTGGTCACTACTAAAGCGTCCATTGCATGCCCTTAGTTCCAATAAATACAAGGCACAGGCGACATCAACCGGGGCTTTGGTGATCTGGAGGACATTAATCGGGAGATGCCACAGGCTACAACTTGTTCTTCCCACATTTCGTCCAGCACAAGCAAAGGCTCAAACTGCAGGTTGAAGTCTCCAACCACCAATGTGTATACCTCATGTGCAGCTCGACCTTCACTTGCACCCAACAAGTCAACCAGCAGATCGATTGTGACCATCGTGTGGGGTCTGCTGTACACATTAAACATCAAGAAATGGTGGCCCTCTGGTATTGGGGCCTCAATTGATTGTAAGTTCATTGAACCTGTGTCTTGTACTGACAATCTCCAATTCAGTGAGTAATCGAACCAAGCAGTCAAACCTCCATGGGCTTCCCTTAGGTCCCTGGAGTGCTGGACTATGAAAGGAATGACTATTGGATTAAAATAGAAATGGGGGGAAATGGCATTTGAGGAGGGTCCCAAAGCTTGAAGGTGTTGCTCGGTTATTTGCCCACCCATTGACTGCCCATGGCCATGTTAATCCCTATGCCCATTCCCACCCAGTCCCTGCCCCTCTCCACCCAAAACTCAAAGCAGTCTTCTAAGAGTTAATGACTTAATTGGAGCTGTAAACCTGCTACTGGTCTAATAACAATGTCTTCACCTATTCTACAGTCAGCCACTTCCTTTATCTAATAACAATGTCTTCACCTATTCTACCGTCAGCCACTTCCTTTATAAGCAGTATGTGTGTCCTTCACTGAAGTCATGTTTAAAACACACATTGGCAAAGCCAACAGTTTGCCAAACACTGGTATTAGTTGCCCAGGTATTCGTACCATCAATAGTCTGTTAATAGCCCTACAGCAGTGCCTTTTCCATGCCTACACAAAAGCCCAAATTGTTGGCATTGTCAATGCTTGTTTCTATTTGGAAGCCGGCGGGGCGTCAGTGTTCAGGCAGCCTCTCTTTGACGTTACATATCCTGCATAGGATAAATGACAGCAGACATGCCCAGTGAAATGGTGAGGCACCCGGCTGGAGGCGGACCATCAAGCCAAATTAACCAACAGTGTTTTCAAGAGTTAATTCGGCATGAGGTAAGTATAGAAAACTCTTATGTGTTTGTGAGTGTGACTGTATAACCAGCTTAAATGTTGGTGTGCAGTTGTTTAGAGATATAGCTTTCACAGTTACCAATTTATGACTTTGTCCATGTCATGGAAGTGGCGTTTGAATTATTCTAGGAAAATAGTTTGTGTAGTTAGTTTTAGGAAAAGGGATATTGGAAGTGCCATTGTAATGGTTATGTATTTATATCGCGTCTTTGTGCTTTCCATATGGCCTCATTACAAAGGCAGCGAAGACGATGGTGTTTCATTCCAAACCATGGAAGGCAATAGTCACTGGCAATTTCACCTGCTAAGGGTCTCATTACAGGTTTTGCGGTGTGGGTAAAAAGTGGCAGTAATTCCGTTATTGCCACTTTTCCTGCACCTCCTAATTATAATTTTTGGTAGATTTACCACCGGCAGAATTACCATGCAGTAAATATGCTGATTTATGGGGGGGGGGGGGTGGCAGATTCACCCTCAGCT
This sequence comes from Ambystoma mexicanum, assembly GCF_040938575.1. Classification (NCBI taxonomy): domain Eukaryota; kingdom Metazoa; phylum Chordata; class Amphibia; order Caudata; family Ambystomatidae; genus Ambystoma; species Ambystoma mexicanum. The sequence continues at coordinate 223,368,391 of NC_090935.1, forward strand.
TGTTGCTGGAGGTAAATCATTCAGTTTACCTCCAAAAATCAGCAGATCTACCATGCAGTAATACCGCCAGCGATAAATCCATCAAAAATCCCCATGGATTCCTATGGACTCCAAAATGGGGAATTAGCACCACTTGCAATCCCGTGGTTACTCCACGGGACCAAGTGGCAGTAACAATAATCGTGTTTGGTGGTATTTCGGCAGATTTACCGCTGAAATACTGCCAAACCCGTAAGGAAGCCCTAAGTGAGCAGACAGTCCATGCTCTGGAACCAACAGCTTGTGTGTGCATACATGTATCATTAACAAAAAATGTTTTATTAAGTGCATTTGGTCAATTAACCATTCACACTACATATAAAAGTCATTAATAAAAAAATAAATGTAAAAATGCATGAAATACACATCTAAAATTTCATTTCAGGACAATTCCTTAATAGAAAAAACAAGATGGCCAAATTTAAAACAACATTATAGAGCAATTCAGTCCCATAATCTGGCTTTCACTGTACTCCAAATATGGTGCGCCCCTGAGGTAACAACCAGCGATTCAACCCCGTACAGTAAACTCCAGGATTGGTCATGTTGGACATTTCTAAACTTGGCATATCTTTTATCGTAAAAGCATTGTAGCCTAGGGCATTGGGTTAGGATGTGCCGCGTGGTCTCATCCACTTCTCCGCATATCCTGCAGAGTCTTGTCTCTCTAGGCATTCCTTCCCAGGGTCCGGTATAAACCAAGACCGGCCAAGATGTCGAACCTTAGGAAGAGAATACAAGGAATCAGCCCAGGAAAGCACAGCTTAGTGAGGTAGCCGCGATGGGAGCATTGCACATATCTTGGTCCTAAAGCCAATTGATCTGGTCTTGATACGACATTTTCTCCTCGATGTTTGCAAGATGGAATTCGATCTCCGGCGGTACTTCACTCACACCAATATCCGAGAAGAGTCTCACGACTGTTTGTTCCATCTCTCCAGACCACATGCTCCTAGAGAATCTTTGCGAGTGTCCCACTGTAAGATTCAGGAGTCTTGGTTTATGGGAGTCTTCTAGGGTGATAGATCTTTGCCCTCAGCCTACACACAACAACCTCCCAAAGTGAATTCAGAGACTGTAGGCCAACTTTGAGCCTACTTGTCTGGACTGGTACCGAACTGGGTAGGTCCAGCAGTGAGCGTAATATTTTTGCCTCAACCAACCCTCTGAGCTCTCCGGAAGCACCTCCAATGCATACATTATTCCTGACTAGGAGTTGTGCGGCAGCCCTTAAATGCACCGATAACGCTATTGCCGCCATATTTAAGGGCTGGTCCTATTATGAGTTGGGTGGAAAGTTTGGAGTTTTGACTCCAGCTTTTTGCTGGAGGTAAGAATCCTGCTTTCTGCCTGTTTTCAGCTGTTTTGAGCTCTATTACAGCTGGCGCAATTACCGGCGGCGGTAATAGCACCCCCCCAACCTCACTGGGTCCAGTGTACCCAATCGGGAATAGGAACTTACTGCTGTACTGCTACTCGGTATCCAAAGTAGCAGTAATGCTATTTGCGCTGGCGGTATCTCAGCAGTATTACCGCCGGGATCCCGCCAGACTCCTGATAAGGCCCGGGGTCTTTATCCAGGGTGCATTTAAGAAAAACATTCAAGCTTGCTAATTTCTTTGGAAAACCCATAAGTGGAAACTTACCATGCAATGTGAAATCATGCACGTCAGTTAAGGACTCTGAAGGTCTGTGTGTGATATCTACAACACACATTGGACAGGATTAGTGGTCGATAAGGCCTTGTCTGAGATCAAAAGGCATGAGGAAGATAGTTCAATTACCTTAAGCTGGATAGTACCAGTCACAGGGTCCGCTTGAACTTGGCGGCATTATCTTGTTCCTGAGCGGTGACAGCATGTGAATCTATCAAGAGACATCCATGAACTATGATACCTAGGCACCGTATTATCTGGAGTAGGCCAAACTTAGACAGTTGGAGAAAGCCTATCACTAGGCCACTACTTTTCCAGATGCAGGTCCCCTGGAATCACACCTGGCTTTACATGTGCCTATATGCCTACTATTGTGGCTGGGTGGGCGTAGCCTCGTGAGTAATACCCCTCCCATAGATAGATGCTACTAGATGTGGCCTCAAGTGTACACTTAACTACACTGTGAGTAAAGTGACACAGTGCGGGCAAATCTAACAGAGTGCCCGCTCTGAAATCTATTAGGTGGGCGATGACTGAAAACGTCTTCCTCTAGTAGTCTTGTCGCTAGTAGTCTTGCCCAGTTTTACTGAATACAGATTCTTTAAAATGGACCATTTGCATAACATTTTATCAAAAATCTCCCCCTTGGGTACTAAGTCTGTCACAAAAGGAATGAATTGCCATTTGCGACTGTGATCCACTTTTTCATTGGTTTTATGTCCCTGTCCGACCCTGCCTGGAACCCTGCTCCCGGACACCCTTTCTTCTTGAACCATCAATAACATCAGAGCTTTAGTCAGAGTAGATGTGTCAGATTGGCAAATACTATGATATGATATGATATGATATGATAGGTTATATATAAGGTGCTTAATACCCAGAGGTTTCTAAGCGCGGACCCGGGGAACGAACCTTTGTTGCTCAGTGTCGTCTTGCTTCCAAGGCGAGCACGTTGCCGCTGAGCTATCCTCCCAATCCTCCCAAGCACTATGTACTGCTGGATGCCACCTCTGGTAAACAATGAGCATCCATCCAGCTAGACTGCAATGGAAAGTGGTGGACTGGCCTATAGGGAACTATGGAGATTTCCTGGTAGGCCTCTGCACCCTGGGCCTCTTTTGTGCGGTAACCTATTCTTGGTTCCCAGTCTGCCCCAGGTAGGGTGACCAGATTTCCAAAACGAAAAACCAGGACGACCAACAACATAAAAGAGGGACTACCCCTTCGCAGCCCACCAATTACCTCCCCTACTCCAACACACCCCCACAACCACCACCCATTACTATTTCCAGCACTTCTCCTTTCTATAAACTGTATATTATCTCATTTGTGTAGTTTTGTCTGTGAATCTTGGCATTTTTATTCATAACTGGCGTTTGCTCTAATTGATATGACAAGGCTTGCTGTACACTCATTTCCAATTCAGTCTCTGTGGTACAGTCAGTAAATGTTGTGACTTGTACCTCAAAGGTTGGGGGTCCGAGCCAACCCTTTGACTTCAAAATTCTGAAAGTTTCGTGAAAAGAAAATTCAATTTTAATGACCGTAGCCACCCAACACTGCAAACCCCAGACGGGGTTTCTAAAATGCAAAAACCACCGGAGCCCGGGACGGAGGGTGATTTCCCCGGACTGTCCCGGGAAAACCAGGACGTCTGGTCATCCTAGCCCCAGGCAGTGGACTGACAGCACTAAACATTAAAGATGACACATTAACCTTTACGGCACGGATTCATAAAGAGGTTAGTCCACAGGCCTGGATCTGTGGAATGCGCAAACCCGGAAGTATAATACGTTAATCTGCACCACGTGCATTCATTGTGATTTGGCCTTCACGGTGGGTGTGTCGATTTGATGTGGTGAGTCACTGTGCACATTTCTGTTCTCTTCCGTGTATTCACTCAGTCACGGCAGGATCTTTCTTTCCTGGCTCCTATGGAACACGTCAGACGCCAGGGCTTTGTGTTTTCACTTTAGAAAACTCTGCAGGTTTAAGAATGGTGATGGCAAAGAAGAGGATGGGTCCTTGTTCAAGCCCGTAGGACCTCTCCTCCTCTCAGCCAGGGCAGCAACGAAGATTGATCTTAATTCCTCGAGTTTCATTTCCGTAGAAGTGTTTCCCTTTAGTTATTTTAGTTGTGACAAGTTCTTTGGGGTTTTATACTTTGCATTTCAAAGTCATTTCATCAAGTTGTTTTCATCCACGATTATTGTTCCCACGATTTTCTGCATGTGTATCCCCTTATGCCTTAACCCTTAACTCCTAATACTTAACGTCTTACCCTCAACCCCTTAAACATGAACCGGTGTGCTTAAATCCTTAAAACCTGAACCTTACTCCCTAACCCTTTATTCTTAACCATTTAAGGATTAACAATTTGTGACCATGAAAATGGCAACGGGGCATGGCATATAGCTCATTAACCTAACATAACATAGCACACCACCCTAACCACAAGTCATTTAGCCCTGTATTCCTAAACTTTAACCCCTAATCCCTAAATCCATACCCTAATCATTTACAAACGTTATTCCCTAACCTTACCTCTTAGCCTCTAACCTCTTATTTTACCCACTATTACTCCTTAACTCCCTACCATTGAACCATAAACCCTAAACATATAACCTCATCTCCTAACTCTAATCCCACAAACACTTACACTCTTACACCCTTATTTCTATGCGTTAGCCCCCTTTCCCCTAGTCCCCACCTTTTTAAAACATGCTGCTAACCCCGAACAACACACCCATTAATGCTTATCACCCTTGCTCCTAACTTTATAATCCCTTCATTCGCACACTTTCCTCAAACAGCTCAAGGATACCTCTCGCGATGTAGAGCCAGAACATTTCCATGCAACATGGGTTTGATCCCCGGACGAGCACTTAGAAGCAGGAGGGGTCTGGCATGAAGCACCATATAAATAAACAATAAAATTAATTATAATAACCCATCCCCTAACTCTTAACCCCTAGTTAATATTGTGCGCACAACCTCTTAATCATTAAACCTTAACCTTTGTAGAGGAGCAGGTAGCTGCCTTCTCACTAGTTGCCGCCCCCTCACCACCGTCATACTGGAGTGGTCGGAGAAGAGCAGTAAATGGGACCCCTGATGCTGTTTCCGTACCACATTGAGTGTATGAGAGACGTTATGCCCTCAGACAGCTATACAGAATGTACCCTCTTGTTGAGCCAGTGGAAGGATGCCAGCACGCACCTATTGGCATCATGGAGCGTTAAGTGAAATCCGATGAAGGCAGGGTGATGTCATAAGGAAGATATATGAACCTATGTTGAAATGATATGAAAATACTTGAGAGTAACGATGTAACTGAAGAGAACCGTACCTAAAAGCTAAAGTAATCATGACTACAAAGAAGATGAAGTTACATATTGATGGACAACTGTAAATATGCAGCAACACAAAGTAGAAAGGAAACATATAGAAGCTAGAAGGTATATATAACATGGCTAGGCCGGCCATGATAGGAAAATGGATGGCAATTCTTGCCTGATGCAACCAAGCTTCCTCAGAAACAGATTTAGGCTGTATGATGAGCAGATGCGGAAGATAAGTTCTGTGTGTAGAACCGACGATGAGTCAAGGTTGGCCCAGAATAAAGGATTTTATTTTAAGGAATGAGCATAGAGCACAAAGGGAGTTACATGGATAAGCTCTGAATTTGGGACAATCCTCCTAGATTGAAGAAAACATCTGCATGATCCAACTATTGGTCAATTAAAAGTGTACAAAGTTCATATGAGATAGAGCAAGTCTCTAGAGGCCAAAAGGAGCACGTGCACCCAGCATAGTTCAATCAAATAGCAGAAAATAGAAGGTTAGTATGGACAAATTCGTGGTCTGCTAACACGTGATTTCGGAGAAGAGAACAAGGGCTATTCATTAAGCCTCAGACGAAGATAGTGGTGTGCTTACACTCCCTTGAATGTTCCCGACCAGTGAGCAGTAACTACAAAAGGAAGTATTTGGCTTATGGCCTACCGTGAGAGTTGATGGACTAATTGAGAAAACCTGGAATAGTCTGACGAGAATCAAACACCTAAGTTTCGTCTCGCTTATGTACTGCTAAAAGAGTTGAAAGTCCAAGGTTGGGATAGCATGCCAACCAATCAGTGGGTTTGAGGGACAACCTAACATTCAATGTTGCATAGATCAATCCACTGGCAGTTTGTCCATTATAATCAGAACTGTACTCATTCAGAGGTAGTTCAAGGTGTGTCCTACAGATAAGGGGTAGCCAATGATGCACTAATCCTTATATATTCTATAAGTAGATATGATCCCTTAACCAATCCTTCCCCACGATAGGTTTTGTATTTTACCACGTAGAATGGCGTCATAAAGGTCTCATATTGGGGTATAAAAACCTCTGTGTAATCAAGCTGATTTGTGAGTGTGCCTGCATCAATCAGTCCGATGTTTGTCTGGTCTCCCTACTTTGAATAAAGTAATGTTTTGTCATATTCTTTGAGTCTCTGGTTATTTGGTCTGTGATCTTTATTTGTAACTCCATTTAGCACAAGAGACGCTTCAAGGTGCTAGAGCGCACCTCTATTCCATAACTACTGAAAACTGAGGAAACGAGGGCCGGGAGGATCTCAGAGGCAATGGGATTATCTTGAAAGCAAGACACACAGAGCAACACAGGTTTGAATCCTGGTTACGCGCTTAGAGGCAGGTCTCCGGTTTGAGGCGCTTTATAAAAGATGAATACATTAATGAATTAAACGAGGCACGAGGACCAAATGGAGGCTATGTATGGAATATCAGTCTCTACTTTTCTACTGGTTTGTGACCCTAAAGGATTCCGATGTTTACCCATAAGGTGGGAGTGAGTGCAGCTTCAGTGCTTGAATTAGGCAAATGGAGACAACCACTTTCACATGTAGCACGCTCCTACACAAAGTGGTTCTATTTCGTGACATGGAAAGCTAAATAAATAACCAGACCTGCGCTGTTCCCTTCGGTCTCTTTCTTAGTGTACAACACCCTGTGATTCCAGGGATAAAGTCTCCTTGCACTACGTTCTGACAAAACACAGTAATGACACAAACAGTTGACTTTCGCCACCAGCGCTCAAACTCCCCAGGAATCTCCGAGTTCACATGTCACACAGATGTCTGACCTGACCTGACATTACAACTTCCATGCTCGAGACAAGAAAATCAAGGCACACATCCTCACGACCTTCCACACATTGACCTATAAGCAAGACTTTCTCAAAAGGCAGCCCCCGGTAGAATGGATTAACATATTCACGCGCTCTGTGCTTCTTAGACACAGAGGTTAATGCCAATAAAAAGAGCTTTAGTGGCACTTATAGGAAAGATCAGCTAAAAGCCGCTGTAAACTACCTAACATAGGGCACTTTATATAATTAAATGTAAACATGTCCCATACAGACCCAATCATGCCATGAATCCACACAATGGCCACAGGCATCCCATCCAAATACAGGCTGAGCCATCACAGACATATCCACACACAGGCCCAGACATCCCACAGATGCATATATGGGCCAGAGCTCTGAAGAATCTACACACTGGCACAGGACTTGCACCTACTGACATGTATGCCCAGCCTTCTCATATAAACATACACTTGCTCGGCTATCCCAACATATCCACGTATAGATCTACTCAGGACACATATCCACAGAACAGCCCTGGTATCCCACATATTCACATAAAGGCACTGCAATCTCAAAGTCGTCGATGCAGGTCCCGCCTCTTAGCGTAAACCGGCATAGGTCCAGCTAGACCACATACTTATATCTTGGTCCATCCATCACATATACCCATTTACAGGAGCAGATACAGTATCTCAGATAGCAACACATGGGAGGGAAGAAACATCATACATGTACTCATACTGGCATAGTTAGTAATCATGCATACCTACCTAAACAGTAGGGAGCTATTTCAATGTACAGTCAAAGGTTCTGCTATCTGGCACATGTGGGGATTAAACATTGCAGAATAACCAATTATGCAGGATAATAGAAAGCCGGCAATCTGGATGGAAGATATCCAGGAAAGAGGATAACAAGTCTGGCTAACAGAGATTCTGGTCTGACAAGCCCACGTGGGATATTTAGTTGTGTCAACATGCGCACGTTTGATGACTTACTCCACTGTGCTGCTGGCAATGGTAGTTATGGCCAATGTTGATGGGCAAATGTGCATTAAATAGCCATTTTCCTCACATGCTCCCAAATTGGAGCCCCATTTGCTACTCAAACTCTCTAGTGTGAAAAGTAGTCAACTCTTATCCGTGGGCATGGGAATCTTTGGTTTTAGAGCCCAGACTCAATATTTTCCACTCATACCTATATGCCCGGACTTTGCAATGCAACGGCCTTCTAGAGCCTATAGGAGCTTGGACTGATCATTTTTTGCACCAGCTAATAACCCATGGGGAACACCAGGGAAAAGATGCCCAATGACTGACGTCACAAGCTTGTACACAAATATCCCTCATAGCGAGGGATTGAGTGGGTGAGACACAAGTAAGCTGAGAAGTCCCAACTAATTGAGTCTCTTGAGGGTTTCATAACTTTGATGTCACTTTTCAGTAAGGAGAATTTTTTACAATATCATAAATGTTATTACAAGGAGCTTTGAGGTACATTTATGGGACAACATACACCCCCAATTACACCAACCTCTTTAAGGATGGGTTCAAAAAGAAATATGTATTATTCTGTAATATGTGCCGTGGTGGTGGAATTTGTTGGACTCTTGCAGGGATTTGGGATAGCAGGATGTACCATCACTACTCTGCCTAAAGTCAAAACGCTTGGTGTAGTTTTCGATCATGAGATGAATATGAAGACCCACGTGAATAGCTTGGTATCCTTATCCTAGTGCTACATTAAGTTGTTAAGTCGGATAAGACATTTGTTGACGCACACAAACTGTGCTACTACCATTGCTACAGCCATATGTATGGTCAAACTAGACTACTGGCATAGCCTGCTCCAGGAAGTAGGGAAAGGAGAAATAGCCATACTTCAGGTTATTCCAAACGGCGCCATGCTGAAGGTATGGGTAGGAGAGAGCACATCTCTGTGGCCAGGAGAGCGTTGCATTGGTTGCCAATGGATGCTAGGACCACCTTCTGTGTTCTCTCCCAGACACCCAATGTCTCTTATACAAATGCCTGGCCTATAGCTCTGAAAGGCTGACCTGGCTGCCTTCTCGCAGAACTTTGAGATCCAATAATACTCATCTCCAGTACGTGCCAATATCTAAATTAGCCTGGGTTAGACATGGTGCATTTCATCACTCAGCACCGAAATTCTGGAATGCTTTACCTCCTTATCTGTGGGCCTGTGTCCCTCCAGGTTGCTTCAAGCGTGTTTTGAAGACTCTTCTATTTGAATGAATACCCCTGTTTATTTCTCAGACGTTTCTTTTCAGCCACTTTTGGTTAGGTTATTGTTCTTTGTTTGCTTGCCTTGTCAGCGCTCTTCTTTTGGCCTGCTCGTCTTCAGCGCTTTGCAAATAATACAATGAATAGAATAAATAAAGGAATCATGCTCATTGCCTGGGGGCTTCCTTGTTTCAGAAGAGTAATATGTACATGGACATCTTTTCCAATTGAGGGCCACAATAGAGCTAATGTGATCTAATCGAAGGTCAAACAAGCCTTTAGACTACCCGGTGACCAATCTTTACAGATCGTTATGGATGCGCTGTTGTGTCGGGAGAGTACGCTTTTAGCATTAATACTAATGCTTAGGGCATTCTATTAAGGCTTTCGAAGGTGACCAGTGCTGCATTTTCATTTTACCGGACCAGTATTCCTGAAATTCTAGAACCTCTTGGTGTGGGACCTTCAGCAATGAGTCAAGGTCAACCTTGCACCCATCAGAGCTGTGCTTTCACTCTACTGGACCGGTAGTGCCGATATTCCAGTCCCAGAACCTGAAGTCCTCCTAGCCACTTCAAATTGCTCCTTCTGCCTGCGAATCCTTCAGTAGCTCCTTCTCAACTCCACCAAAAATTCAGGACTCTCGTCGCACTGCTAAAATCCCCAAACATGTCCTCCGGCAAGTTCTTTTTCCCCATTCTAACTGTGCAGCATTACATCTATAAGCCTCTCAGTGGATTGGTGTTCTGTTCGTCACCCACAAGCTTTATTCTGAGGGAGGACAATAATGCAGTTAAGCAGCGTTGGGCCAGTAACGGAACAGATCAATGGCTAATCTAGATATTGACTGTGGTGCCACGGTGTGGCTTATTCCTCATGATTAGGAACTAAACCAACGATACCACTAAAGAACTTGGGACTTTCTAAAGTGTTATGGTCTTCTTACTGTACAAAATGATTTTCCAACCTGGTACAAAGCAAGGTAGATACAGTGTTCCTCATGATCTGCATATTCTGTCATTTAAAGTGTTGACATGTTACCCTATAATCTTGTCACCACCCTCAGCCCTCCTTAGTACTTGGCCTTGGTTGTTCAAGCACCACCACACAGTGAGCCAATGGCAAAACTAAGGAGCTACTCTCCATTATATATCTGTAGTCTACCTGCTCCCACTGCTTGGGCTCTGGGCAAAACAGCTGAAAGAATATGATCAAATATTGACTCTGCCGGGTGTTTTGGCCAAGGTCCCAGTATGGCCACCCTTTTACACCAATTAAGGGGAATGTGATGTGACCTGGAGAGACCATCTCGGCATTGTCACTAAGCCATACACTCTGGAATGGTGAAGATGTGAGTACTTTAGATGTGATAGTGGGCTGACACTCTGGGTTTGGTGAATTGTGGGATGGTTAATAGGGGGAATACTCTGTATGTGGTTAGTGTGCAAATGCGCAGTGTGGAGACGTAAATATGGTCCTTATGAATGAGGGAAGGCACTATGGATTGGTGAACCATGCAGATTCCCAGTATGAGGCTAAGTAACTCATATGAAACAAGTGGCCGTTACTCAAGAAAAACATATGCTACTGCAACGGAAGATTAACCATTACTCACTTCTGTGACTTTCTGATCTCAAATAGAGCTTCAACGGGAGAGGAAGGAAGGAAGGAAGGAAGGAAGGAAGGAAGGAAGGAAGGAAGGAAGGAAGGAAGGAAGGAAGGAAGGAAGGAAGGAAGGAAGGAAGGAAGGAAGGAAGGAAGGAAGGAAGGAAGGAAGGAAGGAAGGAAGGAAGGAAGGAAGGAAGGAAGGAAAGAAGGAAGGAAGGAAGGAAGGAAGGAAGGAAGGAAGGAAAGAAGGAAGGAAGAAAAGAAGGAAGGAAGGAAGGAAGGAAATCAAAGAAGGCAAGTAAGAAAGACGAAAGAAAAAGCGAGGGAGAGAAAAAGAAGAAAGAAAGACAGAAAGAAAATGGTGAAAATTTGAATAAAAAGATTGCGGGTGGAGTAAAGAAGGGCAAGGCCGCATTCATTAAAAATGCCTTTGCACGGCATGTGCCAGAAGCATATGGGTGGAGCACAAATTAATAAGTTGTCAAGCAGGAAAATCAACTATGTGCACTCAGGTTTTCCTTTCTTTAAGCTGTGACACTACGGTAGAAGACGGTTGTGTAATAACACAACCACAAATATGCATGTTCACGCGCACTTACAAGCAGCATATCAAGCCATGTAACCAGCCACCACCTGACTGTGTGCAGGCTCTGAACCTACCTCTCATCTGCCTGCTAGCTAACACTTTTCCCTTGCCTCTAACCTGCCTCTGTCCCTCACTTCCTCCACTGTAGCACTTCACCAATCATGGACAGATCTCGGGCACAGCTGGCCGTACCACCTACCTGCACTTACAAATGCAATGTTCATTGTCCTTCAACTATGACTATGTACATCCACGTATGTATTGTCCCCGGTGACTGTTCCATTTACTCCCCTCCACAACATGGTCAGAATGTCCCTCAAACTCCCCTCATTGTAAGAAGCTCACTGCTTCCTGTCACATCTGAGTTCTTATCTATTGTACGTTCTTTTGTGATCAAAAGAGCATTGTTCCTCCTGTATATAAATAAATACATTAAAATAAATAAATAAATGAAAATAAAGGGACAGGTCCAAACTTGACAGGAGGTATAAGTGGCACCATCGTCCCAGTTAACGGCCCGATCAAAGTGAGGGCCGTTAACGTGGGCCCAGGGCCATTACCCACGGTGTTGCCCATGGAACGGGTACATAAGGCCATTAGCTCCTCGGGTTATCAAAGCAGCAACACGGGGTGCTACAAAAAAGGATATTCCTTCCTACAGCGGGACACCGCGCACATCCTGTTGTAAGAAGGAAAATCCTTTACCAACATGGCCGCCATGGAAAGGGAAGGCGGGGATCCGGACGGAGCCCCTATCCCTTACCATGGCGGCCGTGGGAAGTTGAGAGGAAGGTGCGGCTGCCCGCAGTGAGGGTTGCAGCAGCCGAAATAAGGTAAGGGGGGGCGGGAGGATCATAAAGAAAAATAAATGGTGACGGAGGGTGGGGGAAGATGGCGGCAGGCAGTTCAAGCCTGCGTTCCTAGCCACATGATTGGCTGCCTCCCCTGCCTGGGGACCTAATTGTAATTAATGCTCATTATACATTTTGCTGTGTCTATTTCTCCTCTTGCTTTGCCAGCATATTCCTCTGTTTATTTACAAATAAACTATTTAAAAAAAAGAAACCTTCACTAGTTCCAAAGTCTAGTTTAAACCTGGCACAAAAAACAAGGGGGTCCTGGGAGTCCCTCTGCCGGCCATTAGTCCCGGTTTTGAGAGTTATCTTTGACAGAGGAAAAATATCCATAACATATGTGTCTTTGTCCTGCCCTGGGGCAGTCCAGCACCGAAATGCTAGGCAATTCTCCTCTGAACAAGAGTACCAACAGCTTCCCCAGACACGTGTTTCGGTCTGGTTGGACCTCATCAGTAAGGTGAGCTGTGCCTCTCGAAGAGCAGTGAGCAAGGGGTCCACTTATGGATTACCCTAGTAACTTACGGTGAGACCCAAAGTTACTTAAATTATTCAAAAAACAAGGGAAAGATAGTGAGCTAAAGAATCTGGGTAAGGCACTCTTATGTCCGACAGAGGGACTCGCAGGAGCCCCCTTGTTAATTTGCATAATTTAACTAATTTTGGCACTATCTTTCCTAACAAGGAGATTAAAATAATTCACTTACAAGGCATAGGAGGTTTTTGTGAACCAGTTAACTCTAGTATTATTCCCTGGCCTCTGCTTCAAGAAGTGACATAATTCAATTTACAAACATATGTCCTCCTTGTATATCGTATAGGTCCAAAAAAGTATATGCACTATGCAAACAAAAACCTCCTAAATGTCTAAGGCATTATTCCCGGGCCCTTCTGTTGGAAAATCTGTTCCCCCACAGGACTTTGCTTTTCTTGTTTGAACTTCGTTTTCAGCCTATATTTTCGTCTACCTTGCAAAGCCGCCACACTTCCATTACATACTTCTCATGAGGTTGGGCGGCATGGCCGAATGACTCCCTCATTCATCACTATCACTCATCCCCAATTGTAAGCCACTGTGGGAACCATAGTTCTTGTTTAGAAACTGGGTTACTAGCTTTTTACCTCTTGCTCTAAAAGTTCAGCCCAGAGACATCTTTACGGGAGGGGAAAAGGGGCCTGTTCCCCAGCGCCCTACCATAGGTGTGAGGGGGCACATGGTCGCCCGAAGCAAAGAATTTGTCATAATTTTTCCATTCAGATCAGTGGCGTCTTCCTTGTTTGTGGCTGGGCCCACCCTCCCAACTCTGCTGATTGGTCCAGAGGCCCAGCACTAGCTTAATGAGCTCTACAAACCTTGCAGTGAGCGTTTCTGTGAGCCTCTGACTCATTCATGCTCACGGGGTAAGTGCTGTGTGCTGTAAGGAAGGCATGGTATCGAAAAGTAAAGACGGGCACAAGTGATCTCAGTTCAAGGGTGTTCATTGAACTTCAATGGGTTGGTTGAACGGCTGTCTAACCTAAATCTCAGGATGGGAGCAAACTACGGCCATCAAAGAATAATAACACAGTCCTAGTCGAGTCGCTGTCAAAATAAAAGGGCCTATACTAATAGACCTATCCTTACTTCTAAATACAAAAGGATGTGGGACAATAATGTATGCAACAAAGAAAAGTGTTCATTAATAATATGTCAGGTGGTTGAGCAGTTGGCTTCCTTTCCACATGCTTTCAGCACGGGGCAAGGCGGCACGTTCGAGCTTTGCACACACTCTGGCTTCTCTGCCACGAGGACACAGTTCAAAGCATAGACATTAGGGACTTCTGCCAAAGTGTCTTTCGAATAACAGTCTCTTAATGCAGAGGGCCCGTCGCAACAAAAAAATATCAAAGTTCCACTTCTATTAGAATCTTCACATGCACCAGTTTGCGCTTCCAATATTTATAATGGGTCTCCCTCCATCAGGCTTGGACCCCTTTGTAACACAATGTTTACTCTTTGTCTCCCTCATTTGGGCTCAGACCATGGATCTTCCTCATATGGGCACGGATCTTCTTGATATCAAAATAGAAGATTTTTGAATGTTGCTTAAAAAGGACCACTTCGATTCACTTCATACAATATTTTCATCAATCTTTTGGCTTTCATTTATCTTGGCGGGATACCTTACAGAGATCTTCGATTGAGCAATCTCATGGTACCAGACCACTCTGTTAACGGTATTATATCTTTCCTTTTCAACAGCAAACATTCATCAGCAGTTTAGATTTACTCATGTCTTTCATCACACGCGTTTAACAATGTTTGTTCCAGCCCTCGCTATAGAATGTTGCCGCTTGCAACCTTGACCTCAACACAGACCAGCCTTGCATCAGTCTCCCCAACTCACCAGCTGTGTTGATCTCTCTAATGCTTCTTTGTTCTTGGAGCCAAGGACGATCCTCCGGCGGCTGCCGCTCCTCCCTACCTTGGTTGGTTACGCAGGAGGGCCTTCTGTATCTCTGACAAACAATGCAGGAGTCTTCAGCCTGGTTTCCAGGCCTTATGCTTTCTGCTTCGAAGGTTTCTAGAAAGTAACGGTTTCTTGCCAGTATTGTGCTAATGTGAACATGTTTGCACTCTTACATTCTGGGTAAATTGTGCAGGCCTTTGCCTGCTCTTTCCGTTTATGTAGGCCATTGGATTGGAAGTGGTCCTAGACAGAAAAGAGCTGGCCCAATAGTACAGGCAACTGGCAAGCTTATTTTCAGGTCTGCTTATTTGTAACAGCTTGCTTTGTTGTACAATTTCAAATGTTCGTCTGCACATCATGAATAGCAATCCACAAATATGTGTGTTGGGTGCTGTTAAAGATTGAAAATACAATGCAATGGAAAAACACAGAGGAGCTTTTTTTAGTCTTCCATTAATTCGGTTTCTGGTACTTGTATATTTGGAAATTAAGCTAAAATAATTCACTACTAGCATTACATTATTCTAAACATTCTTTTTTTTTCGATGTTGGGTTATTATGTGATTTGTGTACTTTCTAAGTCAGGTCTACAACCAATGTGCTATTTTACTTCATGCTAAAGCGTGCCCTCTACCTATCCTAGAAACGAAGTACCCTGTTTGTGACCTGCTAATGTTGCCCTTGAAACGCCACTTGTTTAATATTCTGATTCCAATAAGAGTGAATAGAGCAAGGGGACTTAAAGGCAGTAACATTGCTTAATGCAAGTCCAGAGATTTTGGATCCATTAATTTTGTTAGTTCAACGGGGCCCCCCCAAGGGTGTCTGTTCCTCATGCCCCAAATTTCCTTTAGATGGCCATGGTTTGATCTCAACCGGTTAGTCTTCTTTAGTAACCCTTTGTCTGCAAAAATGTATGCAGTAATTCCATTGAAGATAATTAATTGGTGATCTTCTACTTCAACTGTTTTATGTCAACATTTTGTTTTATATTATATATATATATATATATATATATATATATATATATATATATATATATATATATGTATTCATTTATTTATGTGTGTGCGTGTGCGTGTAGTGGTAGAATGGGGTAGGTGGTGCATTCAGAACAGAGAGGAAGAGTGTAACATGGGGGAACCCCCCATTAAAATAGAGGACCACAAAGTAAATGTATCATGTAGAACTGTCAAGAATGGCACTCTGTCAAGAGTGGCACAGGGTACCCAGGTAGGGTTTGGGTGGCTGTGCTGAAGTAAGGTAGCAGATAAGCACACTCAGCAGGAAGTTCAACAAGAAAGAAGAGTAGGAAACAGTAGCTGTGAGCCAAAAGGGGCAAAAGATACAAAGGTACAAACAAACTGGATTCCCTCTTGGGGTGTATGCTGAAATGGGAAAGCGTGTTCCACGAACCTTAGGAAACTCCAGCCTTCTGCACAGATTGCTATAACAGAGGCCCACGCTGTATGCTCATGGCTGGGAACAACAGCAATGGGTGTCTGTAACACTGAAAACGCGACAAAGGAAGGGGCAGAGGTTGCCTGCCGGAAACCAACAGGCAAGCTCTGTACAAAGGGATTACATAAGACACATGAGAAGACAAGAACAGATATATCCAGCGAAAAGGATGTCAATGAGCAATCTAGCAGAAGGAAATGAAGGAAAGGCAGTTAGACTGAAATAGATATCCTAAGGTGGAGTACAGCGGACTCAAGGAAGAGAACAAGGAACAGCAGTCAGGAAAACAGAAGGGCTGCAAAGTAGGAAGCAGGTCAGCAGTAAAGAGTGACACTAGGTGCAGGCAAACTGTATTGGACTACAGAGGACTGTAGTAGGCTGCAAGGCAGGGTGTCCAGAAGAACAGGACAGAGAGAGATTAGTAGTAGGCGACAGATAGAGAGCCCAAAAGAATAGGGCCGCGAGGTAAGGAGCCCAGAATAGCAGGGCTGTAGGCAGTGGAGGGAGACAGGCTGCAAGGAAGGAGCCCAGAGGACACGGGCTGAAGGCAGCAGAGGGAGCAGGCTGCAAGGAAGGAGCCCAGAGGACAAGGGCTATAGGCAGCCGGAGTGAGGCAGGCTGCAGGGCAGGGAGCCCAGAGGACAAGGACGGTAGGCAGCCGGAGTGAGGCAGGCTGCAGGGCAGGGAGCCCAGAGGACAAGGACTGTAGGCAGCCGGAGTGAGGCAGGCTGCAAGGCGGGCTGCAGAGGACTAGGACTGTAGGCAGCCGGAGTGAGGCAGGCTGCAGGGCAGGGAGCCCAGAGGATAAGGACTGTAGGCAGCCGGAGTGAGCCAGGCTGCAGGGCAAGGAGCCCAGAGGAGCAGGGCAGCAAGGAGTGAGCCCAGAGGAGCAGAGACGCTGACTGTAGAGGGCTGCAGAGGACTGTCAAAGGCTGCAAGGCAGGAAGCCCAGAGGACAAGGGCTGTAGGTAGAGGACAGCGGAGCGTGATCGGCTGCAAGGCAGGGAGCCCGTAAAGGGCACTGGAACAAAACAGGATAATGCAGCAACAGGAACAGCATACAAAGTAAAGGGTCAAGGCAAACAGGAGCGGGGAGAACTCAAGATGCAATACACTGTGCGCCTGCAGGCAGCTGCTTATATACAGCCCTGCCCTGTTCTGAGGCAGGCTAATTGACAGCACCTGGAGCCGCATACCTGAAGACAATATGCCTCCTCCCTCTCTGGTCCTGAGCAGGTGGAAGCAGCACTGGCCGCTAGGGCTTCTGGGGATTGTGGTCCCAATAACGATGAATGAGGATAGCCAGGAATTGAGGACTGTAGCCAGGTGCATTATGGTAGATGTAGTTAATTGAATAAAATAAGAAAGAACCAAAGTTGAGCAAATGGAAATAAAAGACCAAGGCGTGAAAAGGAGTTGTTCAAGGAGTATTAGGAGGATAAATGAGTACCAAGTAGTCCATGATGGTTGCCAATGCGTGCGCCAGCAGCGTGGGCATGACAAGAACCCCGAAAAAAGCAACATGCTAATATCTGTGATCAAGAGGACGTTGTGATTGTGTGAGCTTACCTTGCGGAAATACTCAAATATAAATATGTGCAGGTTGTTTGTTCCCATGACAAGTTGGTCCAGGCACCATCGGCTACAACAAATCCAAAGTTTACGATTTCAGACCTATCGTAGCCGATCGATAGAGTTTGAATGTTGAGTGATGGAATGATCTTAAATGTAATTCCCCACCAACAGCTACAGTGTATCACAGAAATTGTAATACTAATTAATCATTGGAGAACTGCTGCATCAACCACAAACCTTTCTGGTTAACATGTCTCGGCAAGACTGGCACAGCATACCTGAAACCATGAAAACATAGCCTAACTTTAAGTGTTTCCTTAACATGTTTCTGTGATGCAGCACTAGGCGCACACTCTTTCAGTTATTCTTGCTTACATCCGGTGAAAGGCTTGCATTCCTGGTCCTGGCACTGGGGCTTCCATGTTGCGATTACTGATCTTTGTTGTGCACTTATCATCTCACAGAGACATAACAGCACATGCCCCAAAACATGGCGAGTGCGCGCAGGGAACAGAGTAAGACTCGAAAAGACAATGCTTGCCTTTGCTCAATGCAAGCCATTCAAAGAATGTTGTCAAGGTTACATTCTTGGAACGATTTTCAGAAGGTCATGAGGACCAAACCCCACCTCGTATAATGCCAGCTACAGGTCTGATCACTCTATTATCATCTAAGGCAGATTAACATTACTGCATAGGTCTATACTTTATTCTATTTGTAACCCACACCAAGGACCCTGAGCTTTACGAGCGCACATAAACTGAGACCGAGCAGACAAGACATACAAAAAAGTGGAACATTCCTGGGGAGAGAGAGGTACACAGTCTAGATAGACTGATCCTGGATCTTAGGTTCATAGCAGTCATCAAAGAAATAACAGGGTTCTAAGCCACTTTCTGAAAACTGCTGTTGAGCCTGTTTCTCTAAGGTCAGGTGGAAGGGCCTTCCATGCCCTTGGTGCGGCTATAGCAAATGCACAGTTCATAGCCTGCTGGTTTTGCAGGATGGCATCTTCAGCTGAATGGTATTGTTAGACCTGAGGAGCCCTACACTAGGTTTCTCAGATAATACCTCACTCAGGTAAACTGGCATAGATCCGGCACAGCATTTGTGGGTGATTAAAAGTAGACAATAATAAATCCATCCCCTGCTGTTTGCACCTGCTTTTTTAAATTTGTAAATGATTTATTCAAACCTTGACAAAATTCATCCAATTGTTTAAAAAAAAATAACAACATATTCAAAACAATACAGTAAAAATTTAATTTTTACAATAAACACCTAATATCACAGTTATACATCTTGTGGCCACGAATCAGTCAATTTCTCCTAAGATTATTTCATGTGATTGCACCTACTTGATCATCGCCCATCTGTGGGGAGTCAAGGAACGCCCCAATGTTAGAAGATGTCTGTAATTAGCATACAAATGTGTCTTCAGACAGGACAATGACCCATGTAACGCCTAAAAGCCCAGACAATATTGCGTTGTTCCATGGTCGCACCATCACTACTAGGCCATGGAAACATTGAGAGTCATTACGAGTTTGGAGGTAGCCATGGTGCTATTAGCGCCATGGCTGCCTCCAAACTCGTGTCCGGGTCCGGGACCGGGTCCGGGTTCCCTGAATGGGGACTTACCGAGTCATTCCAACCTTGGAGGACCCGGTAAGTCCCCATTCAAAATCCCCATTCCCATTCGAACCACCATAGGGCTCAATGGGAATGGGGAGGGAGCTAATAACGGGCACGTTATTAGCTCCCTGGTCCCTTAGCGGTTCACGCTAAGGACGGCTGGTTTTACCAGCCAGCCTTAGGGGGACCCGCTAAGAGACCTCGTAATGCGGCGGTGAGGGGTTAATGGCACCGGCATCCCTATGGCACCGTTAACCCCTTACCGCTGCACTCGTAATGACCCCCATTGACTTTCTACAGGACGTGTGTTCTCCCACAGAATCTCAAATTTGAACAGCTACAGCTTGTACGGCCACTCTGGCTCCAAAGTAGAAACATGGCCTAATGCAAAAGTGCCCCAAAGAGTGGCCTTCATAGACCCAAAAGGCGGCACACAAGAACACGGTGCTGGGCACTGAACTTAGTAAGTATTACACTGCCACAACACTCTATCCCATTCTCCTGTAATTTGCTCCTATGTCTTCTGCGCTCATTTTGAGTTCATTAAATACATTCTTTATGTTTATTTCACTTTACAGAAGCCCCACAGTTGGACATCCTCCATCTCCAGACGAGGGCCTTCAAAATCCTGTCCCTCTTGACAGAACCATTCCGCTCAGCATTGCACCACCCATCACACCTTACCAACAGTGCTGTAGTTTGCTCCTGATTAGTCCATGGTTCTCCGTCCCCGCATTTCCCTTGTCTATGCTTACTTTGTAAGCAAAGTTCTATGACCAAGAGTAACATTGTGTGTTCTTATGTTTATTTTTCTTTACAGATGTTGAACGGTAAAGTATATGGGGACCAACTGGGCCGTAATGGAAAAACTAGCCTAAAACTGCCAACCTAGACTACTTCTTTGTAAATGACTTAGTAATCCAAAGGGTGAGAGAACAGAAGATAGTAGATATTGAGTTCAGTGACCATGCCATGTTACACCTAACTATGAAGGGCGACACTACAGGCAAAACAATTACTCACTTGGATGATGTGGAAGTTAACTCAAGTGGTAATAGAATTAGATGGTCCTTGACAAGCTTTAAGAATATGGGGAGGTATATACAAGAGCTGTATGAGGGAGACAAGGCCCTCATTCCGAGGTTGGTGCTAGCCATGGCGCTCTTAGCGCCATGACTAGCACCATTGCCGGTACCGTGTCCGCCCTCGTTCAATGGGGACTTACCAGTCTAGTCCGACCTTTGCGGGACCGGTAACTCCCCATTGAAAATGTCAATCCCCATTCGAGCCCACATAGGGCTCAATGGGAATGGGGGGGTGCTAATAACGGTACCGTAAATTACGCCTGGTAAAAGCAGGCGTTAAGGACGGGGCCGCAAAGGGACCTCGTAGTAGGGCGCAAAGGGTTTACCGGCACTGATGTCCTTAACGGTGCCCGGTATCCCTTTGCGCCCTACTCGGAATGACCCCCAATGAGTATTATGCATCATTATCGTCCGATGAAATTGAGGTTTGGATCACAGAGTCTAAAGCCCGATGTGTGGCCACTAAAGCATCTTCCACATCAATTTCTAGAGTGAACTATCGACATGAATATGGATGCGATAAAGAGATAAGAAATGATAAGAGGGAAATGAGAAAAAATATACCTATGATCAGAGCTCGTCAGTTGCCCTCCATAAAAGTCCATAGTATAGTAAACGCCATTAAAAATAAATATTGCAGGGGTGAAATGGTGGCGATGTTCACACAGAAACGCCCACTGGCAGCACTTCATCACAGTAGCCAAGTCTAAAAACAAGAGTACGATCTGGCAACTTCTTAATGAAGGAAAAGGCAAGAAGGCTGACCAGATAATCAGTACCATCGGTGCACACAAATGACTGCAGTACATCAGCAGTATTTTTGACCCTGACCAACTTGCCTTGAAAATGGTAGCTCTTAATTACAAAAGCTTTAATCTAAGATTCGACAGACTCGATATTGAGACCATAATTAAGACTTCCGGTTTTATAGTATTTATTTTTCTGCCATTTCCGTCTTTATTTATACATATTTATTTTTGGGCCTTTTTTCTGTATTTGTCCACATTCATTTTTTGTCAGATTAAAATAAAATGCATTTATTAAAGCACACATGCAGCCATATAGGAAAGAAATGCCAACTCAATTTTGTCCATAACAACAAATGGTTGCTCCTGTGACTGCTGCTGCCTTAATATATATGCTGTCAGCAATTTGAAGAACTTCAATGCTATTTTTATACAACTTTTACACTCTCCATGCTGCCAATCTGCAATGCGATCGGCCTGCGATGTATGAGTGACATCATAAAGAACCAGACAGAAAGACCTGTTTTTCTGTTTTTTCCCATTTTTATAAATAACTACAGGCAGAAGTAGATTGTTTTCCGTCTGTATTCATGTGCAAAGATCAGTAAAAATGGAAAACTGGAAGCCATAAACATAATATACAAACTTAAAAGATCAAGAATGCTGGGACCAAATGGCCTTGCAAACATCGTTTTAAAAAATGATCCTGTGTTCTGGTCCCAACAGCTGTACATAGTCTCTGAGGAAGGGAAAATCCCATGTTCATGGAATAGATCACTTCTAATTCCAATTTATAAGAAAGGCAAATGGTCATAAGGGGCGCTAGAGGACCATCCAAGATGGCGGCTCTTCTGTGAGCTCCCAGGAGGCTCCTGATTAATCCTGAGTAATCGCTGCAATCCTGACACCCCGTCGCGGCTATCTTGCAGTAACGGACCCTTTGGTTATCGCCGCACAGTCTGTGCCTGAAATTCTAAAAGAAATTGATC
The DNA here is from genome assembly GCF_040938575.1 of Ambystoma mexicanum. Classification (NCBI taxonomy): domain Eukaryota; kingdom Metazoa; phylum Chordata; class Amphibia; order Caudata; family Ambystomatidae; genus Ambystoma; species Ambystoma mexicanum. The sequence continues at coordinate 223,390,472 of NC_090935.1, forward strand.
CTGGGGACCCTGAACACATAGTGGCGGAGACCCACAACGGGCCGTACCCACAAGGCTTGGGCTGACGCCCCCCCGGAGGTTCGGAAGATTGCTGCACCAGACCCTCGACCCGCGGGCGACAGTGGCCCCGGAGTGCAGGCGGGGGCCAGCCGCACCGGTGGAACCAGTGGAAATAGCAGGCAGGGCTCGCGGCACCGCGGCACCGCCTGGTGAGGCGATGGGGGCACCTGGGTACTGCTGCGGTGGGTGATAGGGAGAATTCTCCTTCTAGGGCTAATTTCCCTCACCTAGTGAGTCCCCCAGCAGCTTTGCTGGATTTCTGGAGTTTATTTTTTCCACCTGGTAAGAGTGTACATCCTTTTTCCACTCTTACATGTGTTTTGGCCTATGTGTTTTACTCATTGTGTGATCTTGGGCACTGGAGCACACCACTCCAAGTGCCCCTGTTCTTGTATGGGTTACACAGCACCTTTAGTGTAGTAACCCAGGGTTGTCTTTTAGACTTCCCTCTGACTCCATTTTGCTGGGGCTGACTACTGTCCCCCAGAGAAAGGTAAAGTGCCATTTACATTACATAGTCATTTTTACCACAGACTCAGTACACCCCACATGGAGTACTGGAAAGGGCTAATCTGTACCCCTTTTCTGTCTGTACCTCCCTGAGCATTGTTTTGCTCTTTTAACATTTAGACTTGGCTGGTGGCAGTGGTATCTACCCTAACTTTTCTATCGCAATTATATTAAATAAAAGTGGTACTGTTCTTGGCTATTATATTAGCCATGAACATAAACCCTCTTGACCAAATCGTCTTTCTTTTGGCTCTGGCTGGGTTTATTCGCCATTTCATTTTGTTAAAGTCCTTCTTGTGTTGTACTTTGTGCGGCAAACTAGGTTTGCCTTCTTTGTTCACCGACTTTTGGAGGGCTTCTGCAGAGAAGCCCTCCTCTTGGTGCCTGTGTGTCTAGGTAGACTGAATGTAGGGAAGGGGTGTAGTCACCCCCTGCACAGGGTATCCTAGGAAACCCAAGTCGTACTTTGCCATGATTGGCTGAGGTGGTTGTCCCGGCTGGACAACCCCCCTGCTGCGTGATTGACAGCCAGGCTGTGTGAATGGGGGTTTTTGCGCATAAAAGGCAGGTCTCTTGGGCTAGAAGTCAGAGTTGCCTCTGGAACTACAAAGAACCGAAGAGAAGTGGAGAGAACGACGGCTGCTGCAACTACCCGTCCCGGTGAACCCCTGCTGCAGTCCTGAGCTATCTTCCCTTCGACGACTAAGAGAAGATCCAGCCCGGAGTCTACTTCCCTTGAGCCTGGTTGAGATAACCAGCTCATCTTCTTCAGCCAGAGATCTCTGCTGTGGTCGAAATCGCTGCACACTGCTGTAGTGGTCCAGATAGCCACATGCTGAGCCTCTCCTGTTTTTAAGGAGCACACCTTTGCGTTGTCGCTGCTGTCGGCTTCATCCCTGTGTGGTGCACACCCCCTTCAGACGTCCTCCTTCACAACAAAGCTACAGGAATCGTGGGTCTGCGGGAAACCAACAGGAACAACTGCCAGGGCACCAGCTGCATCGTGGGAATAAAGTACTGTGTTCTACTCGAGGAAACTGGGTGAATCCCTTTTCTTCATCCTCAAGGCTTGTCCTTGTCTTCCCTCCTACTTATAACTTTTGCTTCCGAACATTGACAATATTCAAGTACTTTTTGGCTACACGGAATCGTGAACTGTCTAACGGTGTGATCTTCGGCACAGGCCTCCGGTGTCACCTAAACCTGGCTCCGACCCTTTGACTTTTGAACTCCGGTTTCTGAGTGTTTCTCGATACTGTCTGCCTAACCTAAATATTGCCTGTGATTTTTCCCCCCAACTCCCTCTGGGTATCTCAGGTGCTAAGTGTGTTTGGCCCCGGTAGCATTTCATGTCACGGGTACGCGTTTATTTAGTAGACCGAACTGTCAAAAAGTGATCGCAATCGTATCCGCGGTATCGTGTTTTGTTCATAACACCGGTTCATTCAAACACAGGGTACTTACCTTGAGACATACTGTACAAAGTGAATTGGTTAGTTGTAGTATATTTAACGTGTGGTTTTGTTCAAAGTTTAATAGAGGTGTTGTGTTTATAACTGATGGTTTAAAAATAAATGAACTTATATTTTTTACCTGAAACCTTGAGTCAGTGTTTGCTTGAGTCAAAGTAATTGTGGTCCCTTTGTGTAATCCCTGCTACTGCTCATATACTCTTGAGATAAGCCTGGCTGCTCTGCTACTGCTACCACTATAACTTAGTAGTACAGGCCAAAGGTAAAACTTGTATTGCCACCTGTGGTCTTAATCAGGTGTAGTGGTCACTAAGGGCACTGCACAGGATTCTGCCTAACAGAGGAGGCTGCAGCGGAGGAGGCGCCAGCCAGCGAAGAGGCAGCCGGCCCCGGTGGGAGCCGTGCCCTGAAGGTGAGGAGCGCAGCGAGGGACCATAGGGCAGCATAGTGCGCGCACGGGAGGCGTGCAGAAGAGGCTCAGCCGAGCGCGGCGGACCCACGGGGGGAAGGCAGGAGTGGGTGACCTCCCCGCGGTGTTCCGCATCGCCAGTCCAGGATCACGGCCCAAACTGACAAAATCTGGTAGCGGAGGGGAGCGGAGTACCGAGAGAAAAGGGCCCCCCCTCTCTTATCCAGACACAAAGCGGCCCAGTTGACAGCTTGCCTGGGGGTCAGTAGCAGGGTAGGCGCCACCAACACCAACACAGCAGGCAGCCACCGGAGTGCCCACTGATCACACCTGAAACAAAAGCCAAAAAAACACCTGGACCCTCCCACCGCACAGTGCGCTTAAGGAACCGGCAACAACAGCCAACAGAAGCCATCTATCCCAGACCCAAGGGCGCCAACCTAGCTCATCCTGTCGGTATCCTTCTGCAGGCACGCGAGGACGAGACCCTCGCCATTCGGGGCCCAGAACCTTGCGGAGGTTCATCAATGTACACCGCAGCACCGGGGCTGACATCACACAACATTGCGACGCTGGTCCCCCCCCCCCTGCGGCGACGGAGCTTGGTCCTGAAACCACCTATCAAATTGTCTCGCCTACAGACGCTCGCAAAATAAACAGACACTCCAGGCAGCCTGACTTCACGAGACCACTCCTCTTGTCGGGGCAAGACGTGCCAGAAAATCCAGGCCAGACTCGATTCCCAGCGGTCATATATTGTGGCGGCGCCGGGCGATCCCGTAACAAGCATTAAGATGGGCAAACATGATAAATCGCAGCAGAAACTTAACTTTGACGCAGAGCCTGCATCAAAAACCCCAAGACAAGGAAACTGCCCGAACTCCCTGCACAACCACGACGGACTGGAGGAAGAACACCAGCGGCAGGTAGACATCCGTGAGATCCTCCTTGATCTCAAAACAGGGATCGGGAACCTAGACAACAAGATGGATATGCTATCGTCCAAGGTAGACTTACTTCAACATCGCCTGGACAAGCACAAAGAAAGATTGGACAACGCCGAACAAAGAATCTTGGTCCTAGAAGACGGCGCAGCTTCACTAACCGTGAGAGTATCAACACTAGAAAGCCAAATGAAAGTGGTCATGGCCAAGAACGAGGATTTGCAGGGGCTCTCCCGCCAAAACAATATAACAGTGGTTGGAATTAGGGAACAAGCAACACTCAACAAAATGGAAGACCACATAGAGAAAATGTGCAGGGACCTCTTCGGCAACGCGGCTCTCTCCCAATTGTTCATGATAGAAAGGGCTCACAGGATCCCAACCACCAAACCAGTCCCAGGGGCACCCCCTCACCTGATTGTAGCCAAGCTGCTGAATTATAAGGACTGCGATACCATCCTGCGGTTGGCAAGGGAGAAAGGGAACCTTCAATACGACGGGGCGCAATACAATTATTCCCTGACTTCTCTCCAACAGTCAAGGCCCAAAGAAGATCCTTCACAGCAGTCAAACATCGGCTACGGGAGAACCAGATCACATATTCAATGCTTTTCCCCGCAAAACTTTGCGTCCAGTTCGAGGGGAAAGTCCAATTTTTCAACTCGCCGGAGAAGGCCACCATATTCCTTGATAAGCAAGGATGCAAAGCTCTGAGCGGCGGCCGGGCGGCTCCACGGAGGCAGCGTGCCGAGAGAAATCCACCATGAACCGCAAAAGAATTAACGCTTTGAAGACACGGCAAGCGACATTAAACATCAGGATACAACACACAGTTTAAAGAAGGAGCACCTACCCCTGGGGTGTCGCTAGCGCCCCATGCGCAACATGATTATGTTTACTTTGGGGGGGAGACCAAACAGACAAGATGGGGGTTGTCCCTGCAAGGTACTGTTCATTAGAGTTGTTATGGTTACGCACCGGCTAGCCCTGGCCCCGCTTTGCCTTGTCCCGCTGCATAAAACGCTTAATTCAACAAGCACAACCATGCCTACAGATAGATCGCCACTCTACTACAGAGCACCAGAGGTCTGTATCCAGTCCAAGCTTCGTGAACAAGGATCCTACGCGCTCAATTCAAGGTAGCAACTTGGAACATTAGCGGAGGTAACATTCCAGTAAAAACAAGGAAGATCCTGCAATTCTTCAAACGTCACAATGTAGATGTGGCAATGATACAGGAAACGCACCTCATCCCACAAAAAGAGCATCTCTGGGCTTGAATCTGGGGCTGCCACCGCTACTTCTCCTCATACTCGTCGTACGCTAGAGGGGTGGCCACTCTTATCAACCCTAAAGTCGGCTTCTGCCTGATAAAAGTGGAAAAAGACAGTGAGGGCAGAGCTCTCCTAGTGCAGGGAGTCATAGCCGGAAAGGACGTCACATTCGTGAATTCATATGTTCCCAATGTGGACGGAGCAAATAACTTCGATTGGGTCCTCTCAAATCTTGCAGAGAGCGGAGCAGCAACTACTATTATGACCTTAATACCCACCTTGACCCGTACAAAGATAAATCACAGGCCACCACAGTACAAACATCCAGAGCTAGCCTTCAAGTGCAAGAGATCTGCAGAGCGTACAATCTGGTCGATATATGGAGGCATGGAAACTGGGAGAAGCGTGAGTATACCTTTCACTCAGAAGTTCACCACTCCAGCTCATGCATAGACTATCTGTTCGTCTCAGCGCAAAGCATATTCCAATGGGGATGTTGCCAGATCCTTCCAAAAACTTTCTTGGATCATGCTTCAGTGACACGTGAATGTAATCTCCCCATCGCAAATCCAACGGCACCGCACTGGCGCTTTAAACCCAGAGCGCTGACAGACCAGGTATTTGCAGCTGAACTACGAGAGGAGATCATATCCTTTTCAGACATTAATCGAGACTCAGTCTCCTCAGCGGGAATGCTATAGGAAACATTAAAGTGTTATGTAGGAGGAGTATGCATTTCTAAAGAAAACGGACTTCGTGAGTTAGCAGCCAGTGAGGAACGCCTGAAGGCTCTAGAACAACAGCATACTGTTACAAATCCCAAACACGCCCAAGCGGAACTCCAAGAAGAACTACTCAACTTCAGAACCATTGCAGAACGAGAGTTAAAATTCTTACGCCACAGCTACCAGATACACCAATATGGCGAGGGGCAACAACCTGGAGCGCTCTTGGCCCGCCTGATCGCCGGTGACAGAAAACCCAACTTTCTGCACCTTCTACCAAGACCTTTACAGTACACAACACACAAACGATCCTGAATATTTACACAACTATCTAGCAGATACAGAACTATATTGGGTAGATAGTGAATTACGCGAACCCCTAAATTACCCCATTACGTTGGAAGAGATCCTGGAAGCAATAAAAAGCTTGCCCAATACTAAAGCCCCCGGCCCGGACGGCCTAATTGGTGAATTTTATAAAGCATTAACTTCATTAGTAACCCCCCTCCTTCTGAAAGTTTACGAAGAGGCATTAGAGACAGGCATCCTTCCGCAGACCTTAAGGGAAGATAATGTAATTCTCCTGCATAAAAAAGACAAGCCCCCGAGGAATGCGGCTCCTGCAGACCAATTTCCCTAATAAATCTAGATGATAAAATACTAGCTACAATTCTATCCAACAGATTGATTCCTCTGATGCCGGCACTGGTACTCGCTGACCAGGCTGATTTTGTTCCCAGAAGCAACACGACATTCGGTATCAGGAGAATGTTCGGAGCCGTGGCAGCGATAGAGCCTACACATCAGGTAGTCGCAGTCCTCCTGGACGCTGAAAAGGCCTTCGATTCTATCGAGTGGCCCTTCATGTTTGCGGCATTCAGACAACATGGGTTAGGGAACCAGTTTATTAAACTAGTAGCGCTATTATATATTAAACCCCAATCAACCATCGTCCTCGGCTCATCAAAATCTACACATGTCCCTCTCCAACGCGGGACAAGACAAGGCTGCCCACTGTCGGCGCTAATATTTGCGCTGGAGATGGAACCGCTAGCCTCCGGCATGCGCGCACAGCATCTCCAAAGAGGTCTTACCATAGGTCCCCATAAATTGGTAATTTCCCGCTACGCCGACGACGTAGTGCTATTCATTCAAAACCCCACTGAAAATTTAAACCCCATAATGCACAAGATAATCAAATTCAGCTCGATCTCAGGCCTGAAAATCAACCACTCCAAGTCGATAATTTTTCCTCTAACCCCTTGTACCAGAAAATTTGCAGATGATTATAATTTCAGGTGGGAGCGATATCTTGAGATTTTCCTGTCTCTGAGCCACTGGGATATTTTCCAGGACAACTACGAGACGGCATTAAAATCACTTCAAGAGAAGGTAAATAGGTGGACGTCATTACCACTGACGCTCTGGGGAAGGGCGTCATTGGTCAAGATGGTAATCATACCAAATCTCCTTTACCTGTTTACGAATATGCCACTCTTGCTCCCACGACGCTATTTAGGGAAGTTAAAAAGTCTCGCACTAGACCTGATCTGGCCGGCAAACCAGCAAGGGTGGCCTATTCGACGGTCATACTGCCGACTATAAGGGGTGGACTGGCGCTCCCTGACCTGGAACGATATTATTGGACCGCACAGGCACATTTTCTGAGTCACTGGTACTCTACTCATTTTGTAAGACCTCACGTGCAACTAGAACGAGCCCTGGCATCACCCAATCTACTGAGAGCAGTCATCATTAGCCAACAATTGGAACCACACACCACACTAAATGTGGTGCTGGCTACTTATGCAATTTGGAAGAAAATCGCCCAGAAATATGGGGTAATAACCAGATACTCGCCGCTATTACCCATTAGATTTATACCAGGGATACCCCTTACAAATAAAAAGGTTTTTCTCCAATGGACAGACAAAGCACAAATCCAGTCATTTGGTGACCTATTCGTTGAAGAAACATTCTTGTCACCCCAACAAGCCAAGGAGAGAGGTAGCACCTCATCTCTGGATATATTCATATACTTCAGACTGCGCTATGCCATCCAAGCTCTGTTAAAGACTCCAATCAAACAGTCCCACTAAGTCAGTGCCTTGTCTGGGATTGCTCAAGGGACGCCCTTATTTATATATTTTTATGTCCAGTTCGTGTACTCTGGATGACAATCCTTATATAACACCCTCTCTTAGAATCCCCCTGACCCCACTGAGCCAAGAAGTAAGTTTGTTTTGCAAATTTAAAAGGTTTATTTGAGAATTAAACAATATATATATATCGCACTTTTATAATAAATCAATAACTGATATCACACTTGTGAATATGAGCAGTAATCAGCAATAGGTAAATAAACTTGATATGATTTCAGCAAAAATATAATGTGATCACTTTTTCTTCGACAATTCACTCCACCCCTCTGCAATGTAAGGAGATGGAAGTAACACACACAATTCTCAGGAATGCACACAAATGCAATAAAAAGTTCCAGTTCCCCCCAGCGAGCTTAGATTTTAAACACAGGCAAAATCCTTTTAAAGGTGGTGGCAATGAAGTGAAAAATATACTAAAATGATTTTTATTCCCTCTAGAGGTTCAGGGTGACTGATGGCTACTTTAAATTAGTTCAGGATCGCTTTAGCAATGCTCTATGAATGATTGTCAGGTTGCAAACGAATTTCAGCAAAAGAAAGCAAGGAGCTGCTATTTTGTCACGTGAAGAAATTTAGCCAAATCGCAAATCGCGGCAATTTTTCCAAGTGCGTCGAGCGCGATTACAGATAAAGTATAATGAATTAAGGTGAAAGTTAAATTTCGTTCCTAGGACAAACGGTTCAAGAGATACGGCCGGTTTTGTGGAGGTAGATTTTCAGAATTGAAATTACAGTTTCAGAATGACAGATGCGCTTTGGACGGTTTTGAATCAACAGGATGGACACAATTTCTGATGATGCAGTTCTCAATAGGTTAAAATAGTTTGAATTAGATTATTTAAAATAAGAGATTGGTTTGCACAGTCCTGGCTGAGTATTCACACTATTTGTTGGACAGGAATCCAACTTCGTCACGGATCGGATCAGGATTGGCTGCGGTTCTCTGGTACTGGTTCCGCGCACATCTGGGTCAGCTCTCAGCACTGCACAGCGATCTGGTCTGGGTCTGGTCACTCTGGATAATTCTGCCTTCTGGGTCTCTGGTTCTGGCAAAAGTTCTTGGCAAAAATTCAAACAGCTCGCCCGGCTGTTGAATAGTTTGCAAATTATTTGGAGGCCTGCTGAAAAAGGATTCAGCTTGTGGATTCAGGCCTCTCTGCTACAAGTTTTGGAGTTAATTTCTGGTCTCTGGAGATTGATGGATTTGAAGTCTGAAGTCTGGATGTGAAGCTGTCTGTCAAAATGCTCCGCAGAAAGTGAAAATAAAATTCCTATCTGGCTTCCAGTGGCTCTTTTTGTGTGTTTTGAAAATGGGTGGGTCGGCTAATTTTGCATGCCCAACCATCTCAAGATTTGATAGGCCAAAGGATTCTTTGGTCCCTGATTTGAGAAAGGATAATGTGTCAGAGTGATGTCAGCCATTTACGATCTATTGAAGAAACGCCCCTTTGCTTTTACCTTAGAAATCATTTTTCATAACTACACATATTTCCCAGATACACAGTTGTTTGACATTACATGTACATCTTACCGATTACTTAAGGTACATTCTGGCCCAACTCTGATCTTCCTGGGGGCTTGCATTCAAAAATGACCATTTATTTTCATTTTTAGTTAGTTTACCAATATCGGACGTTTACCAAAAATGGCACACATGTACACCATCTCTCTACCCATATTCCATTAATTTACTAGGTCTCTAGCATAAACACAGTGTCTGTAGTATTAATAATTAGCAGAGTTTTGGCTCAGAACATCACAGAGCGACCAGCCTAGTTTTGAACTGGGAGGGAATGTGTCAATTTAAAGATCCCAAAGTTGTACATTTATGTCATCTGGTTACAATTAGTTATCAGTGTTTTTATAAAACATATATTTGCCTTCAATTCAATTCACTTCAGTGTTTGGGTCCGCCCCCAGAAACTTGGGAGTCAGGGATCACATGTCTCTTCTGCCAGGCAGAGCTCTGTTTACCGTCCACACCCAAATTAACATACCGCATTCAATTGCAAGAGTCTATTGTGTCGGCTGAGGTCAGCAGGCCAGGGGGCCACTCTGCATTTGGTTAGCATGTCCATGTGATCTCCTGGCTTCTTGTGTGTAGTTCTGAGGTGAGAAGGTTTCCTGGCCTCTTGCAATGTTAATTGAATCAGCCTGTCTTCAGGGAACAGCAGGTGTTTACATTTTTAATTAACCAAAAAGGCTTTGAAGTTTCCAGCTGTCTCAGGAGGCTGGCAACTCCTGAAGTACAGTTCTACTGTCAGAGTTTAGACCGCTAGCGCCGGCTTGTGTTCAAAGCTGGTACTGCAGCTATTTTTTTAGGAGTTGAATTTGACAGGAGGATTTTGCTTGACAGCTCTAATCCTTGCTGCCATTGTTTTGATGGGCACCCTTACAGTAGAGTGGTGATGTGGAACCCCCCTCAAGAAGGTTGAATCTTTAGAGTGGTCTTGTGCCCATGATTTTAGCAACTTGTTGACATCAATAAAAACGGATTTTGAACAAATTGAAATGGACATTTTGAGCTTGCACTTCAGAGAAACAGCAGTGATTTCAAGGCGCTTTTGATCTAACAGGCACTGCTATTTTTCCTTTGGCACCACCTTTCACCCCTGGAGCTTCCGGTCCATCACGCTTGCACTGGTAGGTGGCAGGTTACGCGACCATTTTGGTGTGCACAAAACTGCGCGGTTCTCCTGGTTCTGGGATAGAATGATGGGCGGCGACAGCTCAATCCCCACATCTACCCAATCTATTGATTTAGTTTTGTTCTGGGATAGAATGATGGGTGGCGACAGCTCATCCACACATCTACCAGGTCTATTGATTTAGTTTTGTTCTGGCCTAATAATTCAACATGGGTCAAAACCCTTGACAGCTCTCTTCCCCTCATTCCCAAGGCAACCTCCAACTTGGTCGCTACTCCATGGCGTGATACAAGCACAAGGGGAAGGCAAACTGGTGTCCTCAATATATAGATCCCTCGTAACAGACACGGCACCAGAGAACGTGCATACAAAAGAGAGGTGGGAAAAGCGTTGCAGACTACCATCCCCGAAGAAGAATGGGCATACATACTCAATCAAACTCAGAGGGTTGCACTGAATTCACGGTTTAAGCTTATCCACTTTCATTATTTACACCAAACATATTACACCCCAGCTAAAAGGTGCATACACAGACCAGAGTCAGGGGCGAAATGTGAGTGGTGTGTAAAGCCAGCTGCCAACTTCTTTCACCTCGCCTGGAGCTGCCCGGCGTTGTCCAAATTTTGGTCACAAGTCATCCAAGAGACGGAAGTGATAATAGGAGAGGAGCTAAAACCCATCCCCACGGTAGCGTTGCTTGGGATGACTAAACACCTGACACCTACAACGAGGAAATTAGTAAATGTATTGTTGATCCTGGCATGCAGAAGAGTGGCCATTGCCTGGGGTCACAGCCCAGCCCCCTCAGTTGCAAAATGGCAGAAGGATGTACTCTACTGTCAGGATGTGGAGATTGAGTTCATTAAAATGGGGCTATGTGTGTGTGTGTGGCAGGTGCTTTGGGAGGCGGGAGCGGGTGTGAGGGGGCGGAGTTGTTATGGTGCAAGTTGTCTGACCCACAGTTGGGCAGAACAAGTTTTAAACTTGTAATTGTTTTTGCTGAAAACATAAATAAAGTGTTAAAAAAAAAGAAAGGCAAATGGTAAAACCCAGCAAATTATAGATTTCTGGCTATGTCAAATGTCACAGGAAGGTTTTCGCATGCCTAGTGCTCCAACGGCTGGATGTATGTGATTTCTTCAAATATATTTCCCCTAATGGAGATTTCACCTAATCCATTTCAACGAAAAACGAAATCTTCTTTTTACATTTCCTAATTTCCCCTTCACCCGCTCTCCCCTCCCTACCCTAACTTATACCCTTATCCCATACCCACCTATTATGCATTACACATATACCATTTTGCCTACCTTTTTCGGCGAAATGTATTCGATGAAATCTCATTAGGGGAAATGATATTCAAAGAAATCTATGTTAATGGCAACAGCTTACTAAGCAGACGACCAAAATCATATTCTGGACAATTTCCAGATGGTTCAGACCTGGCTCAAGCACCACCCATTGCTTAAAATGGATGGCTAGATTAATAAGCGAGTCAAAAAGAAAAATGGCCCTTACTTATACACAGCAATGATAGACTTCAGAGCAGCGCTTGACAGCTTTGACCGGAACATCCTAGGGTCTTAACTTGATCAATTGGGCTGTAGGTCTTAGTAATTAAGGTCATACGTGGACTTTGTGATAATACACAGGTCCGGGCCAGATTGGACAGTGGTGACACCTTTTCCGACCCTGTCTACAGCAGGGGGTGGTGAGGCAGAGTTGAGTATTGGCGCCATTGCTGTTCAACATTTATTTGGCAGATTTCCACAGGGAGCTAGCCAAACTGCAAAACTGCCCCCCAAAATTCAAAAACATTAAAATAACTACCATAATGACCTCTGAAGACTTGATCATATGTGATTGTACATTTATCGGCATTAAGAAATCATTGCAGGAGTTGCACACATTTGCGAAAAACAATGGTTTACGCCTTAATTATGATCAAAAATAAAATCATGCACTTCTCACATAAAGAAAAGAGTGTGCCTAAGATGGTGGCAAGTGAGCAATGTATAGCCCAGGTTAAAAGTTATAAATACCTGGGAATTACCTTGACCACCAGAGGCGATTACATTGAATTCATCAAGGAAAAGAATAGCAATGCAGCCCCTCTAACAGCAATGATTTCGAAAATGTCCAGAGAGATATGATATATGATATATGATATGATATGATATGATATATGGCATTTATAATGTGCCTATACACATTTGTTTCAAGGCCTGACGAGGCAAGGGAGGGGGAACAGAGGGAAGACAGAGACAACTATCTTACTAAGCCAGGTGACATTCGCACAAGCGCGGGGGAGAAGGGAAAACTGCGAGGGGAAAGGGGGAAGGGGCAGTGCAGTACATTGGATCTACAGTAAAAATAAAAATAAATAAAAAATGCAGCCAGCTGATGGCAAGGGTAAGTGCAGATATTAAGTATCAAGTGCGGCTGGGGGACTGTAGGGATACAGAAGCAGCCCCCAAGTGCAAGGGTTGCCGGGGGCAGTGCAGGTGTGCAACTGGTGGGGAGGGGACTTGGGCCCGAGATCAGAGGGTAGCCAGGTGGCCAGTGCCGTTTCATTTACATCCAGGAGTTCAGCAGGGCAGAGAAGGGGAGAAAGCAGAAGCAAAGAGGAAGGTCTTGAGGTGCTTCCGGATCCAGAGATGGTTCTCCTCAAGTTTCAGAGAGGCAGTGAGGCGGTCCCAGAGGGAGGCCCCAGCCGAAGAAAGAGATCTACCACCAACTCGTTGCTTGGAGTAGCGACTGACCCTGAGGGAGATGGAGGTGGAGGAGCAAAGAGCTTGAGAAGGAAGACATTTGCGAAGAGAGAGTTGAAGGTATTGAGGCCCCAGAAGGCCTTGTGGACAATGTAGAGGGTTTTGAACAGGGAGCCAGTGCAGAGATTTCAGTCCTGGAGAGATACGATCCCTGGACTTGAGGCCAAGGACAAGTCTTGCAGTCCAGTTTTGGATGAGTTGCAGAGGGCGGAGAGTAGAGGCAGGCAGATTTAGAAAGAGGCTGTTGCAGTAGTTCAGCCTAGAGAGAACCAGAGCTCTAGAGACAGTGAGCTTCTGGGGGAAGGAGAAGAAAGGAAGAATACCTTTGAGGAGGTTTAGCTGTTATTGTGACTTCTTAGAGATGTCAGAGATTTGAGGAGAGAAGGACAGTGTGGAGTCGAAGATGACCCCGAGGTTTTTATCCTCACATGTGGGAGCAGGAAGAGGTCCAAGAAAGGCCGGCCAGAGAGTGACAAGAGAGGAGAGGGCAGGTGCGCTGATGAGGAGAAGCTCAGTCTTACTGGCATTAAGGCAGAGATCATTGGCGGCACAACACTCCTGGATAGCATACAGTCAGAAATGAGTGAAGTAGAAGAGGTGGCAGAAGGGAGCCTGAAAATGAGCTGAGTGTCATCCGCATAGCACTAAACGTTGGGGCAGAGAGCAGCAGTGCAGTGGGCAAGAAGTGCCAGGTATTGGTTGAAAAGCCAGGGAGAGAAGTTAGACCCCTGGGGAACAACACAGGTAGAGAGAGAGAGATGGAGGAAAGGAAGGACCCAAGTTGGACCTGAAAGGGTCAATCGGAGAGGAAAGAGGTCAGCCAAGCCAGGGCCTGATCGGTGATACCCAGGTTATCAAGGAGACGGTTGAGCAGGATGCATGTTTGACTGTGTCAAAGGCAGAAGAGAGATCAAGCAAGATGAGGACACAGGGGGTATTGGAATCGAGGTTGGCGAGCAGGTCTTGACGGATGTTCAGGAGAGCAGTTTCCGTGCTTCTGGCCGCTCTGAAGCCAGACTGATGGTCATGCAGACAACCAACAGATTCAGTGTCAAGATAGATTAAGCTGGGAGATGGACAGCTTTTCCTGGAGTTTGCCCAGGAAAGGAGTGATGGAGATTGGATGATAGTTAGCCGGGCATGAGGGGTCGGCTGAGGGTTTCTTAAGCAGAAGGTGCACAAGGGAGTGCTTCAGGGGGAAGGGAAGACTCCAGTGGCGAAGGAGTGGTTGCAGAAGTCAGCCAGGGCAGGAGCCAGGGTGTCAATGTGGTCCTTGATGATTTTGGAGGAACAGGGGAGAACCTGTTTTGACTAGACTTTCATAGACCGGACTTGTCTAGAAACCTCGTCTGGAGAGAACAGGGGAAAGGCAGAGAAGGAGGGATGAGAGGTGGCCAAAGAGGGACCAGAGGAAGAGCGGGGTGGAGAGGGAGAAGGGGGAGAGGAAGAGAGAGAGGACAGGATGTCCTGAGTTTTAGAGATGAAATGAGAAGCCAGGGCCGTGCAGAGGGCCTGTGAGGGGACAGGATAGATAGAGACTGCAGTAGGATTGGCCAGCTCCTTGCAGATTTTAAAGAGTTCGGCCAAGTTGTTGGATGCCACAGAGACACAGGCTTGGATGTGGGCTCTCTTCCTGGTGTGGACAGAGAGCCGGTATTGCCTTTGGAGCACGCGGCAGGCCAGTTTGTCAGAGGATGTTCCGGAAGCATGCCATTTCCTCTCAGCCACCTTGCACTTGCGTTTCAGGGTGACGAGGTCTGAGTCGTACCAGGAGTTGCACTTGGCTTTGGGCTTCAAGCGGATCCTCATGACAGGGGCAAGAACATCAAGAGTATCAGATATAGCAGAGTGGAGCATGGAAAGGGCTGTGCCAGGGTGTGAGTGAGCCAAAGGTGGACGGGGGGTGAGAAAGTGGCTTTGGAAGCCTCAACTGACACACGCTTCATGGGTCTGATAACCAAGAAGGTTGGTGGCAGTGCTGGAGTTGGCTTGGCCTGAGGGGTCGAAAGAGTGAGCTGGGAGGAAAGGAGAAAGTGATCACTCCAGTAGAGAGGAGTGGTGAGAGGGATAGAAAAGGGAAGGCCTGAAGAGATCAGAACATCCAGAGTGTGCAATACAGAGTGAGTCGGGCCAGAGGGTAGGATAAAGAGTGAGTCACAAACGTTGCAAAAGAGTCCAGAGGATGGACAGGAAGTATCCAGGTGGATGTTAAAGTCTCCAAGAAGGAGGAGTTGAGTGGTCGAGATCAGGAGGGAAGAGGAGAGGTCCGCCCACTCAGAGAGGAAGGAGGAGATCTGGCCAGGTGGCCGATAGATGGTGGCCACAGTAAGGGAATGGCCAGGAGAGAGAAAGAGCCTGCAGACTAGGCATTCGAAAGAGGAGGCAGAGGCAGGAATCCACCCCAGGAAGATCAGAGCTACACCCCCTCCGTAACGGATGGATCTGGGTGCGGAGAGGATCTTGTAGCTATCAGGGAGGAGAGTGTCAAAGCTCGTGACAGAGCTGGCCGTGAACCATGTCTCGGTGAGACCGAGGACATCGAGGTCAAGTTCTTCCAGGAGGCAGCAGATGTCAGAGGAGTGTTTGAAAGCTGAGCAAGAGTTAAGAGTGGCAATATGGAGGAGGTGGCCTACTTGAAAGAATTCCAGAGAGGGGTACAAATCAGAGGTACGCCCTGCAGAGATGTAGAAGAAGCCTGAGGGTTCCAGAAGAGGAAGGAGGAGAGGACAAGGTAGCCAAGAAGGAGACTGCGGGGGGGAGGCAATGAAGCCGTGGAGGAGAAGAAAGGAATTTGATGAGGTGAGGGAAGCGTCTATCAAAGAGGAGGTTTGCCTGATGGCTTGGACCAAAATGGTACCATTCAGGTAAACATTAATGATTACCTTAGAGGAGTGGAAGGGGGCCAGGAGGGTGCCACCATTAATGGGAGAAGAAGAGAAAAGAGAAGCACAGAGACCATATGAATGGTCCATAGGTCTGCCGAGGGAACGGCAATAAGGATGTCGGTGAAGGTTTGCCTGGAGGAAGCACTGGTATAGGTGTCAGCGATAGGGAGGCCTGGGTTGGAGACCAGGATGTCCTTTTTGAACTTCTTCCTACCAGATTTAGTGAGGAGAGCAGGATAGTCGATAGAGAACCAGTTAGAAAAGATAGGAGAAACAGAGACAACCATATAGTAGGTAGGGAGAGGAGAGAAGAAGAAGGGAGTGGGAGAGGTGAGGCAGGGAGACACTAGGGAAGGGCACAGGGAGGTGTGCAAGCAGACGAGACAAAGAGGCACGAGAAAATAGTAGACAATTGATGAATACGACAAGAGCTCAGACAATAGAACAGTTTGCTAAATGAACGATTTGCTAAGAAGACAAAACCAGAAACAACGAGGACAAAGTAGTTGGCAATGAGAGCCTGGAGGAAGGAGGAGTGCAATGGAACAAACAGCAGTACAATAGGATAGGGCAGTCAGTGAGGCAAATACAAACTACAAACAACCAGCACAGGAGAAATAGGCGAAAGCAGACCTATATGGGGAGGAATATAAGGAGAAATACAGACAGTGCAAGCATAACAGAAAAAGCGGACCTAGATGAGGGAGAAATTAAGGGGAATTACAGGCAGTGGAAGCAAAACAGGGCAGTCAGTGAGGAAAAAACAACAGCAGTGAAGAGTGAAGACCTAAGTAGGCCAAGATACGGCCGAAACAGGACAGTTGGACAAAAGTGATCAGGGCAGTCCAGGCAGAACAGAGGGTGCGTGAGAGCAGGGGGAGTAGAGGGGGATGCTAGGAAGTGCACGGAACATGCGGTCGGGGAACACAAGGAATTTGCGAGGCACGCAGTTGGGGAGTTGTGAGGAACCACTCAATCAAGGATTGCGAGGGAGCAAGAGGGCAGCGCAAGGCAATGGGGCACGCGGTGAGGGATGCGAGGGAGTTGCGAGGAACCACGCAGTCAAGGATTGCGAGGGACAATGCGAGCAAGCGCGAGGCAGGGAATCGCGAGGAAATTGTGAGGACACACGACGGGGAGTTGCGAGGAACCACGCAATCAAGGATTGTGAAGGGACCACAGGGGCTAGGGTGCAAGGAAGCATGGGGCTCACGGTTAGGGGATTGCAGGAAAATGCGAAGACACACGATCAGGGAGTTTCAAGGAATCGCGCAATCAGGGATTGCGAGGAACCACACGGGCTCTGGCTATAGTCTGGATATAATCTTCAGGGGATCTTGCTGTTATATAGACAGTGCTGCTTCTGCTCCGCTATGCTATAAGGATCAGAAGAACTGTATATGTGTGATTTGACCTGGTTGAAAACAATAGAAGGTACATTCTGGAGAGCAATTCTTGGTCTTGGCCCAAGTACCAATCGAGCTGTTAAGATTAGAGATGGGTTTAACCTCATTACCGGCTCAGGTGACCAAGGGAGATGCTTATTACATATTAAATCTAAAATTAAGCCGACATGTCCCTTGTTAAAATTGTTGGGAGAACCCCACTTTACGGAAGAACGGGATCATTTTGTTAAGCTGGTGAATAGAATCTTTGAGACACTTGGGCTCCTGACTGGGATGAAGAACATTATAGCCTCCAAAAGCTCCTTGGTGACAAATGGTATAAGTTGGGCTGGATCTTAAACTATAAACACCTGTGTAAATTAAAAACCTATGATGAAATACAAAAGGTAAATCCTGCGCACCTGGCTCCGCAGGGATACTCTGTTCATCCCCAGATCTGAGAAGGTTTCTGCTGTTACTCAGACTGAACAAGTTACCAGTTCTGGCCAGCATGGGAACTGAATTAGCCCTGCCTGTGGAGGCCAGGTTTGCCGCATGTGTGCCCTCCAACATGAACGAGAAGCGGCGAAACAAGTACTAACTGAATGCCGCATACATTGATCAATGTAAATGTGCTCATGACTATGAGTACATTAAGAGCCATTCGTTCTGGACATATTGCTACATTCTACCAATGACGCTCTTCATAATGCACTTTATAATATTTGGATCAGGGTTAATCCCCTATTGACGTAATGTGACATGTTCAAATCAATTGCTTTTATAGATAGATTTTGAGATCTTATATGCTTTCAGTGTTGGAATGTTAAGATGTTACGGATCTGAGTGTATTTGTATGTTTATTTATTGTATTGTTGAAATGAATTTTATGACATGTGAAAAGTTCGTAAGAACTGAACACATTGAATTTAAATTAAAAAAAAAAAAGCGGGATGATTTCTAGACTTTCAGAAGGTCAAGAAATGATCAGCCAAGAAAAAAATGCCTGTGGCACCAGCCTCACCAAGTCAATGAAAGCCGCGCCCTTTCAGCACCCCCGCAAGCAACACTCAGTGTACAGCAGATCTTTGCAGAGTACAGGAGACTTGTGGTTTCCCTGTCCCTAGCGTACACTGACTCAGACACACTTTGGACTGGCAGCTGGAAGGGCAGGGTGAGCCTGACCCCACCTTTACAATTGAACTTGAGGCTGAAGTTATGATAGAGATTTTAGCAGACTTAAAGCCATGTCCAACAGTACCCACATTGAATGGCCTGCTGACACCCACGACTGCATGTCCTAAGTCTGCAGTTGCCCCACTCCCCATTTTCTTCTCCTCACCTGCCCAGACTCAGGTTCCCTTTGCCTCTTCCTCACCTGCCCCACCCAGATACCCTTACATTGCCCTCACCCCCCCCAACCTCCCATCTTCTCAACCACCCCACTACTAAGCCCGTCTCCTTCTCCACGAGCACTCAAGTCCCGCCGGCTCTTTGCCACCAAACCACTTAGTTCTCCCCTCTTTTTGTATATAATGGTCTCCTTGCCAGACATCCACCAGCCCTCCCCATGTCCCTGAAGAAGGGTCAATGTGCCAGTTGTCTGATTACATGCCAAAGACCATTTCAAGGTTATTACTGGCACCTGCAAGCAGTGCGCAGGACAACAAGGCATCCCTGCCTCTTCTTCTGAGGAGCAACCTCCTCGCCTTTGCGCAAGCAAGTCTCAAGGGTGGCCACACTCAGCATTGTAAGAGTAAAATAAACCAATCATTTCAGATGCAAAGGCAGAAACTGTGCTCCCATCTGCGGCACACTTCCACACCAGCCGTCCCTGTTGGTTCCTGGGAACAGTGGGTGGACACTGGCAGCTGTCATCCTTATCCCTGTACTCCTCCAGCTCTCCACCAACGCCCCCCCCAGCCCCCAGAGTCCCCAACCTTGCTTCATCAGACCAGCTTCTGGTCCAGTGGCAGCCTTCAACTTTAGCACCCTGTGCTACCCACCCGTCTTCCCAGTGGTGACTGGTCGACTGGAAGCCTTCAATTCCATTGTACAGGTGGCAACTACAGGTTCATATACTGGACACATCATCACACTGCTTACAGTATTCTGCACTGCCTACATTTTGCCATACTGTTCTGCATTTGGCTTCTTGCTCCCGCCATTAAAAAGTTGGCCAACTTTTGTGTAGGGGTCTGTGTTGCTTGATCTATTGAAGAAAATACATACATTCTGCTGCAGTATGTAGTAATTGTATTAATGGTTAACAATAGTATGAGCAAAGACATACAAAGGGAATGGTGATCAAAAACATATAGGCCAAGCAATGAAATAAAAAAGTAATAATAGATTCACCTATTGTTCTCGGGCCAGTTATGCTCAACAACCTCACAGAGCCCCTTCTTAATAGGGTTTATCATCCTTGCACCGGTATATGATATGATAGGTTATTTATAACGCACTTAATACCCAGGGGTTTCTAAGCGCGCACCCGGGGATCGAACCTGTGTTGCTCCGTGTCGTCTTGCTTCCAAGGCGAGCACTTTGCCGCTGAGCTATCCTCCCGAGACAGGGCCTGGACTGTCTTGTTTTTATAGTAAATGTTGTTTTTGGTGCTGCTCTTTATGAGATACAGTCTCTGACAGCTGCAGCTGTGTTATACCATTAGAGGACTACATGTCCCAGAATGCAAGATGCACAGTGGTATAGGTTACACACAACACAATGAAACATGTATGGCATTTGCATGCTACAGCCCCTGCTGCCTAGGCAATGGCCCGTGTAACTCTTAAAACCAGGGACGATATTGAGAAAAACACCTTTGCTGATGGTGCATTTCTGAACACCCCAGTAGCCCCATTCCTGCTTGCTACGCCTTGCAATGGTTGCTCCCTGGGGAGTAATACGAATTAAGATTAAATAGGTATACAGTGCAGTAGTTCAATTTAATTTTAATTAAAATGGTTCTGTAAGCTCGTAACCGGATATAAACACGACTCCGCATACACAGCTATTACTGCAGCTACAGTACTTTATGGCTCACAAACGTGCCTTGCATACGCAGGAGACAGAAAGGGACCAAAGAAAAAGTGTCCCATAGCACCTGGCTGCTTTGCAAATTATGAAACTTGCAAAGTCCAGCCCAATAAAACATAACCATAAGAAATCCAAGTCTGGTCCTTAACTAGCCAGTAATCTTTTAGGGAACAGGTTTAAGGCCGTAAAAGTCCTCTACTGAGGAGATTATAGCTATTAGCACCTATAGCACAGTTGTCTGGGGTGCCAATATTTTTTTTTCAGGTGGCCTTGCTACAGCAACTGTTTCACAAGTTAAAACAGAACTACAAAAGAAGATGTCTGCCATGGAACATGGAGGAGAGAAGTACTCAGTCCCGTTTCCATGTCCATGATGGTGATGAGCGGGACTAGGCAAGAAGGTAGTGAAGGTGACAGGGTGGGGCAGACAGGTGGGGGGTTTTATAGCAATGAACTGAAGGGGAGGTTCGCCTGTGATTAGGGAAAGGCAGACTCAGAAGCAGGCAGTGAATGAAGCCGAAGTTCTGGTGCACCTGATTTGCCGCGCCTTCCCGCTGAGGGTTAATAAGAGCCAAACAAACAGCCTCAAATTACTCAGCTGTCGCTTCATAAACAAGCCCATACTGAAATACGAAGCAAGTGATACAAGTGCCGACGCCTGCGTTTGTTAGTTCTCGAGAAGACAATAGTCATGTCTGTCTTGTTGATATTTCTTGAAGAGATAGAGGATAACAGGTTAATGGAGGCTAGAGCCCCTGGAGGCATAACGCTGAATTTCCGGATTCTAATAAACAAGCAGCTGTTGTATGGCAGCGTGACCTTGTGGTGTCCCATTCGTCTTCTCCTTGCTCCCTGCCCGTTTCTCTCTGGTCCAGTGTATTTGCTGTCTTGACCGGTGTATTTGCTGTATTGACCGGTGTACCTCCTCCCTGTGGGCGGATCTACCAGTTACAGTATTTTGTGACGCTCTCCGTGCCTCTGCTTGCCCTGATTATTGATCCTTTTCTGTGCATGGGGTGATTTTGTATGGGAGGCCCAGATTGCGCGTAGCATGACGGTTCTTCATGAGTGCTGTGTCTCCCACCTGAATGTCTGGCATCACCAGTCTTCTTTGCACTATTTCTTTCTTGTTATTCACCTTCACCTGCATCCTGTGTCTTATTCATGTCCACCATGTGAACCTCTCTAGAGCTCTGTTTGGGAAACAAGGAGCGCACCCTCCGCCCCATGAGGGCTTCTGCCAGTGACATCTCTGTCGCCGAGTGCGAGGTTGTTCGGTAGGCCATCAATAATGTTACAAGAGCCGCTCTGAGATCTGACTCCTCTTGCAGCACAACGTGAAACATCACCATTTGCTCTCGGCCAGCAGGGCGTAATTCAGATGTGCTTCATTCCCTGTGCCTCTACGAATACTCTGAAAAGCTGTCCCGGAAACGATGCTCCGTTATCAGACATTATCGTGTCCGGGTGCCCATGCCTGGCAAAGATGTTCTGCAACACCGGGATTACGCAGATGGCCGCTGTGGACCGAAAGAACTGCACCTCCGGAAACCGAGTGAACTCATACAGTAACACCAAGAAGTGCCTATCATGTTGGATCATGCCAAAATCCACACACTGCCTGCCACAGTGCTGTCGCTCTCGCCAGTGATTTGCCTTTGTAGGCAGGTTTGCTGCTTGGCACCATGTGCACCTGGCCAGAAACTCATCCACCCATTTCTACAGTTCGGGGAACCAGAGCTTCTCCCTCAGCCGTGCCTTGGTTTTCATGTCCTCTAGTGGTCCATGTGCGCTGGTTGCATGTCATTTCATTGCGGGATGTTTTTTCGCGGGAGTTTTTACTGCAGATTTTTTTTGTTTAGGCGGTTGCCTCTCATCCCTACATCTGCTTTCAATTTTTTGCTATTCTCAAACACCCACACCCCAAATATATATTTGTCTAGTATCCTGGGCTTTGAGTGCGGGCGGACCACTAGACTGGATCCTCGCAGCAGGACATCCTACTGACAGCTCTGCTCTTATCTGTCTGCACAGACCTGTCATGAATGCCTTGGTGTCTGTCATGTATCGCATCTGATCCCCTGGAAGTGACCTCCATTGGCCCCCATTAAGTTGCTCTATCACATGCCACATCCCCTGTGCTGCTGCATTGCCTCTGAGATTTGTGTCAGCGTCATGGCTTTTAGTACTGCCATGTGGGAAACACAATGCGTGCCAACGCCTCCACCTCCTGTATCTCCACACTTGGCTCTGGTTCCTATGCGATGGGGTTTCACAAGAGGTAATCTGCCGGATTGCTGACCCCTGGCCGAAATTGGAGCATAACTCCATAATTTTGGAGCCGTAGCATCCACTGCTCCAGACCCCCCACCCCCGACGGCCTCAGCACCAACCCGTTCAGTATTGGTAGTAACTGTTTGTGTATAGGTGGACGTGCTTGCACCCCCATAAAACCGCTAGCCCCTCCCTCTTAATTTGTGAGTAGCGTTTCTCTGTGGGCAAGAGTGCCTTGCTCCCTGTCACAAGCATATATACTACATCACCTCATGTTTGCACTAACACTGCCCCCAGACCCACAGGACTCACTTTGAGCCATATCTCTGTTAACTTCTTGGAATCAAAAAACGCCATTTTCGTTTCCACTGCCAGAGCCGACTTGGATTGTTCGAACGCCTGCTTGGCTGCATTCTACCATGCCCAGTCCGCTTCCTTCTTCAAAAGGACTCTGGTGGGGCCAGGTTTAGGATGAACCTGCTGCGGAGGTTCACCATTCGTAGATAGCTCTGCACCTCCAATGGGTTGGAAGGCAGTCGGATGTACCTGTATGGCTGATACTTTCTGTGGATCAGGTGAGATCCTTTCCTCTTTGAACACAAACCCGTAGAACTGCACATGGGACTGGAGACAGTGGCATTTCTCTCTGTGCAGCATAAGGTCTTTGTCCCTCAGGCGTTGAAAGATGATTGCCAGTAGGTTCAGGTACTCTGTTTCAGTCCTCACTGACATTAATCATTCATCTCAATCTCGAAAGCACCCCTCTGTTGCTATGATGGAAGACTTCGGCCGTGAAGTAGACACCAAAGCTGAGCCGCTTGTACCGGAACAGGCCAATGTGGGATGAGAATGTCATGATGGACTTTTACTTCTCATGCCGTGGCACCTGATGGTACCCTGCCCTTAGGTCTATGGTGGAGAATACTACTGCCCCTTGATCACTCTGTCTGCAAGCCGCATGTCCACGCATATCCTTGCCGCTCCTGGTTGTTTGGGGTTCGGGCTGACTACTATGGTAGACCCCAGGGCCTGGGCCTTTGCACTCGTTCAATGATGTCTGTCCGTTCCATGTGTACCAGCTCCTCCTCCACCTTCTTCCATAGAAGAAATGAGAGGCGTCTGTGATGCAGTGTGAATGGTTGGGTGGTCTCGTCCACATTTAGCCGCACTTCCTGGCCTTTTAGGCACCCTATGCTCTGGAAAAGGTCATCATATTCTCTGCACAACCTTTCAACGTCGGTGAGATATACCTGGAATGCGAAAGTTTACCTGGCCCAAGCTCTCTGCAGTCATGAACTAAGGACAGTGTCCTTCGCTTCTCTGGTGACATAGAATGTCCCCGGTGAGCATTGGTTGCTGTGAGCCACCATAACCTGGAATTCCCCCTATAACAGGATGGGCGTACTACCAACATATGTGAACATTTTTATATTTTTAGGCTTGCCACAGCTGAAAGTGTTCATAGTTTATGTTCACCATTGGTGTGAGCTAGTTATTCAGGGCCCTGCCCGCATCACGGTAGGAACCATCACCTTGTGGAAGGGTCTTGAAGAGTTTGTGCACCTCACTGCCTGTGTAAAACAGGAGCATAGACTTTTTCCGTGCGTCCTCCGACACACCCGCAGTGTCGAAGTACATTTTGAGATGTTCAACCCAGAGTGACCATTTGGGGCCCATTGTGGCCGTAGGGCCCTGCATGTCAAATTCAGGAACCGGGCTACCACGGAACTGTGGGCTGATGGGTGGTTGGTCTACCCACGGGGAACGTCCATGTGGCTGCATGACACTTCTTCCTGGGGAGGTAGAGGATGAGGAAGAGACTATGGGGGGGTGGGGTCATTATGAGGTTGCCAATATCCTAGTCATACTACGACCAGGATACTGTCAAACGGTAATACCGTTACTGGCACCTGGCCCGGTGGAATCTGTACTGTATTCCGAGCGCCGGTAACTGTGGTAAGTCCCATAGGACTCCAAGGGAGGATTGGCAGTAATACTGGCTATTTTTTGCCAGGAAAGTGGCAGAATAACCTGCAACTTTTAGCGGGAGGTCATTGCGGCCACCTCACCACCAAACTTGTACTTTGATGCTGCTGTAATGTGCCGGTAAATGACATTACTGGCACATTATTACTGCATCAGCAAAGTCATAATGACCCCTAAATCATTCTCTCCCCCGTCCTTTATGTCAAAGCGCCTGTGCCTGTACATCGTGGCGTGTTAGCATGTCTCCAGAACACGTAGGTGTGAGGTGGAATATGGTCTTCTTCAATGTTGTCCCTCTCCCTTGACACTCATGTCCCTCCTTGATGCTCTTGCCATGTTGTGGAGAGCCACTGGCTGGCGCTGTGGCAAGATGTCCCCACTCTTGTGGCTTGTTGGTCCCTCCTACATGTGCACAACAATAGAGGGTCACTGGGTGGTTCTTTGGAGTGGTGCTCACACTGTGGCAGCTTGAAGTGTTTGCTGTGGCTAGGTGTCCCCACTGTTGTGGACTGGTGTGGCTTTTACATTTGTACCATGCAGGAGGGCCGCTGGGGGGGAGCTGTATAGCGGTGTCCGCACCATTGTGGCCTCAAGTTTTATGCGTCCCTCGGACGCAGCAAGGGGCCCAGCCGCATCCGCACTTTCTACGTGAAGAGCCACGACTGCGAACCTCACCTGGCGGGTGTAAAAGCGAGTGAGAGAGACCAGCCTTCCCTGTCAGTGATGGGCGTTCTCTTCCGCTCCAGTGTGAGGGAACCTCCTGACGGTCCCTCTGGCCTCTGTATGCCAGAAGCGACTACCTTTGAAGGAGCGGGTTCCTGTGGGAACGATTCCGGTAGACCCCACCTCATCACCAATAGTTATGTGGCGCGCATGCTTGTGAAGCGGGCACGCAATGAAGGGCACCACACTGGGATTTACCAAACCCGGCCCACCCCTTTTGTTCCTACAGTGACGCAGCATGCACCACACATAGTAGAGCTCCTGTCACCACAGTATGTCTATGCAAAATACTTGGGACCAACCATCGACCTCATTCAACAGCCATGGATCTGCCACTGTCAGTCAATTCTTTTAGTGTGTAAGTCGCTTAAAGGGAAGACCATCCTTGAAAAGTTATTGGAGCTGCCAGGGATATCTGTACCCTTTTTCAACATTCACTAGTTAAACAAAGTATTCACTGAAGAGGTGCACATTTGGAATAGATTGGGTAGCAGGTCTCCTTTCTTTGCCCTTCAGGCGATAGTCAAGGCAAGGCTGTACATTTTATGTGCCTGATCCAAAAAGATTTTTACTGGAGCAAATAAGGAGATATCTGTGAGTACCTCATATTTACACCTGCTGCCTTACACCTGATTCACAAACACTAAAGGTGAGAAAACCGGGAGATGCCTGAAGCATCTCTGACAATGCCTTAACCAAAGGTCTGTAAATCGCATTTGCATGTGAGCATTTGAACATGCTCCAAGCATCTCCAGATCCTCTACAGGTGTAGCTTTTCCGGGAGCAGGTGCAAGTTAGCAGATACAAATGTGAGATGCTCCTGGGCATCGCCTCATTCATTCAAGCACAAATCTTGCACCAGGGCTTGAATGTTTAAGCATCAGTCTAAAGAATGTGCTTAAGCACAGCATGATCCCTTGTGTGCCTAGTTCAGCCTCATGGGCATTTTTGAAGCATGTCCCAATACTTCTAGCATCATATCCAGCATGCTCTTAAGGAGTCTGAAACAAACACAGCACCGTAGATGAGATGATTGCAAATTAGTTACCCTAAAATGTTTTAGGAAGAAGCAGTGTAAAATCAGTGTATTCTGCATTTGCCTTTAAAGGATGAATTTCTGTCAGCACATGGGGGAGAGGTGCTAGTCGATCATTTGGCACAGCACGTGTGCAAAATGTGCCAGTATCAACCGGTGCTCCCTCATGCATCCTGCACCAGCTGCCATTTTGGTTAACCATCAACGGTGCCCTTAGCCACGGGCCCCAATGGAGTCCCTCACACCACCCGACCACCACTACGGGCACCACTTTTCCCAACCCCTACTTCCCCTCCCTACTTACTTAGTGGGAGAGCGGAGTCTGAGCCCACCAGAGGCTCAACTGGTGGGTGTTACCGACCAACCCCCGTCTGCACCCGAACACAGGGGTTTTCGCTACATTATTTGCCTTGGGTCAATGTGAGGATCTTGCAACTTGATAGAAACAGAGAATCCTCACCTACCTGTTAACCATCTATTCGATGATTTGCAGGAAGCGATGAGTAGCTCAGTTTCCTGGGTAACAAGTTAGGTACCTACATGGTCACACATCCTACACAGATTTTACCTTTGTTTGCAATTTTCCTAGTTATACATCTCCAGATTCAATTGAGTACAGAGGGCAAAAACATATTCCAACAGTTTGTCTACTTTCTTTTTCCTATATTCAGAAAATATTCAATACGTACTGTGAGGGATCAGGTGTAAGACTCGGATGCAGGGGCATTGTGATTGTTGCAATAGACTTTTATTAAAGAAAAGAGAGGCTTGCAGAAAGACCTATCTCGCCCTATCTCAACAAGGGATTCCCTGCCTCAATGAAACTAAAGGATGTCAATGTCAGAATGTCCAAAAGTAAAGAGTTCTCCGTCCTGTGTCCAAAATCCTCACCTGACCCTTCCATGCTAAACTCAAAATAAAGTGTAAAGGGATATATTGTTTCAACTGCCCATCAATAGCTTTTTCCAAAGTTCCAACACAAATCTCCAAAAGGTGCAGAAAATAGAGAAATAATCACAGCTCCACAATCCTCAGGGGGAGGGGTTCCATTCTCTGCACCAGATTACCGGATATTAGATGTTTTGTTTTCTTCGCTATACCCAGGGATTGATTTCACAAATCACTAAAGAGTGGTTGGTTCCTAGAAATCCAAAAGCTCCCGAAGGAAAGCTGCATTCCTCCTTGGGGTAGAAGATGATGACAGTAAGACGAATAGAGCCTGATACTTGGAGGTAAGCAACAAAATGGCTTTGTGGAAGTGATCAGTGACTTTTCACAGAGTAACTCAGAGGACCTTGATGGAAAATAGCAACTACCCTCCCTCCATAGGAACCAAGTTTCTCTAAAAGCTGAGAAAAACTGACGGCACCAGGATATCAGCGATAACTCCACCTTCTGTTACCCCATTGCAATGTCTCAGATAGATCAATAAACCGATCTCTACTCTTCCATCTATGCTTAAACACCAGAATAACTCTCCATTTGAGATGCTAAGGGGGGATCTGTACACTTGCAAAACCTTGCAGACCTTTATTCAGTTTACTAGACATATCCCTACTCGTCATTATGATGCCCTTGTCTGAGCGTAATCAACCTGCATCCTCCCTTCCAAAGTTCACCTCAGGAGGCTAAATCCTCCCCTAAGAACACTGCCTCCCTCTCTGCGTTGTTCAGCCATAGTCCATAGCTTTACTGATGCGTGTTTGAAGAGAGGCCTTCCCCTGATGACAAGGACAAGGTCTGCATTTAAAGGGGCTACAAACCAATTCCCTCAGTGTACAGTAACTCTTGCCCCATTCCACGCTACAGAGTAGCGCAAAAACATAGTGTACTTTGCTCTATCTGGTGGTCGTTTCATCAGTCCTTAGTGCATGAAAGTAATGTCATGGTCTAGTATCTCGCCATCACTACACCACCCTGGTCCCTATATTGCCGTCATCCGGCCTACAGAGCTTCAACGGCAGTATTTATTCATTTTTTTGCATTTTATCACATTATGGTTTATTACAAACCTTAAGCACAGCCTCCATATGAAACAGATAAATACATCAACTCATGACAATATCAATACAGTAAAAACAATACAAAGTTAGATTTTAAGTATAATGTTTAAAAATGTCACTAAAGCAATAATTAAAGGTATTTTTACACCCTTTAACAAAAGCTGCCACCCTTCATCTGCGGATAAAGTGCATGTGCTTTCTAAAAAGCGCTTTAATAAAGTTGTCCTACGTGCAATACAGAAATAAACATTGCATATTTTCCAACGACCTCTCTTTCTTACAGTATCTGCAAACAACATTCTTTAGACTACTGCACACTCTAGATGCAAGGGATGTATGTGATTTCTTCAAAAATATTTTACCTAATGGAGATTTCACTGAATCCATTTCACCGAAAAACGAAATTAACTTTTGACTTTTTCTACTTTTTTTTTAATGTTGGGGCGATAGAAGGTTTCCAAGAATTAAGTATGTTACGAATAGTCCTCATGTTTGCTAATATGGAGCAGAGCAGTTAGGCCCATAACTCAGGATCACATTTGATAGGCCGCCAGGCCCTGGAGCACGAGAAATGCTGGATGTCTTGAATCCAAGTGATTTGCCCACGGCTGGAAGTACTACGGACAAAACGTTCGCATGAGAAAGGTGCGAACTACCAAAAGTTTGCACCTTTCTCATGCGAACACACATACATTCTCACACTCACACACACAACACACCCATAACACCCCCCCACCCACACCCTCAGCACACCCCCAACATAAACAAACCCCACTGACCTTCATCTTCACGCTGGGTTCCTGCAGCGCCAGTTCCCTTTCACTTCCGTGATCGGGAACCGGCGCTGCAGGGTCCTTTTTTTTTTTTTAACGGAAGGCTGCGGGGGTGTCCCCCGCAGGCCCTGCTCACTATTCCATAAAGTATAGTGAGCGGGGCGATGCGGGGGACTCCCCCGCAGCCCACGTTTTAAAAAAAAAATATTTTTCTTTTTAAACGGAAGGCGCCCCCGCTCACTATACAATAATGTATAGTGAACGGGCGATGCGAGGGACTCCCCCGCAGCCCACGTTTTTTTTTACAATGCTACCGCCCAAAGGTTCGAATTTTTGGTGTTCGAACCTTTGGTGGTAGCATTTTTAGAACTTTTGGTCGATGCGACCATTTTTATTCGGTCAAATCAGCCTAAACCAATGTGTTTATCAGGGTAACTATTTCCTCAAGGGCGTGATCCATGGTCTAGATAGGTTGAGATGTAAAGATCTACCCGGCTTGGAGTACAAACATTCAAAATGTTTTGTCCATTCACACTCCGAAACGCTGTCAGATTGCTCGGTCATCTGAATATTGTCATTAGATTTAATCAAATCCCATAATGCACACCATTCTTTCTTGCTAATAGCTTTGAGCATTCTTTCAGCATTTTGTTGAAGCATAGAGAACCGATGCCAGCAAAGCCAGTTTTTGTATCGATTGTTTAGTTTCTTAATGAATATGGCTGTATCAGCTAAGGGGCTGTTCTTAAGGTGCTTAATTGCACTCCTCAAAGCAAGCCTATTTGCTACTAGCTCTCTGTCTATATACATGCTCATAGTGTAATGCATTTTCTCGAGAGGAGGTGTCATTCTTGATGAAAAGTCTATGCAACATAGGTGTATAATCCAATATAGCCTGCATGCTTAGGTCCTTTAGGGAAGTATTTTTCATCAGGTATTTAGCTACAAGACATTCAGATCACCAGAGATGATTATTAAGGGATCGCCATCTGTTTTATAAGTTTTGTCGATAAAGCTCCTTGCTCTCCAGATCATCTCACTTTCCCCAATTGCCAGTGGGGTCCAGTAAATGTGTTTTTTGTTTTAAAAAGAAAATTACTGCAGGACTTCTTCACCTTGGTCCATTGATACTTCCAACAAATCACTGTTCTTTGAATATACAGGCATGTATTATCAGAACTACTCAGTTCTAAACCGCTGCCATTTTTGATAGCCGTCAAAAGCCCAGCCGTCGGTCTCACCGACCATCCTACCAATGAAGGGTTCAGGAAGACGGAGAAGCCGTCTATGCTAGGCTTATGACGTAGCCACATTTCTAGTAAGCACAGCACATGAAAACTCTCAAGTTAATTTCACCCTCTGCAAATAGATGTGAGAAGCCACGCCTATTCCAGGAGCCTAATTTGAGGTGATCCGATGATGATATCCAGCTCAGCTAGTGGGTATTGGATCCCATTAAAGCTGCTGAGAGCCAAAACCAAGAGATTTCTTCAGATAATGTTGAGACTCTTTGTTTCACATTTTCGACCCTCCTTTCATGGTCATCGCTACCATGCCAAACAACTGTCAGAACAAGGCTGGAGTATCATGGTGAAGATCTTTAGCAGCAACAAAAGATCTATTCATTGGATGTGCAATAGGCAGTTCCGAATGGGCCATGATTGACCGTTCTTCTCCAGTCTTTGTCGATATAAAGACCCTTAATGGCTTCTTAATAAAACCACTAAGGGAAAAGGATTCATTTGTGATGACATTTAAACCGCCATTTGCTGCTAAATTATCCATAGTGGTAAGATCAAATCCTAACATTTGTAGGCTCACGGCTGTGGCCAACAATAACTGCTTTACTATAATTAAATGTAAATGAACATACAACCAGGTCCATGCGCTTTTCATCGGGAAATTCTATCACTACCATGTCATCAGTACCAATTTGTCGTAGGTTCGGTACGCAATGGAAAAGATCAAGGACATTTTTCCTATTCAAAATAAAGTCATCCACTCTATTAGCCACCCTTTCCAACCTCAGGCAGCGAGAAGCATCTCTAGTCTGGTTTTTCCTCACTGGACGGGAGGCCTGTCGAGCCTTGGTGGTGTTTGTCGGAAACGGTCTCTTGCTGATGTTGTTGTGTGTATAGAATGTCTGCTGCTGCCCTTTTTTGCCAAAGTTTTGAAATCTTAGGAGCTCCTAAGATCGTCGGCCAGGCCACACCAGAGGTCGCTGCTTTATTGGTCATGAGTGCTATTGAAGTTATCTTCCTATTAACCAAGTCTTGAGAGAGCGCAAAGTGTTCTCGCCGAACCAGGATATTCTTTGCTTCGGCCGACTGTTTTGAAAATGCTGAGAATTTAACATCAGCCATATACCTTTTTTCAGCCAATCTAATGCATTTTAATGGTTGTTGGACTTCACAAGATCTCGAAGTTGGAGAGTCTAAGTCGTGTGTCTCCGCCGGAGGGCATTGTAAGTTTAGAGCGCCATTGTTTTCATGCACCTCCTCTTCAATCGAATTCCTAGATGGATTTAACAACGGGCACCAATCCCCCATTTTAAAGAAGGCGCTGTAGTGACAGCATGTAAATAATTGGAACTAGAACCCGCCCCTCATGGCAATGGAATCCCTCAATACACTGCACTTCCAGAATCTTCCAAGGCATTCCAGAACACGTACACAGTGAGCTCAGCAGAGACAGGCTCCTGTTACACAACCTCATCTCCAAACATGCCTCTTGGGCTGGGCAGTCTCCCCCAATTACAGTCACATGTACCACGAGCACATGCAACCACTCTCTCCTCTGTAGCATCGTAGGGGTGACGTGTCTACAACAGAGGCGTTGCAAATGCTTGCGCCCAGAGTCTGGTAAATGACCGAGTCTGCACGCGTTTCAGTTCTGCTTTTTTCCTGTCAATGTTCTTGTCTGTTCTGCAATTCAAATATTTTATCAGATTGCAAACACAGTGTCTGTTGTTGTGTAACACTATCTACACATCGCGTTTCCGAGCAATGGCGGATTTGAATAGGTCATTATTACATCCTGTTGCAGGCCAGTAGTTCCCCTTGCAATCCATGGAACTGACAAGAAACGCAAGCCGCCCAACAACTGAACACAAAATACCGGGGGCTCCCGGAGAACACAGGGGGCATATCAACATCCATACATTGGGGAAAGAACTGGTGTTAGCTTGGGTAATCCTCTCTGCTCTTTCTTGCTCTCTGAATGTAAATCGCCATTACTTGGATCAATGAAGAGACAGTGTATTGGTGACCTGGCCTGGGACCACGCCTCCTCGGCCCCTCCAAGGATGAGAGGGTTCCCCCAGTACAGTGTTCCAATTTCCAGCACGGCCGTAGACTTTATGTAAATGATCGCTCTAAGTTGCATATGTTGAAAGGCTGCTCATTAAGCCGATGGCAAGCAATACAGTTATGTATTCATATGTTGAAAGGCTGCTCATCAAGCCTATAGCAAGCAATGCAGCCATATATTCATATGTTGAAAGGCTGCTCATCAAGCCGATGGCCAGCAATGCAGACATATATTCATATGTTCAAAGGCTGCTCATCAAGCCGATGGCCAGCAATGCAGCCATATATTCATATGTTGAAAGGCTGCTCATCAAGCCTATAGAAAGCAATGCAGCCATATATTCATATGTTGAAAGGCTGCTCATCAAGCCTATGCAAGCAATGCAGCCATATATTCATATGTTGAAAGGTTGCTCATCAAGCCGATGGCCAGCAATGCAACCATATATTCATATGTTGAAAGGCTGCTCATCAAGCCGATGGCCAGCAATGCAGCCATATATTCATATGTTGAAAGGCTGCTCATCATGCCTATAGCAAGCAATGCAGCCATATATTCATATGTTGAAAGGCTGCTCATCAAGCCTATAGCAAGCAATGCAGCCATATATTCATATGTTGAAAGGCTGCTCATCAAGCCTATGCAAGCAATGCAGCCATATATTCATATGTTGAAAGGTTGCTCATCAAGCCGATGGCCAGCAATGCAGCCATATATTCATATGTTGAAAGGCTGCTCATCAAGTCGATGGCCAGCAATGCAACCATATATTCATATGTTGAAAGGCTGCTCATCAAGCCTATAGCAAGCAATGCAGCCATATATTCATATGTTGAAAGGCTGCTCATCAAGCCTATGCAAGCAATGCAGCCATATATTCATATGTTGAAAGGCTGCTCATCAAGCCGATGGCCAGCAATGCAGCCATATATTCGTAGTGCAAGAGAATGCACGAATCCTCTCCATCCTTACCTACCCAGGGGCAGTCTGCACTTCCCAACTCTTAACACAATTATGCAGTCAGCAAAAGGGAGGAAAGGGGCAAGTTACTGACTCAATGAAGATGTGACACTTTAGATGTCCCATGTCCCCTAGCTGAAGGCATTTACCTGAACCTTATTTACCAAGTTACTTTTTTATATTTTCTACCTATTACCCATTGTTTGTGCTTTTAGGTTTGCACTTTTCTGAACTGGTTTCCGCCACAGGCTACTGTTAGAAATGTTTGTGAAACGTTGTCATTTCACTAAGGTGTGAATATATTGCCCTTAGTGAATTGTCTAGTCAATCTTTTTTAATGACTGGTATATCAGATGGTATGTGTTATGGCTGAAATAGGACTGTTACGTGTGTGATGGTTGTGAGGATGTATCTGATATAGTACTGTACTTACTATGCCTGGTTCCCACTTACCTGTTCCAGGGTGAACAGGTCCCTTGATGAAAGAAAGTAAAAGCGCGCCCCCCTACCCTCGCACCCCCTAGTTGGTGTTTCCGGACATAATGGGGCATGCACTCGAGGAGGCGCGCCTTATACACGAATTAACACATTTAAAACCAAGCACTGGCAACGTTTTCGCTGTTGTGTAGGCATACAATAGGAATTTGCCAGGCACTGCCATCATGGTATTAGCTGGCCATAAGATGGTAACTGCTGGACAAGAGTGTGTGTGAATCCAAATGCATAGCTAACACATCTAAACAAGCCAAAACTGTTGACTTTGCCAATGCTTGATTTTAACAGGGCTTCAGTGCAAGGACAGACACAATGCTTATAAAGTAAGTGGCGGAAAGCACACTCGGTTAATGCATATTCATGGCCCCAGGGGCTTATTTACAGCAACAATTAAGCCATTAAGGGCCTCATTACGACCCTGGCGGTAAGGGGTTTACGCCAGCGTTAGCTGCGCCGACCCCTTACCGCCAATTACGAGGTCCCTTAGCGCCATGGAGCTTTTAACACCCGCTTTTAGCGGGTGTTAAAATCCATGGCGCTAAGGGACCAAGGAGTTAATTACGCCACCGTAATTTACGGTGGCGTAATTAACGCCTTCCCCACTCCCATTATGCCCTATGGGGCAAAAATGGGAATGGGGAAGGGTAAATGGGGATTGGGGACTTACCGCCCCGCCAAGGTCGGAATGGGGCGGTAAGTCAGCCAACCACCATGGCGTAAACGTAGTTTACGCCATGGTGGTAAAGTGACGGCCCAGGCGGTAACTTACCGCCTGGGTCGTAATGAGGCCCTAAGTCTCAGAAGACTGCTGAGGAAGGAAACTGGCAGACCCTATTACAACACTGCATTTGATGTTACTATGTGACAAAGCTAGCTCAACAATATCCCAGGAAAATCAAGTACATAGATCTATGAACGAAGTATGAAATCCATAAAGGCAGAGCATGGAAGTCCAGGCAAAGCCTTTGGAAGTATGGACAGTCAAATATGGAGATTCATGGAGGTCAAGCATGGGAATCAATGAAGCCCAATTATGGACATCCAAAAAGGGCCTGCATTGGAACACATTCTCACCATGCATGCTGGTTCATACAGTTAAAACATGGATATGTATCCAAGCACAGTTAAAGCCTATAGTTTTCTGCGTGTAGCGCATGCTGGCAACAAAGGCCTTTAAATCCCTGCGGGTAGTATAGAGGATCTATATGCGGCCCTGGGTGGTGCAACAGAGGGTGTCTGCCCACTGTCTAATGTACTCCGATGGAGGGAATATACCACTGCGCCAATTGTGTTTCATTTGATGCTTGAGGGCCGCAACATCTCAAGCGCTGCTCCAGGGGCTTGGAATACTCAGGCCACGTCTGTAGTGCACACACCAAGACAGTCCCTGACCCTGCTCCAGATATGTTGCAAGGCCCATTTCTTAGCGTTGGCTATTCGGTGGCGCTTAGCAGAGACAAATGCATTGGAGTACATGTAGCGGGGTGGCCCAAGTGGGGCACTGACCTATGGCGGGGTGGCATGAAGTATGAGTGTACACACACATAATAATCATAGTTTAGGATACTAGGTGCGGCCAATCAGATTCCAGCTGCAGCACGTGTCACCCCAGGCCACTCCCTGGATACGCCCATGGGAGGGACACACAGCTTGTGGGTGTTTGGTTATTTTACCCACAACTTGACTGCCTTTGCCCTAGCTAATTCCTATGGACGTTCCCACCCATTACAAGCCTCTCCCCGCCCAAAGCACATCCCCCTGGGATCTCTTTGTGCTTGCTCTTTCAAGTAGTAGAATCAAACTTTAGCCTGCCAGTGTTATTCTAAGCTGCTAAGAGTTAATGAGTTAATTGCAGCTGTAAATGTCTACCAGTGTAATTAAAATGTCTCAACCAAGTGTGCCTTTAGCCCCTTTATTATATCTCTTCTATGTACTGAAGTCCTTGTAAAAACAAGCAACGACAAAGCCAACAGTTTTGGCATGAGGCATTACATTGGTATTTGGAGGTACAGCCATCATATACCCAGGTAATCACTCGATTCTTCAGCTGTTGCCATATTATGGGCAGAAAATACCATTATATCAGTGCCTGGCAAATGCCTATCCCGTACCCACCCAAAAGCCTAACATGTTGGCTTTGCCAATGCTTGTTTCAATTAGTGTTTCCTTTGTAGTTTGTTTTTATTTGTATTTTGTTTTTTATCAAACTTATATGCACTTTAATGGATTTTTGATGAACATATATGCATCGGTCCCTTATGTGAACACTTTAACAACATTTTAAATAATACATTTACATTTTACATCGGTTTACAGTCTTGCAAATGATCTGCTCTAGAAATCAAATTCCAGTGCATGCTTCATTGAAGGAAATGCATGAATTCCATGCAGCCATGAGAACTAAGTAGTGAATTCTGGGTATTTCAGTTCTACCAAGCTGTCCATGCCCAGCTCCAATTCACAGTAATCCAAACAGGAAATTATTCCAGCGCGGGTCCTGTTCTCTGACAACGTAAAAGAAACAGATAGATGTGCTTGCACGCCAATTAAAAGCAGGAAATCCCAGTGCTCTGCTGCCGTAGTAATGGTGTCAACACAGAACGGTGACTTTCCTCTTTTCCTCCTCCTTCCCTTCTTCCCTCCTCTGCTAATCTCACAGTTGCTGTGATTGGTGTTTTGGACCCTTATGCATCCTCGGGGCCTCCGGACCACTCAAACCAAACTCCTCAGCTTGTGTCTACCCTGAGCACTTGCCTTGGCACATCCTCGACACTGGAGTCTCACCCTTTTCCAGCCAACGCGGCTCCTGGTCGCATAGCACGTACGATACTGTGCACTTATCTGTGGCTCACCCTCGAGCACGGACACCTCGGAACTTACCCCACTGCCCTCTTCCTTGCTGCACTTGCACATTCTGAACGCTCACAAGGCATATTAGCTGCGGCCGTCCCTTCCCTCGCTGTATTTTTTGTATATTTTAATTGTTTTGCAATCCCATGTTCCCCCCCTGTGGGAGCTTTGAAACAGAATCAATTTGCTGTATAAGCACCTAACAAGCAATCAATAAATAAATAAATGAGGACACTCCCCTCTCGCACGCACACCACCGCTTTCTCCTTTTGTGTCCACACCTTTGTGAGGGTTTTCTTTTTATGACTGTGCTAAACATTTTATTGACAGAAAACAAGTGTGGGAGTAACCTGTTTCACTACAAAGAGGAGGGACTTTGATGAGAAAGAGAGGACAATATAGAGAGATTTTCCCGAAGTGATAAGTGCGCCTGATTCTGCAAACCTTACTCTCCCAAAACTGGTCACTCTGTATATCTTCAGCACTTTCACCTGCACGATCCGATTGACACAAGGCCTAGTAGGACCGTTTTTGTTATTTCACCCTGCCACCCACCTTCCCCCTTTTGTCCTGTTGTGCCTTGAAACACCATTTGCTGTATAGGCGCATTATAAATAATAAATAAACCTGCATACGGATAGTTAGGGGAGCGAACTGGTGGCAATGCATGTGTCAAACTCCTCCTTTCATAGCCAGCCACCTCAACCATGAAACCCTTGATCCGGGAGGAGCAAACAATCACAAATTGGTTCCGTTCCAAAACTGCCCGCAGGATCTTGTGCAAAGATCGTCGGCGTACGTTGTTTGGTAAGTACTTGTAGCAGAAATACAAGTCGCACCACATTGGAGCACAGCACGCTAATCGGGTGGAGGAGTCTGGTTGTAGGCCACATAAGTGCTCTTAAAGGTTTGGTGAAACGATAAATGCACCTGGTTATTTTGCTAGAATGGGTCTGTTGAAGGGCTTAACATAGTTTGTGAGCATTCATAAATGAAGGGTTAATTAAGCCTTCACTTCCCAGAAACCCTCACGTTGCGTCAATGTTTGTATTCACAGCATTCTTGACAGAGAAATATGAATACAAGACTGGTGTGCCTCCTAAAGTCACCAATCAGAAATCCCAAATCACCCTCGATCAGGGAATTTAGCAAAGTTTATATTGTTATGTTAAAGATTCGTATACCGCACACTGTCGTCACCTGCGTGGTTCCTTGGCACTCTGGCGGGTCTGTAAAGCAAGGGGTATGGGAGGTACGTTAATAGGACTGAGTGGGAGAAAAGAGCAAGAGAGCTGGGATGTGCTGTTGGCAGCTTCAGTTAGGTTGACACCCTTCGCTAAGCGTAGGTGTGTTGTTCGGTTGGTAGCCGCCATGTGCTGTTGAGCAAGGCTATGTGTGGTTTGTTTCGTTGTTTCGTATGTAGAGGTATGATTGAATTTAGTTCAGAGTTTGAGAGGAGTATGCAGAAGGATGATTTTGTTTAGTAGGGTTGTGTAGTGGCAGTGCTCTATCCTACACCTTCTGTTTCAATAGACTGTGGCCCATACTCGTTCCCCTTTCGTACGTTCTGGTGTGCTACACTTACCACTCCTATGTTATGCGCAGAACAGTGGGTCCTCAATGGGTTATTCAATGGCAGTACTCTTTCTACCCCAAGTGTTCCAATCAAGTGCTTGCCCATATCCATTCCCCTTTAGTATATTTTGGTGTGCAGCAAATACCACCCCCACAGGTTCCTCCAAGGGGGTCGGGGGGATTCCCTGTGGGCCATCAGTTCCAAGATCGGAACACCTCTCTCTTCCCTTTTTTCATATAAGGCCCTCTATCAGTAGTCAAATTTATTCAGAGCCATCTCTCTCCCCCGTTTGACCCCCCCTATAGGGAAGGGTGCACCCCTGTCTCCCTACCATTCGGACAGCTCTCTGCTTCACTGCACTCCCCTCTGGTTTACTTCCCAGTCCTTCTCAGTTATGTGTTCAATTCCTGGTGTGTGACTGTTTATTTATTTTCGTCCCATTCGAAGTTCAAGAGCCAGGTTTTTAGAGTTGTTCTACGGTTTTTAGGGGTGTTCTGAATTTTAGATGGTCCTTCATAGTTCGAATTTCTTTGGGAAACTCTAAACTGGGACAGAAAATCCACACGGAACAACTCCGTTGTAATCCCCCTTTCCTACCCTGGAGTTAAAGAAAGATGTAGGCAGAGAGCGAATTAAAGGGGAAAAGCTATACTCTGCGCCATCCTAGCTTTCACCCAACCTCCCCCACTAGGTTAACAGACAGAAGACAGTGGAAGTAGTCATGGCTCCTGGCTCGCA
Organism: Ambystoma mexicanum; assembly: GCF_040938575.1. Classification (NCBI taxonomy): domain Eukaryota; kingdom Metazoa; phylum Chordata; class Amphibia; order Caudata; family Ambystomatidae; genus Ambystoma; species Ambystoma mexicanum. Next base: position 223,429,479 of record NC_090935.1, read on the forward strand.
TTTGTGCATAGCTGCACACATTCCAAGTGCACTTGTGCATACCTATCTGGAAGGGACTCCAGTCTGACAGCCCTTTTCAGGAAATGCATGCAAATACAGTTTCTAAAAGCATATAATTAAAATCTGACAGCACCCCCACTAGCTGTTCAGCTTCCTGGGTCACCACTGTAGCAACGGCTGAAGCTGCCGGCAGAATCTGTCACAGACTCAGGTGTCCTCTTGCAGGCGAGCAATGGAAGGCAGTGGATGACAATCAGCGAAGTGCACTCAAGTCCCTACCATATAAGACATTCTCATCAATTAGCATCCGTGGCGGGGAGCCAACCAATCAGGTTGCTCGGTTTGCGGGCTGATTCCCACGATCTTAGCCCGCATTCAGAGTAGCCTAACTGCTGCTTCCCTGCCCTGGTCACTGTGTCTTGTCCTCCCCACACCCCAACCCACTCACCTTATTCCTTTGGCGGCGGCACAACTGCTGCTGCCCCTCTATCCTCTGTCTTTGTCCGCTGTTGAAATGGAAGAGGGGCTCTGCATGGAGCCCTGCCTTCCGTCTCCTCGGGGGCTACCTTAAGTGGTGTATTTTTTTTTTTAAAGAAAGGCACGCTTCGAGGCGTCCCGTTCATTCAAAGAAAATACATTGCTAACAGCACCCTGCATTTCCGGATTGGACTCTCATGTGCTAATGGCAGTAACAACTGATCCGGTGGCCTGGGTCAGGTGGTATCAGCGCCGGTCCCGTCATTGAGGCCCTCGCACAATCCGGCCTGCTGCCTCGGGTGTTACTGCCATATTTTTTTTTTAAATTCTTTATTTACATTTTAGTAATTAGAACAGGACTGAACAATACATCACAAAGTATCATAACACAGCATAAAGGATATAAACATATAGACACTTGCCTCCGAGAAAGTATGGGAAATTAGCGATGTGGGCAGTCCATGTCAATGGTCTCTGTGGTTTCCAGGCAGGGCCTGGTCTACAGCCGAGGTCTGCAGCTATCTACAGATGGCACAGCCATAGGTCCTAAACAGAAAAGTCAATGGCGAAGGATCATGGGAGTCCCAGTGCAAAACAACTGGAGATGCGCAGATCAAACAATGATCTGCGTCAAGAGGCCTACTGTGGCCTACTTTGTAGCATTTTTTAGAGGGCAGGTTAATGCCTGGGCTTGCCAGACCATCCTAGGTTCATGCACAGGAGGATGTTGTGTGTCTTTTAGTGTAATGTTTTTATATAGCAACTGCTACCACAGATTTGCTTCGCTGGGCAAACGCAAGTAACAATTGACTATTACCAGACTGAACGCTTCTGCAGAGGGACGCTGCAAGAATAAATCGCCCTTGTGCTCTTGGGACTTTTTCTTGCTACCAGGCAACGTTTCAGCATTTTGTCTACACATTTTGTCTGAGACAACAGGCTTTGCTTGAGGTGAATAAAGTGATTGTGGTGGGTGGTGGAGAAGGTGCAGCAGGATTTATCCTGGACAAAGGTTGACTTTCTTTTTTTTATTTTTTTTTATTTTGATACAGCTGAAATCAATCAACTTTTCAAAATTACATAATTGCAAGCATAAGAAGATAACAATTACAATTAGGAACATAACGAGAGACAAAGGAGCAATTTAAAAAAGAAAACAATAAAAGAAAAAAAACATATACATATAAACAATCCATAAAAAGCCTGAGAACTAATCAAATAATTTCCCATGTAGATAGCAACAGATATTTACAAATAGAATCATGGTTCTAATTATAGATTATAAATAGATTTCAGTAGGTAAAATGGTTTCCAAAAAATGCACCAGGGCCTTTATGACCGAAAATCTTGTGCTATTAAATAAAATGCTCCATGTCTCAATTTCATCCCGTTCCATGTACAAATTCAACAAGTTTGTAAAGTATTTAGCTCGAATGACACAATAATATCACATGTTGCAACGTTTCCCTCACACTATGTGATTCACAGAACCGACAAACGTTTACATCAGAAGGAACAATTTTACGCCTCACCAGCACTTCCCTCGTAGGCCATAAGTTCATCCTTAAACGTAAGAATTGATTCCGAATTTTTGCCGAAGGACATTTAAAAAGATAGTCAGCCACTTGACCCATACGCTTGATACCAAAAATTCTAGTGTTAAAATCTCTAGAATTTGAGCAACGATCATAGTTCTGAATCCAGTCCCATTGATAATATTTTGCTTCAGCACTTAATGGGTTATCAATTAGAAACTGTAGGGAGATGTCAGCTTCCACTAAAGTATTTAGGACAAGACTTCGCCATTTTGAAGGGAAGGCCAAAGTGGAGGAGGACAAGTAGCGGGCAACCGTACTCAGTATATTGTTATTAGTCACACCAAGCAAACATTTACGAAAAAAAGAGCACATTCTCCATTTAACCCTGCTCGATAAAGAGTTCAAACCCAATTCGAAGTGCAGTATGGGCATGGGCAGACAGTTTGGTAGATGTAACACCTTTCTCCAAAAAGCAGCCTCCAGTTTATCCCATGATTGATCATTAGAATACAACTTTGATTCGGCACCATATAGAAGAATAGGGATCACTTTTTGTTCATAAAACATGAACAGATGCTTTAAAGTAAATTTACCATACTTATAAACAAGTATTTTGGCCTGAGACATCAAAGTCAAAAGTTTTGACTGCAACATAATCGAGTATTTAGAGTCACCAACACTATTTTGAATAAATAGACCCAAGTATTTATATTCTGAGACTATTTCCATTGGTTCTTGTTGCAGACGCCAAACTGCATTTTGAATCTTGGATCTCCCTCTCGGTCTACAAACCAGGATCTGCGATTTTCCAGATTTACTATTAGTTGATTCTCCAAGGCATAATCAGACAAGGCAGATAACAGATTTTGGAGACCCTTTGGAGTTTGGGATACCAATACAAGGTCGTCAGCGTAGAGCAACCATGGTATACGCTGGCCACCCAATTCAGGGGCATCCGACAATATACGATGAAAAGAGAGGCCCATATAAAAAATAAACAGATTGAACAATGTTGACGCCAGAATACACCCCTGTTTAAGTCCCAAAAATGTGGCGAAAGATGATGATAAAAGGCCTTCAAAAGAGAGCCGAACACGCATGGAAGACTCCGTGTGTAACTGGATAATTAATGACAGCAACGAGGAAGGGCAACTAAGAGACTTTAACTTGTGGAATAACAGATTACGATTTATGGAGTCGAAAGCTGAACGAAAATCAATAAAAGCAAAATATAAGGATTGTTTCCTGGCCGCATATTGTGACTTGAGCATGTTTAGTGTGATCATGTTACGGAGTGTTCCAAGGCCGTATACAAAGCCTGATTGTAGAGGATCTGTCTTAGAGTATTTTTTTTAACACATTTTCAACTGTCTGAAAATTAGACGAGAGTAAATATTTCCAGGCACATCAAGGAGGGAGATGGGACGATAACTGGCTGAATTGGCCCGATCACCCTTCTTGTTGATAGGGATGACAATGGACTGTTTCCAGGACATCGGGATCCTCTGAGAAACATTAATAGACTCAAATATAAGGCAAAGTATATCCGCCCAGATGTCCGGGAATTGTTTAAGATGTATATTGGCCAAGCCATCCGGCCCAGGTGCACTAGAATTACTTGCTTGTTTTATGAAGTACAAAATATCATCTCTGTCAAAACATATATGGAAAGGAGGAAGAGACTCTGACATAAATAAACTTAAACGTGACGGGGGTGCTGCAAATAATGCAGAATAATACTGGATCCACATCGCCTCTGTCACGTAATTCGTTTGAACAGCCACCTGATGACCTGCTGTTACTTGGTTTATGATATTACAAGACTGAGCTGTGTTCTTAGAGGCCAAGGAATTTAACATAATATTACCATCAGTTTGATAAAGTTTGGCCCTCATGCCTCTTACCCAGTTTCTGTACTTGGTTTTAATATGAGAGAGAGCGGCTTCTCACATATCTTGTGGGAGTTTAAGAGCAGCCCTCCTGTCTGCCCGAAGCGTGGCTTTTCAGGATCTGATTTCATGATCGAATATATGCAAATGAGGTATTTGCTTCTGTTTTTGTACAATTGAACCTGGTTGGAACAGTTGCATTAAATCATGGTATACTACATCCGCAGGGCAAAGGCCCTCTTTTCCACTATTCAATTCCGCATAATAGCAATTCCTGAAGGCTGCCAGGGATGTCTCAGTCCATCTTAATCTGTTCCTGGCAGGATTTACCTTAAAGGAGCCCATAATAGAAATGGGTTTTACTTGGGCAACAAAAGAGTTTGAGGTCCAGATCATATGTAACATATTATGGTCACTCACTTCTGTGTCAATTATTTTAAATGCTGTGACATTGTTTAACATGTGTGCATTGACATACATAAAATCAATAGTTCCTTCGCTCCTACCACGATGCCAGGTAGATCTAGATGGAATATCCTGAGGAAATGCTCCATTTAACATGAAAAGCTTTCGAGACTCGACAAAACTTGTCCACCTCTGAATGCAAATTCTTTCAGATTGACATGGAGGACCCAAACAGTGCACATTTAAGTCACCAGCTAGGAGGATGAGATCAGTATGGCCCTCAAGCATAACAATATCAAAGGCCTTGGTCACAGACTCGAGGAAACAATCATCAGAGCTACCCAAAGGATTCCAATAGATATTTATAGCACCACAAGAGAAATTTTCCCCTAAGATTTTTGTCATTTGTAAAAAGGCACTTGGGGAATACCATGGTTCGATTTTTAGGGATGAAGACTGCTTAACAGCCGTCAACAAACCAGATGTAGGGCGCCCCCAAGAACCTTTCACTGCTGGTGTCAAGAGGACATCATAGTTGTTCCATGATGGGGCACTAATAAACCAGGATTCTTGCAACATAATGACATCATGATCCAGTAGCAGCACATTCCTATTATTCAGCAAATGTCTATTTCCTCTAGAATTCCAAATGACGAAAGACAAAGCACATTTTACAGATTCATGATGCTAACATTGACTACGTTTGGGATCACAAATGCAAGTATGGGAGGTCGATTCTTGTTTTTTATTTATTGGTTGATTTAGGTGAGAAACCTGTTGACAATTTACTAAAGAGTCTGATGGCTCAGACATAGTGTGGAGAGTGAAACCCAATTCAGAAAGTTGTGATTTTACAGCCCAAATTGTGTTTACCACAATTCTCGAATTGATCCACAGATTTACAGAAGTGCGATTTGCTTGATTAATGAATTCCACAAGCTCGATATCAATTGTGCCAATGTCATCGAGTTCAGGAATCTCACCAAAAATTGCGAGAACAGAGGCACGATTGAGATTATATTGTTTGGCTGGAGCAGGCATGCAACTAAGTGTCAATGCATGAACCGCTGGGCGCTTAAGGCCTACAGTCACACGTTTTTGGTTTGCTGACAGAGGCGGAGCTTTTGAGGTTTGCTGATCTACCGAACATGCTTTAGATTTAGAAAAGGCAGAATTCTCGAAAAACTTGGTCAATGAGGACTGGATCAGTCTTTCCATGTCTCCAGTGGCAACAGTCTCAGAAGCGGATAGAGTTGACTTAATCTGAGCAGGCGCCTGGGGGACAGTTTGAGGAGGCACAGCCTTGGCAAGATTTTGTGAAGATATTTGCAATGGCTGTGCAAGAGGCGCAAAGGATTTGAGCATGGGCGCTGATTCACTCGGCGCAAAAGTCAAGTTTTTGGGAACAGATTTAGTTACCATATATTCATCGATGGCTTGCCGTAATTCTTTAAGTCGCATTTCTTTGTCTACAGCTCCCATCGATAAGGCCGATATGAATGAGAAACCATTGGATGTCTGATTTTTTTAGTGTATTTTTAGACATGTCAGTCGCCACACGTATCAAGTCATTTAAAGGACTGTGATCTACAACCGGTGCTACTGGCACCGGCATTAACCTTGCTTTCCGTGTCTGTGACTGTGAGGAGTATTTTTTTGCAATCACTTTGGCCGCACAACTGAGGTCGCAGCAGGTATGGAAAGATTTTTGACAAAAGATTTGGTTTGTGTGGAGCGTTTTCCACAGATTTAGTGTTTTTAGATTTTTTGGAGGGGGCGGCCTTTTGAACCCCCACCTAACAACATCAAATGGGTTCATATTAACATCAAACAATGGGTATGTTGGTTTCTTTTGCTGAACTAGAGGAGTGTCATGTGCGCCACTCATAAGATCTATTATGGGATTTGGGAAACACGGAATAGGCTGATATACTTGTGAAGGAGATACAGGCTGGAAAGAAGTCTGAGAAGCTACAGGCCTCCTACTGCTAGGTGGAATGTCAAATTGTCTCAGACTTTCCAATTTATTGGCAAGCGCGAGATGCTCCGCCAATAGCTGGTTAAGTTGGTTAGAGTGCAGATCAGCCTTTGTAACTAAGACCTCAAACAACTTAGCTAGAGCTAAGATAGCAGTGTTCATTGAAGTAAGAGCTATCCCAGTATTTACACTATGAGTTTCAGCCAGGCCAGACTCAGGAATACCGTGGGTCGTCATTTTACGCGGAGTTGGAGCAATGAATGACAAAGTAGCTACAGAATTAGCAGCACTGATATTTGTAAACAAAATGGGAGATTTAGACAGATTTTCAGAAAGAGTATGAGTGGAAAAAGCAGTGGCATTTGTGTCAAGATCTATTACAGGCATATCCCCGGTGTTTGGAATAGAAGACATTTTCGAGTTCGAGGAATTGCTTATAGATATGACAGGGCTGTCAGGAGATACAACAGGGGGCACAACAGCACCAGTCAACATGTTATTTAACAGAATACTGTCTGTAAGAAACACATTTTCTTTAGCAAAAGTAACTGTAGCAACGGCCTAAGGGCCAGATTTTACCGCCTCTTCAGTTATACCCTCCTCCGTTGCACTCCTGACTGGATGTCCATAAACGGAGTCCTTTTTTAAAGCAGTAGTTGTTTGATCCTTTTTTAAAGCAGTAGATGTTTGATCCACACGGCCAAGTGCTGTTGGTGTGTTGTTTCCTTTGTTAGGTTCAAGAGGGTTCACAAGGCTTAATTCACAGCAAAATGGTCGAATGTCCATCCCTAAAAGAATTTCTGCTCTTGTTTTAGGCTTTGTTTTCAAGTTGCTCATACGAGGGGTAGAGCTTAAGCAAGGTTTTTTATTTATAGCAGAAGATAAATTTACAGGTGAATTTTCACCATTAGTATAGTGAAAGGCCGAAACTGGGGCATACCTGTTTTTAAGGAGGCAATGCCTCGTTTCATTTTCACGAGGCGCCAAATACAACAAAGTGAAAAGAAAATAAAAAATAGAAGTTATTTACAATATTAACAACAGAACCAAGAGAACCTCGCCACACGCCGCGACAAGCGCGGCGAAGCGGCGAAGCGGCACTTGACCGGGACTTGACCGGGACTTGCTCCGTTGCGCGCGTGCTGCACCCGCGTTCCAGGCTTTATAGCGCCGCCCACAGAAGTAGCAAGCAATGCCTAAAATGACAGAGAAACACGTTAAATAAGGTCCAAGTGGTCCAAGTATAGTCGTATACAGCGTGGTATACTCCTGTTAAAGTTCACCTTCTGGTAGTTGTTGTTCAATTCGCAATAGTGTCCAACAGTTCAGTTAATAAACACAGGAGCATCAGCAAAGTGCAGCGGCAAAGCGGGACTTGACCGGGATTTGCTCCGGTGCGCGCGCAAGGCTTTATAGCGCCGCCCACAGAAGTAGCAAGCAATGCCTTCTGGTAGTTGTTGTTCAATTCACAATAGTGTCCAACAGTTCAGGTAATAAACACAGGAGCATCAGCAAAGTGCAGCAGCAAAGCGGGACTTGACCGGGTGTTGCTCCGGACTAATTGAATTGAAGTTTTAACTTTTGTTGCCTCGTGTGCTGATAGAAGATACCAATTTGCGCGTTGACTTTCTCCTAAAGGTTATTTTTATTCAGCTATGCTGATGCTGTTAAAGGTGCATGTCTGGGAACCAATGTTATCTCTACTCGCAAGAAGGCCATTTTAATGGGTTTGGGTTTCAAAACCCTAAGTCAAGCAGAGCAGTAAACCCAGAAGTATTTCCAAATATTATTGCTACCACCAAACTCCTCATTCTGAGTTGGCCGGTCTGGTATTAAAGTGCCGGTATTCATGTATAACAGCACTTTACCGGACCGGTTGACTACAGGTTTGCCGTTGGGCAACCTGAGTTACCTCCAGCTAAAAGCTGGAGGTAAGGCAGGTGCCCCACTGGCAAAAAAAAAAGCCGTTCTTACCGGCACCGGTATTGCCCGTGCCGGTAATGACAGCAAATCCCCACATGGAGTCCATGATTGGGGATGAACATTGTCACTCCGACACTCATAATCCGGGAGCAGTGCTGGCAGACCAAGTGCCGGAAACGGTAATGGCCTTTGCCAGTATCCTGGCAGGTTTACCGCCAGGATACCGGCAAGGTCATAATGAGGTCCATAGTCCTTTATAGCAACATGACAAAGTATCATTTTATCTGGCCATGCCTCGCTATTCTGCCTTTAACACGAAAAGAATTTAAAGACTCAACTCTATTTGATGACAACACACATTTACTTAACAAGGAGCAAAATAACAAAGATGTTCACAGAGTGAGGGGACATACTAACTTTTCCCTATGGGCTCTATCAGAGCCTTGGCGGTATCCCGGCGCTAATACCGCTGTGATACCGCCAATGCAAAATAGCGTTACCGCTACTCGGTCCGGCACTATTAGCGCCGGATCACGAGTTGCAGTAAGTTCCCATTACCCACTGGGTCAATTGGACACAAGCACTATTAGTGTTAGCGCAATTAGCGCCGCACTAATAGCGCCAAAAAATGAGCAGAAAATTGAGTATTCTACTTGGTAAAGCTCCAAGCTTTCCGCCCAACTCATGATTTGGCCATTCCATGAATGCGGCGGTAATAGCCTTACTGCCACATTTAAGGGCTGAGGCCAAACTCGTGTTGAGGCCCATTTAGCTTGGTACGACTTAGTCCAGGCACAATGGGATTGGTGCAGTTGTTATAGGTCACTTCCTATGGAGGCCACTGTTTGACACATGAGCAGACTGAATGACAGAGGATTATTGTCATTTTCTCAACACCACACAATGTTGGGAAGCCGGAATTTGAAATCTGCTCTATTGGTTCCAAATTCCTTGCTTACAATAGTTTGACACACATGTAAAAAAAAACGTCAGAGCAAGCAAACTCAATAGCAAGCCTCTCTGCAAAATGTATTAAGTGCTGTGTATAAATGACTTGAAAAACTTTCCTTTGCAACCTTTCCTTTGCCTATTTTTCTTTTTATTCAGAAACCCATACACCAGGGAAGCGCCCCAATAACCAAAAGATGTCGTCTGCCATGCGTTTGGCTTTGGGGCAAGAACTGAGAGTCCCAGGTGATGGGCCATGATTCGGGGAAGTGGCCATGCTTGGTTTTGATGTAGAAGGCCCCACTGTAATCCATCAGCAGCCAGTGCCGGCCGCTCATTCTCAGGACCTTGGAAATGTGGGCACTAATTAATAGCAGACGATCAGATGTGTTTGCAATGCCCTGAATTTGTTGAAAAGCAAAGGGTGCAGCGCGTCTCAATCGGCCCTAATGATTGACTGTCATCTTGGAAGTGTTTTTCCTATAATGTTTTCAAACCGGTGCAAAAGTCACGTGAGCAAACATTTCTCCCGATGTAAAGCAATGAGCGCCCGGGTGATAATAGCTTTTGTGAGCGTGGGTGAGGGCACCAACTAGGCTACATTTCCTATGACATTATAGAAGCTCTTGCTTTCCGCGGGATCTTTAACTTGTGTTGTATGTAATAATGTCCGGTTAATATATCCTGACCTGTGGCCACCAATGGTAAAAAAAAAAAAAATAATTAAAAAAGTGTTTTTTATTGCTTTAACGTTTTAAAATAATAATTTCAAAAACCCATCATAATCAAAATTAAACATTACAAACATTAGACCTAATATTTACAAAGCATCTAAAAGTATTCCAATACTTGAAAGGCAATTGTCTTCATTAATAAATCTTTCATAACGCGCTTAATACTGGAGACCAGTCTTTAAGCCCGAGACCGGGATTCAAACCAGTGTTGCCAACAAACACGTTGCTCCTGAGCCATCCTCCCGGCCTGCCACCATCCTTCCTGCTTTACATAATCCAAAGTTATTTCTACCAAATAAATGAGCTGATCCATCCGTCTCCTGTACTCTATCTAGCCCAATAGAGTGTCAAGTTCATCCATAAAAACCTTTTTGGCTAAGAAACTAATCACGAGTTTCTAATTCATACATTCACATAATGAATCTAATGTTCCAATTGGCCGCATTCCTTAGGCATCCTATATAAGATTAATCCTCAGAAGGATTTTTAATTCATGCCATAGTTCAGGGGTACAGCTTTGCTCCTTGTACAATTTCACACCCTTCCGCCAATCTGCACCACATTTTGCATAGATACCTGTTAGGACCCTCCGTACATTCATGGTTACATGAGATTTGGGCACCCCACCTCTTTCCTCGGATATCAGCCCCTGGTTGCCTGAAATTGGCAAAACATCAATGTGGTCGTAGAAGGACCAGACAAAGCTCATTTAACGCGTCTCGACGCGAGTAACAAAACTCAAGGACCCCGAAAACCACATTGCAAGGCCACAGGATGCACGGTTTCCAAGATATTTGCCCCACAAAGCACTGCACCACACAAGGGTGAGGCGATAGGTGCGGAGAGCGCACTGTAGATCCCAGTATGCCGCAGCACGCCAACTCTCGCCTCATTCACATCTACTACAAGGTGTGTCAGCCAGCCACATGCACCCATTGGCAGTGCAGATTACTTCAGCGTGCAAAGCACATCAAGTGATAAGCGACTCGGAACAGCAACCTATAGGATCATTGATTTTCCACAATTGATGATAGTGTTATCATGTCTGTCTAGAGAACCTGTGCAGAGTACAGGTACTTGTTACTAGTTAATAATAAATGCATCCATGGGCCTCATTAGGACCCAGGCGGACTTCGCGGTGCTAAATGCACCGCGAAGCATGGCGGAAAGCCGCCGATAGCGCCATGGGGGTTGGCGGATTCACCGCCCCATTCCGACCTTGGCGGAGCGGTGAATCCCCATTCCCCATTTTACCCTTCCCCATTCCCATTTTTGCCCCATAGGGTATAATGGGAGTGGGGAAGGAGTTAATTACGCCACCGTAAAATACGGTGGCGTAATTAACAACGAGGTCCCGTAGCGCCATGGTTTTCTCCGCCTGGTAAAACCAGCCGGAAAAGGCCGCCATGGCGCTACGGGAACTCGTAGTATGGCGGAGAGGTACGCCATGCACTACGCTGGCGTAAAACCCTCTCCGCCAGGGTCCTATATATTCAAAGGTCGTCTCACAGCTGCACTTCATTCAATTGCATACAAGAAGACCTCTTTATTGAGTAGTGCGATTCTCCTTAGCCAACTGCATAGTGCATACTGCATAGTGAGAGCGTCAGGATGACATAGTGAGAAACCCCACCTTGAGTACATTTGCACTCAAATCATCTCTTAACTCTATAGCCCACTCGAAATCTTAGTATGCTCCCTAGACTACTTCCTGGTTCTATACATCTTTCCCCATTTCCAAACTTAATGCTTCCAAAATGTCTTTCTAAAGGCGCACCAGTGCAATAGTCACAGATAATTGCCCCCTACTCATCACACTCTCATCCAAAGCGTTTCTGGTATTACACTAGCACACAAATGAATACATTTCTCAATTTATTTTCTTCGCTTTTCTTAACATAGTACAATCTAGGACCAAATGCTGCAAGGTTTCTTCTTGCGGTTTTATACAAAACCTGCAGGTGCAGAGACCCTGAGGAATATTATTACAGAGGCCTACTACTTCCATTGTGTGGAGAAGATTAAGTGCTTCATTCTAACCTTGGCGGTATCCTGGTGGTAGAGCTGCCCGGATACCGGCAAAGGTTGTTACTGTTTCTGGCACTCGGTTGGTATTACGAGTGCCGACGGCATTGCTGCCGGAACACGAGTGCCAGCAGTACGGTGTAAATCCCCATTCATGGAGTCTCATGGAGTCCCATTGGACTCCATGAGGGCATTTGCCGCTGTGGCGGTAATGAGTGCTTTTATTGCCGGTGGGGCGCCTGGGTTATCTCCAGCTTTTAGCTGGAGGTAAGCCAAGGTGCCCCACTGGCAAACCCATAGTCGGGCAGATCTGCAGACACTGGCACTTTTTTACTGGGCCACCGACTCAGAATGAGCCCCTAAATACTGTATTTCATATACCAATTTCGAATTGATGGGGATGGACTTTTTCATGTAGGCCGCAGGCGATCGGATTGTGGAAGAAGAGTCAACATACTGTTTATATAATCTCTGCAGTGCTAGTGTTTCCCATGTTTCTATCATGTCTAGCTCTTTGATCTTTCTTTCTAAATTGGAATTCTCTTGTGATTTACCTGGATCTATGTTAACTTGATAGGGATATCCTTCACATACATGCATAAGCTCCTGGAGGACTGAGTTCCTTTCCAGCTGAGCGAACTTCCCCAATTCAGTCAATAAGTTGGTCCACTTAATCTCAAGCAACTTGAAACACAAATTCAGTTTGTTCCACTTTATCAAAGACGTAACGCAGAACATGAGTCTTAAAAGCACAATTGGTTGAAACGCTGGAAGACCCAGTACGGATTGCCATATCTTGCCCTCTAAGGTAATTATCCAATTTCAATTGCTTGTTTCTATTCATTTTTACCCATGTATCATACTCAGGGTTGATTTATTTTGATAAAGCTTTATTAGTACAACAAGGGAATAACATAAATATTCACCCTCCAGAATTTTTATATGTGCTATGAAAGAACTCTCCTTTGCAGTTAGTTTATCTTTCACAAAACGAATACGTCTCCTATTTGCATTTAGAAATCCTAGGAATGTGAAATATTTCACCTTGTCAATGTTTGTTCAATTAATATACCATTTAAAGATACTAATAAACCTCGTTTTTGGAGGATTGGATTTACCCTAGAATATTAATTTTGGCAAATTTCCAAAATTGTCCAGGCTAGGTTTTAATGCTATTGGTATAGTATCTAATAGGTTTATATCGTCGGCATAAGCTAACCTGCCGATAGCATATTTTTGGAAGAAATATGTTTGGTTTGGAAAGTACCTTCTTTAGATCTGATATATACTGATTGAAAAGACAGGGGGACAAAACGCAGCCCTGTCTCAGACCTGAACAAGAAGTAAACTCTTTAGATAACACCCCTTCAGAGGCCAGTCTAATCTGGAGTGTGGTATCTGTACGGATCATGGTTATGATGTTCAGTTGGCTCAAGGTTATGATCCAAGCTACTCATGTCACCCAAAGCCTATTTCTATACACCTTGGCAAAGGTAGCAGACATGCCTTGACATACAGAGTGCAAGGCACTTTCTTTGATGATGTGCTTTTTATCGGCAAAGCGTGTAAATTAAGCCGCTCACTGCATTACCCATATTCTTATGAAAACCAGTTTGATAAATGCTCAATCTACCGTTCTTTTGGCCTAAATTGTCAGATAGTTTAGGATGAAGTAGGCCAATACCTTGCTAGATCTATCAATTAAGGAAATATGGCTGTAGATCAATGTAGAGGCTCTAGCTCTTTTTTAATCAATTGGGTCTATGACAACATCATGCAGCCCTTCCTTGTAAAATGACGTCCGTGTACAATGTCATCAATATATTACGCCATAATCTTGCATCAGCCTTTTGAGTGACATTAGGAATACCACCCAGCCCACATGCCCTTGAGGTTTTTAAACCACCCAATACTACTACTTCAAGCTTCCACAGTGATATGCTCAATTCTCTAGTTAACATCTGCGCCCGAATGCAGTCATCTGCCTGGTGCGCATAAGAAATGTTTCAAATTCAAAAGAATTCAAATACTATCAATAGATCAATAGATCCTCAAAGTTTGAGACCCAGGATTGCGCAATACGGAAGATACAAAAGGTGCAACTACCCAGAAAGACTTAGGAATGCAATTTGTTTGCATTTTAGTCGGTTTTTGTCCATTATTGTTTAGCAAGGACCAGATCCCTCTATTTTCCTTTAGAGCAAGGAATTTAATCATTTGCTGGCCCGCCATCATATTTTAATTTATTCCATACATCTTCAGCCAGTTTTTGTATGTTTGTGAGAAATAGGGCTGGATGATAAGGACGCAAAGTCATATCTCAATATTTGTGGGTGGAATAGCGATATACGATATACATCCCGATATTGTTTATGTGGGTTAAATGCTCAATTGTAAGCCGCCAATTACACGTGAGATGTCACAAACACCTTTATTTATAAGACATTGATCAAAATAAAGTGCAAATATAGGGTTCCTCTTCCTGTTTGAGAATGCCCACAGCTGTGTAAATATCAAAATGCAAATAATAAAATAGTAGTATATGTAATAATATATATACATGTATAGATCTTGATGTTAACGATATTGTCACACCCTATTTCGATTTTGTAAATATATCGATAGATCTCCAAAACTTAACATATCGCCCAGCCCTACTCTGAATCAATGAAAGCAAGAAACAGCTACATAGCAGTCATATAAAAAGGCCCTTTACATAACAAGAATATATCCCATAAATAAAATATGTTTTACTTGAATAATAACAACAGAAAAAGATCTCAAAAAGTCTTGAAAGAAAACAATTTATCAAGGGGTTTTAGGCGTTAATGTTCTTGTCCGGGCCCTGGCTAGGTAGACAGAGCAAATACCAGGTCTTGGAAAAGGGGGCTCCTAACACAGGGCTTCAGCACTGTCCAGCGTTCATACTCGGCGGTTCTTGAGGCAAGATTTAAGATTGCATGAGCATATTTTGAAATACCCTTTGCAAATAAACAGAAAATGTTGAAGGTATTGCAGTGGTCAACTTGGCAAAAGGGGCAACTAAAATTTCCTGTTTTATACCATAGATTCATGAGGGGCATTAGGGAAAGGATATCAGGGCACAGTTTCATGAAAAGAGGGCACGCAAATGGGGAATTAATATCGATCAGGTAGCTCTCGCAGTTCCATGTCGTTTTGTTTGCCAAATAACTCCATCCAGCAATCAGGGTCAAACAGTCAGTGGTCTTTTTTGTGCATTCCCATTCTATAAAAGCATCTTTAATTAGGATACTGCTACTTCCCTGAACAAGCCAAGGCTCGAACCAGAGGTGCTCCACGTTCAAAAGATACAATGTTGACCTAATAAAGGCCAGCCATGGGAGCCTATTAGATCCTTCACAGCTCATCAAGTCCTTGAGAGCTTCACAATAGCTTCCCCAACTCATGATTGGACCAGAGCCTGGCCCAGTATGACAAAGGTTTAAGGGCAGATAGGCCACGACACTGGTCAGTCCTAGTTCAAGGTGCACATGAGTAGGTTGTTAAAAATAAATATATATTTCCCATAGTTGTTATACAGGTAAGTCTACCATGGCCTCTCAGTTCTGCTCCGTATACTGCCCCAACAGCCTGAGAGCTCGGGATAGGTGTGCATCTACGGGCAGTATTTATCATTATGTTTTCATCATTTGCCATTGTTGGACACTCTAAAGCCCAGATAATGAAATGACGAGACTGCATCTATCACACTGCCTCTAATTTGGATGGTTATGTTAGTATGCCCCCACATCCACATGCCACAGCATATGACTTTGGTTTTGCTAGTGTTGACAATGAGGCCCTTCTCGCCGCACATCTTGGCAAGCTGCCCAGCTACTCTTAGAAGGCCACTAGGCGTTCCGGGCACAAGGACTGCATCATCAGCAAACATCCAAATATTGATTTATTTTCACCCCCTAGCCTAGGTGGACCAGCAAGGTCAATCGCCAAGTAATGTACAGTATCATTAAAGTAGATAGGGAAAAGAGTGGGAGCCAGCACACAGCCCTGTCTGACCCCCTTCTCTACCGGGATCTGCCCCGTACACTCCCCACTGTTCCCACATCTGACCGATGCAGTATTTCCGGTGTTCAGCAACAAGAAGGTACTAAGCAGAGAGCCTGGGATATTCCCATTTTGCAGTATCTTTAACAGCTTGTCTTGAGGTCAGCAAAGAGTAAATACAGCATGTCAGAGCCCTAGACGACATACTTCTGTATCAGAGTAAAAGGTCTGTAGGTCTGATCTGTCGGACTTACTCGTCTCCTGAAGCCTGCTTGAAGATTGCAGATCCAGCTAGAATCTTCTATCCATTCTTCTAATCTTTTGAGGTTCAGTTTTCCAAATATCTTGCCTTTAGCGTCAAGTAAAGAAATAGGGAAGCAGTTGCCTGGATCGTCCCTAAACCCCCTTTTCATGGACAAGGACAATCTCTGCCTGGGTCCACGATGGGAGCACTACAGAAAAGATTGCACACGTTTTACAGATAAGGGACCAATAAGCTTTGTTTCATCTTGTAAACGTTCACCAGAATGTTATCAGGACCAGGTGCCTTCCCTCCGCACGGAGATGCTACAGTGTCGCCTACTTCCTTAATGAAAATACTAGGTGGTCTCCCACATGGTCTTCAGGGACTAACAGCAGATTGGTGGTCCCTCCTGGATCTATGTAAACCAATCTGTCCTCTTTCATAACGGTTAGAGAAGCGGTTGCACCAGGTATTTTCCGTGATGGCAAACTCGAAGAGGGTGCCCTCATCTCGGTCACCTAGGTAGGAGATTTGTCAGAAGGCTTTTTTGTCTTTTGCTCGAGTAGCTATAATCAAGTTCTCCCATCTAGTGATCGATTTGGTTTCTTTTGTTGGTTAACCAATTCTTGATATTCTTTCCTAATAATAGACAATCGCATCTGGTCAGAGGGGTTAGCTGATTTTAGTACAGATAATAATTCAAGCTTTCTGTTTCTACAATCGTAATCGAACCAAAACGGTGCTACGTTTTTGTGTTCTTTTACCCTCTGAAAGATTGGTGGGTTTGGTCAAATAGTTTAGCAATTCTGTTATTTTATCATTCAATTCCAGGAGCATCCCCTCATTAGCAAAGCCATGGGCAAACGCTATCTTCAGGGCAATGTGTCTCAAAGCATTGCTGTCTACCTAAGTTCCATGCTCGCATACGATCCTCACTATTGTATCTAGGCCGTCCTTCACTAATTCACCTAACGCTAAATTACCACCTACATGCACAGTTTGTGTGAGTCTCCACAAGTCAACTTTAGAGGACCACCAGTTTGTGGTCTGCAGATCCTTTAAAGCCAATGATGTACACACAATACAAGCTTCATGTCCCTGCCGCAATATCGGTCTTCTGCTAACCCTTAGCTTTCTTTTCTTGTTACGCTGCTCCTCATACCACACTCTCGTGCCTCCCGAGTCTTTTCTACTTGTATTAGCTTCTGTCCTCTGACAATCATTCTTCTCTGGATGTGTATGTGTGTGCTCACCTGCAGGTGGTATTTTCCTTCTTCACAACTAAAAGGGGACTTTTTCATTGTCCCCTGATAGGAGTTTATGTAGATTTTCTTCATCCTCATTCTCTCTCTTGCACCATGACTAGTTTGGATTCTGGATTTTTGACACCCGACCCAGTATTGCGGTGCCAAGGAGCCTCAATCACCTACAAAACAGTGATAACCAAAACCCTGCTGTACCTGGAGGGAACTCACCATCTCCAGACGCCAATAGCAGCGATAGATGTGACAAGAGCCCCAGACTAGAAACAAAGACCTGCAAGAGGGAAGAAAGCCGGCAGCAGGACCTTCCCTTGTTCTGCACCTGTTTCAGGAACATGTTAGCAATGCAGATCAGACTGACCCCCTCAATCCTACATTTCAGGAAGGACCCGAAGACCCTACACTTCAAAGAACTTGTCACCAATCGCTGAGCGCGCGACACCAAGACTACTTCTCCCTGGTCGGGGGGATCCCGTCCACCTCAGCCCCTACCCATTCTGGCAACATTGATTGCTCCCCAAGCCCTACCTGTAGACCCCCGGGTGCCTCTCCGATGTACAGCACATTGATACTTTGCAGCTACATATGTGATTATTAAATCCCACACAAAAATAAACATAAAAGTATTTAATTGCCCTAAGCTCTTGTTGATGGCCCGTTAAATTGGGCTGAGGGCAAATTCGCCATGAGTGGCCCCACCCGCAGGCTCTAAAACCAAATGAAACCATGCATGAGTGAGGTGCTTTGCGTAGAGTACTTGCCTAGGCGATTTAGATGTTAGCAGCTAAAGAAAACAAGGCACATTGAAGAAAAGGGACGTGCACAGCAGAAAATACTTTTGTCAAGTGGATAAACTGGGATTTCAACAAGGTTTTCCACTTCACAATTTGGCAGTGTGTACATCTTCCTCTATCCCATATTTCACTTGACAATAAAATGCAATGCTACCTACCGTTTTCTTTGAAGACCTAAATTAGCACGTTGTTCAATCAAGCTGGCTTGCAAAGCACACAACCACATGATAAATGTACCTGGCAAAATATGAGAAATATGTATGGAAACATGCTAGGCAAAACCAGCATTATTCGCTTTGAAAAGAAATATGAGCACTTCAGAGAATGCATATTTCTTTTGCCACATTTCCTTTACAATATGGGTGCAAACATTTAAATGCACTTGTATTGTTCTCCACAGTACAATGTCAAATTGTAGAAAGGGAACATGCCGTCAGTATTTGAGAAGTTGATCATCTTGATGAAATAAAAAATACTTTGAGATACGAAACCAAGAAATCTGTGTGCTGCGCCTCATATCCAGTCACCCTCCTAGCTGTGATCCAATTCAATAGTTTCGGATTGAGGTGGCACTAAGGTGCCAACGAATTGACAAATCTAAAAAACAGCAAATGAAGGAAAGCAGGCTGGTAGAGGTATGGGCAGCTCCACTCACCCCTTGCAATCAGTACCCTGGGCAGATGCTTATTGCTGGCCCTGCTCAGCAAATCACCCACATTCTGGATTCAGATAACTAGCCCTATGTACTTGAAGGCGTCTAGGCTTGGAAAGAGGCTGAGTGGTCTGCGCAAATGTCACCCGCAGTAGCTCAGAGGAAGGGTTATGTGACAGAGACACTCCCTAACCCCTGGGGAAATCCGGGGGCTAACGGGGAACATTGACCATCAGTCAGAGGTCATGATGGTAAGAACATCTGCAGATACCTTGGCACCTGCCACCTGCTGGCCGCCCTTCTTGTTTACCATTGATGAAAATGAGAACATGCAGCTTTTCAGAATCCTTGCTGGGTCCAAGTTGGACTACTGCATTGCCTTACTTTGTGGCACCTCTGAAAAGAACCTGAATAGGCTCCAGGTTCTCCCAAACAATGCTCTTCGAGCAGCACTAGACCTAAGTGTGACCATATCTCGGAAGCTAGTAGATCGGTCCACTGGCTCCCTATCTAAGAAAGAATCAAGTTCAAACCCCTATCAATTTCCCCATCAGTGTCTGGCCAGCAACGCCCCTTCATTCCTAGCCAAGCGGATAACAAAATAAAACACGTCAGCATGTCCACTCAGATCAGTCACTGTCTCCTCATCCCGAGATTTAGTTGGAAACGAGCCCGGGGATCTGGCTTCCTGGTGGTAGCAGCCAACCTCTGGAACGATCTGCCACTTCATCTACGAACTAAGCCCCGCTGCCAGATGCTCAGATAAAGGCTAGAGGCACGTCTTCTTTAACTAACCCTGGGAACTTATCTACCCGCTGTCTCAGCACGTCTGTAACCAGCGCCTAGATGCCAGGGACTTTGTGCGCTTCTATAAATGGATAAAAAAATAAATCTCTCATCCTGTTCGCTCAGAAAACCAACTATCCTACAAAAACATGATGCAGAGGGATCGGTGGTCCCCTTTAATCCACTGTATATGCAAGTATAAATCCATCCCCTCCCCTCCCCTCCCCCATCATAAACAAAACGCTGCTGTAACATGCACTAAGTTGGTCCAGCCAGTTTTGTCCATGTAACTATGACACTTTCTTGCAACAGCGCCTTGAGCAAGTACAACTATGGGAGGAGCCAGTTTTTAGAATGGAGTCCAACCACTCCAAGATGGTGGTCGGCTAATTGAGCCCTCGGTCCATGGGGACGGTATTACAGGTAAATGCCTGGTTGCACGTAAAAGGGGGGGCACACACATAGGGAGGAGGCAGACAAATCAGAGCTGTTAATGAGACAATTCATACCTACCCAAATAACCAGCTGTATAAATAGTGACCCAAGGCACCTTGCTGTGCGAGAGTTAGGGCCACCATCACACAATAGCTGGCCCTGTACCAGTAAGAGGAGCAAGAGAAGGAGGGAACAGGAGGGGGCTTAGCCAAATGTGATCCACTTTGAGAGAGGTAAGAATTCTGCTAGGAGTGGAAGAATTATAAGAAGAGCAAGTAGCCTAGTGGCGAGAATGGTCCCGATCCCTGCGGAAACTGTAAGGGGACTGGAGCTGAAAGGAAGAACGTTGGTATGACACTGACCGCGAGAACCTGATAAGAGCATGGGCCAGGCTCAAGCCAAGAAGGGGGACCCTTGTCTGGGGGTTATAATCACTACAGCCTGAAAAATACCCAGATAGGGGGTAGAAATCCCTAGCCAAGGAAACCAGTGGTAGCTGTGTAGGGAGGTAAGTTCATGGTCGTGCCCTAGGGGACTCTGTTCACCTGTTGGGGCAAGAGTGGAAGCGCTGCAGCTTTGTGCCGCAACAGGAGCGTGTTGTACGGCTACTGATCCGCAGAGGATCCCTCTTCTGGACCATCGACCTAAGTAAAGAGGCATGCTAGGCCCTTTAAAAACCCCTAGATTGTGAGTTTAGAAAAGGATGCCCGCCAGGTGTGGCAGCTCCAGCACCTTGTGGTTTAGAATAAGGAACCAGACGCTGGACTCGGGGCATATTTAAGGCTGGGCATTGCACCGGGGCATATTTAAGGCTGGGCCTTGCACCGGGGCTGATTTATTCTGCCACATAGACACAGTTAAGAGGTAGGGTTCGCTTGTCATGTTTTGTTGAACCTACCCCGATGCCCTGTAGCAGTCTCTCTCACCCTACCTCGATGTTCAGGCATGGGTGAAGGAAAACTGGGACTTAAGTTGGGAAATCTGACCAGGTTAGGCTAGGTAGGGGAGGAAGGAACAGTCCTACAGTTATGGGCTCTCTCCCTGGAACCAGGGTACCGGATACTGCCATACACGCTATGCTTTGTTTCTTGGAGGCATGGTTTCCCAGTTCAGAACCTTTGCTTCAGCTTCACTGCCCTGCCAGCTAGGTGCCCCCAGATTTCGTCTCCGCCGCTCTCTCTATCGACCTCCGACCTTAAGAATAAAAGCCATCCTACTGCAGTTGGCAAGTGTGATTTAAAGTTTTTATTTTCAAATAAACAAAACAAATGAACCAATGTCATCAACAAGTAACCTAAAAGCATCTAGTAAATGTTAACCAGCACAATAACATATCAGATCACATCAATACCAAGGCCATTTAAAAAGGCAAGAAATAAAGGAAGAAAAAGAAAATAGATCAAAGATTAAAGAACCAAAACATAATTATACTATCAAACATTGCTAACAGTAAATAAAGCATCATACAATGAATCAAAGAGAACCATGTTGGCATTATAGTTAACAGACCTGAGACCTTGCAGTCCAAATAATAGGTATACATCAACCATAAACTTCAAGGAAACTTCCCCAAATGTCCCAAAATTTCTCAGCGTCTTCTGAGTCTCTGTAAGTGGCCTTCTCATAAGTGGAGACAGTGAGAAGTTCTTCCACCCATTCGTCAATGTTAAAGGAGCTGCTTGACTTCCACATTCTCAGTATCACCCTCTTGGCGATCATACATGCCCGGAGGAACCAAGTTTTCCTTCCAAAGGTTAAATCATCAAACTGAGATATGCCACCTAAAATCAGAAGGGAGCCAGGTCGAGGGATTGTACAGTTCAAAACCAATCCTAATCTTTCACATACATGTTCCCAAAATGTTCTCGTTTTCGGGCAGAACCACAACAAGTGACTGAGGGAGCCACTTGCACCTTTGCACTTCCAGCGGAGATCGTCCTCCAAGAGTTGCCTCCGAAATAACTTAGCTGGTGTCCAGTAGGATCTTAAAAGAATTTTAGTTTGTGATGCTCTAAGGCCCCAGTCCAAACTCACCAAACGAGTATTCTCGCAGCACCGTTGCCAACAGTTTGGATCAATGTCCTCTCCCAGCTCTTCTGCCCAGATAAATGGTAATCTTAGGTCCCCCTTTCAGCAAGCATTCAAGAATCCATTTAACGTGGCAGCTGGATGGAAAGCACTTGAACATGTTTGTAGTGCCGACCAGGCGACATTTTGAATTTCCAAATGAGGCAATTCAAAACAATTTGCCACAATAGTTTTCAATTTTCGGTATTCAGCGAGTGTACAATCCACCATGTTATAGGATTGCCAAAGTTGTGTGTATGAGGTCCAATTTGCCCCTTCTATAAGATCATGGATGTACTTAATGCCCCTCAGGAACCATTCCGGCAAAAAAAACGTTTTCCCCTGATATTTCAAGGCGGATCTGCATTCATACGCTTGGATATTTCACACCAGCAATCCTGCAAGAAACTAGTCAAGGGATTCGCTTCTTTGGATTAACATTTCTTAGTGGTCAACAGAGCTTCTGGATCCAGTTGGGACACCATGCCGCACTCCCACACCAAATCACATGGTCGTTCATTACTAGAATCAATGATCTTACATAGATGGCGTGCAGTTGGCAAGTGTGCTGAAGGCTCTGTTTTCCCCTTCCCCATGACAGCACATTGATACCACTTCCTTGATAGACTGTGCACTAACACATGCATGCAATCAGTGTGTGCACTAACACATGCACACAATCAGTGTAAGAGATCAGGGATCACCAGTCTCAGAAAACGAAGGCCATCAGAGTAAGACCGTTTAAAAAGTGCACATCTGAACAAAAACCAGATCCTTGAGCATGCTGCAATGCAAGGGTCTGCAACCTTCACATTCCTGCACTAAAACATTAGCAGCAGTCTGCAGCAGCAGCAGCAGCCAGAAGCCAGCGGCCAAGCCTGGGTCAGCAAGAAACCGTCAGCAGAATAGGGACGTAGAAGGCTTCAGCGGGGCAAGTGCTGGAGAAAGGTTAACAAAGGGAATGTGCGTCTTTTGCTCTGTGCTGCACCCACCCCTCATTAACCCCGCCACCCCCCCGTCCGAGTCAGCTCGGGGTACCAGCGCAGCTAGTCAGCAAACACGTCTGGCATCAGAACTTTGTACACAATGCAGACGTGTCCCCATCTTGCACAGCCAGCATATATAATCCAGCAATTAGCCCCAAAATTCTGGCCCCCATCATAAAATACAGGAGAGGTGGCCAACCTACGAGCTAGTGGCAGAACTCCAACCGCCCTGCACCGGTGCATCCCCAGTTATCTCTAGCTCCACCACCACAGTCGCTAAAATAGAGAGAAGTCCCAGCCTTGGAATGGACACAGGAACATTGGAAAATGGCTCTCTCCCAGTTGCTAAATGACCCGGCTCAGTGGGAATTGGCATAAGATCGAGGGTATCCTTGATTGCATGTGAAATGGAAATAGCAGTGCAGTTAAAGAAATCTCTAGGGCCGTCATTGACACACAGCTTTCCGGCAAACCATGGAAGGAGACGCGATAAAGGTGTGTTAACGGAGGCTCTCTGTAACGTTTGTGGGGAGCAGAGTGGGTGAAGACTTGCCTTTTCCAGCACACCTATTTATCGCGTACCCTGTGGCCACCCCGAGATGTTGCCGCCTGTGCCACAGCTCAAACCATACTTTCCAGCAGAGACCTTCCAAGACATTCACAAGATCATGTCAGGGCTAGTCTAGATCTTCTTTCGGGTACCTGGAGAGTGGAGACTGGCAAAAAGACTACTGGTGTGGAGTACTCCTGTTACAAGGGTACATTGTGTTGATCTTGAAATCTAATCGAAACGTGTCCTTCTCTAGCGAGATCAGTAAACGACGAAGAAGCCTGCATTGTGGTTTCGATAAGGCCTCACTTTGGTAAGGGCCGCAGACACGCTAAAACAGTTCCAATGCCTTCTTTAATGCTCCTTTGTAGATTAGTGCTCTCAGGGCAAATAAATGTGACAAACAGCAATTAAATATAACTCCCACACACTGCAAAATGAAAGTAAATGACATTGATCCAATTTGAATTCATTTCCATTCTACACACTATATAATATGCAAAGAGAGTGAATGCAGAATACTCCTTTTCCCCTTCGCCTGTGCTCACCTAGTGCTAATCAGACGGCTCTTCTATGTACATAAGGCTCTGATTCACATGTACTACAACTCCAGAGGAAGACACTTTAAATAACGGTGAAAAATTGTGCATTTTACAACACACTTTCTGAGACCAATGGAGTACAAAGCCACGCAGTTTACAATCAATTTTTAAGATGGGGGAAAAAACTCAGTGAGAAACCAAGTCACCAACAGTGCACAGTAGCCTTTTGCAACAAACGTTCATGATGCCTCTGCACACTATATACTTGTCAAAAAACGTTTTCAGGATGACTGTGCCCATACATGCCCATGCTGGCTGCACCAATATGCAAATTAACAAGGATGGTCCAGGGAGTCCCTCTGCCGGACATTAGTCCCGGGTTACGAGAGCCGTACCCCAGAGTCTTTAGCTCACTATCTTTCACAGAGAAGAAATATCCCAAACATATCAGTCTTTGTCCTGCCCTAGGTCAGTCCAGCACCGAAATGCTAAGCAATTCTTCTCTGAACAAGAGTACCAACAGCAACGTGTTTCAGTCTAGTTGGACCTTATAAGTAGGGTGGAGCTGTGCCTCTCTAAGAATAGTGAGCAAGGGGTCCACGTCTGGATTCCCCTAATAACTTAGGGTGAGACCCAAAGTTACTTAAATTATGCAAATTAACAAGGATGGTCCTGGGAGTCCCTCTGCCGGACATTCGTCCCGGGTTACGAGAGACTTACCCAGAGTCTTTAGCTCACTATCTTTCACCAAGGAGAAATATCTAAAACATATCAGTCTTTGTCCTGCCCTGGGGCAGTCCAGCACCGAAATGCTAGGCAATTCTCCTCTGAGCTTCACCCTACTGATGAGGTCCAACCAGACTGAAACACGTGTCTGGGTTGCTGTTGGTACTCTTATTCAGAGATGCAGGACAAAGACTGATATGTTTTGGATATTTTTACTCTGTGAAAGATACTGAGCTAAAGAATTTGGGTAAGGCTCTCATAACCAGGACTAATGTCTGGCAGAGAGACTCTCAGGACCCACCCTTGTTAATTTGCATAATTTAAGTAGCTTTGGGTCTCACCCTAAATTACTAGGGAAATCCAGATATTGACCCCTTGCTCACTATTCTTAGAGGGGCACAGCTCCACCATCCTGATGTCTGGGGTTGCTGTTGGTTCTCTTGCTCAGAGGAGAATTGCCTAGTCTTTCACTGCTGGACTGCCCCAGGGCAGGACAAAGACTGATATGTTTTGGATATTTTTCCTCTGCGAAAGATAGTCAGCAAAAGAATCTGGGTAAGGCTCTCGTAACCAGGACCAATGTCTGGCAGAGAGACTCCCATTACTCCGCTTATTAATTTGGCTGCGTCAATATATACCAGTATTTTCACATAAGAGCATACTCATTTATACAATGCCCGTAATGCCAGCTACGATACTATAAGAAACCATGCCCATGCTGACTCTGCCAATGTATGCCATTATCCCCACATAACAAGCCATGATAATAGAAAGTGTCTTTGCTGCCTCAAAAGCCTGCGCCCCTCATAAGAACATTCATGATGTTGGCTTTGCACTTCTCGCCAGTATAAAATACTGTGCCATAATAGGAAAACGGGTGTCTGCCGGATACACAAATGCCCCCTCCTCCCCCACGTCTAAGATGAATCATCTTGGTTTTGCACTTAATGCGAGTATGGAATGCCATGCCATAGTAACGCAACATGTATTGGCTGGCTACAGCAATGCGCCCTGATATGTAAGAACAATCATCATAGTGGCTTTGATCTTAAATCCACAGTATAGAATGCCATGCCATAGTAAGAAAACATGTCTTTGCCATAGTAAGAAATGTCTTTGCTGGCTGCACAAATGCCCCCTCCCTTACGCAGGAACACTCAACTCAGCAGTGCCCTTAACACCAGTATGGAATGATATGCCATAGTAGTAAGAAAACATGTCTTTGCTGGCTGCACAAATGCCCCCTCCCTTACACGGGAACACTCAACTCAGCAGTGCCCTTAACACCAGTATGGAATGATATGCCATAGTACGAAAACATGTCTTTGCTGGCTGCACAAATGCCCCCTCCCTTACGCAGGAACCCTCAACTCAGCAGTGCCCTTAACTCCAGTATGGAATGACATGCCTTAGTAAGAAAACATGTCTTTGCTGGCTGCACAAATGCCACCTCCCTTACGCAGGAACACTCAACTCAGCAGTGCCCTTAACACCAGTATGGAATGATATGCCATAGTAGTAAGAAAACATGTCTTTGCTGGCTGCACAAATGCCCCCTCCCTTACACGGGAACACTCAACTCAGCAGTGCCCTTAACACCAGTATGGAATGATATGCCATAGTAGTAAGAAAACATGTCTTTGCTGGCTGCACAAATGCCCCCTCCCTTACGCAGAATCACTCAAGTCAGCAGTGCCCTTAACTCCAGTATGGAATGATATGCCATAGTAAGAAGATGTTGCTGGCTACCCACAAATGTAAGATCATGTTGGCTTGACATCAACAGCATATGCATCCATGTAAGCACTGTATGTCATGATAATGTGTCACCCCTGTCTTCATATTCCTATATACAGTGGGTGTCCGTATACCGCGTTTCCTCATACTGTTGGTCTTAGGGCTGTATGCCCCAGCCCTGCTTACCCGAGCACACTCCGTCTAAGAGATGCATACTGTTGTCGTGTATTTTCTATTGGTGCATGCGTTACCCGCAGTGTATGGACAGCGCTTTATGTGCTCACACTCTACACCCTACACCCTACACCCTACACCCTACACCCTACAAGGGTATAATCTAGCAGAGCACGCCCAGTGCCATACGTCCTCGCACTCCATGCCATAGCACTCTATCTTGGCCGTGCACCTTCTGTTTGGATGTCTTTTATAACTTGCACTCTGGACGCTATGTATTTAGATTCACGGATAGGGTGCCCCTTGCGCTTAATACCCAGAGGTTTCTGGGCGCGGACCCAGGGATCGAACCTGTGTTGCTCCGTGTGGTCTTGCTTCCAAGGCGAGCACGCTGCACCCGAGCTATCTAACCCAGACTTAACAGAGACTAAGCTAGCACATCATAGAATGGTATAACACAGCATAGATGAAACGTGAATAAAACAGCATACTGTGCCACACGATTCCCCTGCATTGCATAACAGGATAGAACAGCGGACAGTGCATCACATAGCCTGATATACCAAAGCATAGCATGGC
Organism: Ambystoma mexicanum; assembly: GCF_040938575.1. Taxonomy (NCBI): domain Eukaryota; kingdom Metazoa; phylum Chordata; class Amphibia; order Caudata; family Ambystomatidae; genus Ambystoma; species Ambystoma mexicanum. Next base: position 223,456,956 of record NC_090935.1, read on the forward strand.
TTCATATAGCATTCACATGATACAGCACAGGACCTGTCTATCAAGTCGTTCCCAGATAGCATGAAATACAGCGACACTTGCTATTCGTGCATACTTGCTGTCACTGGTAACGGGAGCGAGTAACCCGGTGTCTGCCAGGACAGCCTGGGGCGCTCTCGTCTTGGAGACGGCGAGACCGGTCTGCACACAGTCACTACTAAGGTTACAGAAACTGCCAACGTTTCTTCGGATGTGACATTCCGGGTGCGCTAGAACTGTCCCCCGGGCGCTGCACCTGTACTTCCCATTCGCATCCAAGCACCCAGGTCATTCTTACCCAAAAGTTGTCCTTGAAGTAGGTGCCCTTCATTTTCTGCACCCCGTGGACAGGCGAAGAGAGAAAAATTGCTCCCGGGCTGACACCAGGCAGACGGAAATGAAAGTGTGCAAATCCTCACCGTTCTTCCACAGCACCGAGAAATAATGTAACTTTTAGTTCCTCAAATCTCCTTCCCTCTACTGTAGAACTGTTTTCCTCCAGGTCCTAAACACCCCGTGTTACAACTCTTTCGTGTCAGTTTTATGGACTTTAGCAAACAGTTTGATGGAAGTAATGCAAGGTTGTATACTGCCACCTGCTGGGCAGGTTAAAAAAGTACACTGCAGTCTGTCCAGCAATTTGATATCGACTTAGATGTAAAACACCACATTTATTGCAATATCGGTAGAGGTTTTTGTATTGTTTTAATATTTAAAAATATTGCAAAAAATATATGGCATTTAAAATACAGTTTCTTCAAATATCAAATTCATTAAACGAAGTATGCATGGTAAGTTTAAACAAACCATAAAAACGAGTTAAGAAAGGTGTTATATAGTGCTTGGGATGGATACAGAAGCCTGGTGATGTAAGAGAGAATGTGTGTGTGTGAGTGAGAGAATGTGTGCAGATAAGGGCCTAGAAACAGTGAGTTGGAGAGCCCCTGCCTGGGTGATGGGAGCCAGTGGCTATCTCTGTAAGATCTTGATGTAACAGACTGAAGCTGTAATAAAGGAACTATACTGGGACCTACCTGTGTGCCTGAGGATACTACAATATTTCAAAAGGTAAAAAGGAATGCAGAATACTGCATTAGACAAACAACTCACAAGCTTATTTATCTTCTAAATCCCCTTCCAGGCGTTCCATTTTTCTGTGGTCTCACATTACAACACATTTAAAGGAATTTGATTAATACAAAGATCTGAGATGTAATGAGGCCTTCTAGAACAAGGCAGGGGCCATTATCACAATAAAGTTTTGCCGAGGGCTATAAATTGTGGCATGATCATAATGGAGTTAGTTTCTGCTTCATTGTGGTTTGTTCGTTTTGAGAATTAAACAGCACATGCTCCTCTCTGCCTTTTAAATTGCTGAAGATCTAGCCTGCTACTCAAACTATACCAGAGCTTGTAGACTGCCTTCCAAGCATTCCGAATGGCTAGAAGGAGGTCTATAATGGAAGGCATGAAGGTTTATACACCTGGTCCGAGGGATGTATTTACTGTTATTGGCACTAAAGATCTAGTTAAAGGCCTGAGCGCGGTGAGTGATTTTGACGAGGTTTGAAGGCCCATAATGAAAAGGTATGGCTCTTGGGTGGGGGCTGTGTATCTATTATAGCGCATATCGTTACCATGTGTATAGGGCAGATCGTGTATAAACCCACCTGTGGGGTCACAGGGGGTTGGCTGCAGTACACACTACTCTGAAGGCAGTCTAGGAATGTAGCATTCGGAACAATCTGCAGGTTGCACGAAGAAGTCTGCATGATATACTGGTTTCTTACAGACCACCAATTGTCCAACGAGAATGCCCTTTCAACATTGGACAACTTGCAACACACTAACTATGAAAGACCTCGCTGCCACCGATATCCAATCTATCCATCGAAAATACTTTCATCAAAATAAAATCCAACTAAATGCATTCATTGAAATACATTTCCATCAAAATGCACTTTCATTGAATGAATTTCGATGATGGGTTGAGGAAAGGATCAATTTTTTATTTTTGAAAAAGGGGTTTGGGGGTATTGGGGGAGGAACTTTGGTGGTTCAGGCGGGTTTGGGGGGAATCCCCCCACCAATAAAACAAAAAGACAAGTGCTGGGGAGCTGTCCAGTGCTGAAATGCATTAAAGATTTCAGCAATGGACAAGGGTTACATTTTTAAAGTGGGGGTTGGTGGGGTGGTTAGGGAGGTAGGACTTCTGGGGGTGGGGGCCCAATAAACAATTTTAAAAAAGAACTTACAGGAAGCTGTCCAGTGTTAAAATGTAGATTGCCGTACTAGAAAGCTCCCTGTAATGTTATGTTTCATCAAATTTATTCAAATGTAAAGTGTTTTCGATGAAAGGGTTTTGGTTTGCAGTTTATAGTTGGAATAAATTTGATGCTACTTACCTTCGAGGGAACATTTTTGATGGAAGGACCATAAACCACTGCCTCCTTAGCATCCGTTAAGGCCACATTGTATGCGGACATCGTCTCTGCCTCTCTACTCAAGACCCTCGCGACTGAAGTTCTCCTCCGGTACTTGACAATCACCAGCAGCGCCCTAACTCAAGGCACCTTCCCCTCGACCCTAAAGACCCTGCAAATCCACCCGCTTCTTAAGAAACCAACACTGGACCCTCCCAATCTCAGCCAATTACCGCCCCATCATCCTTTTCTCCATCCAACGTAAGATCCTTGAAAAAGCATTAGCCACGCAACTCCTCCAACACATCGAAGTCAATAACTTCCTTAAGTCCTACCTATCTGGCTTCAGATCCAGATGCAGCCCAGAAAAGGCTACCATCAAGGTGATCAACAATGTCCTTAAAATCCTTAATGATGGCCATCCTTGCATCCTAGTGCTCCATGTCCCTTTACCAGCATTTGGCACAGTAGACCACCAGGAACTCACTGACAATCTACATCGCTGCTTGGGGATCAGCAGGATTGTCCTCAGATGGTTCAAATCACACCTTGTTAATCGCCAACAGTCCATACATATGGATTCTTCCAAATCACCAACTCTACCCACCACCTGTGGATTCTCACAAGGATCTATCCTGTCTCCTGTAATCTTCAATCTTTACATGGAATTGCTTAGAGCCCTTCTTGCTCCACAAAACATCGACATCCACTAACAAGCAGATCTACCTCAAGATATCATCCATCAAAGACATCCATTGATCCAGTACTCGATATACAGTCCTTTACCTGAAGCTCAACCTCCTCCAAGACTGAATTCCTACTGCTGGTCAACAACACTGAACACCCTGGCATCCAGACCTGGCTCTCTGCTTTGAACCTCAAAGGTTTCACATCTCAGCCTGCCACCTATGCCAAGTACTTTGGGTTCAACATTGATGGATGCTCTCACATTCACACAGCACATAGAAAAGAAATACAAACGGCTTGGTACCAACTTTCTCTCCGGTGGAAAATCAAGCCCTTCATCCTAGAAATCTACTTCAGATCTGCTGTCCAAGCTTTGGTCCTCGCCCACCTACATGGTGGAAATGCCCTTTAGTAAGGTCTTCCGGCAACTACCATGGCCCCCCCTGAGATGTGTCCTGCATGCTACAGCAAGACTCATAAAAGGACTCCACAAATTCGACCACATCAACCCGACCCTCATCAAAATGCAGTGGCTCCCGGTGGAAGACCATCAACTTCAAAACCTGCTGCTTCATCTACAAGGTTGTCACCCTGAAGTCCCCATGCTGCCTCACTGAGAAACTGTGATGTCCTTCACTAAGATAAGATACCTCTAAATGTTTTCCTTTTAAGTGTGTTTCCACTCTAAGTGGATAGCGTGCACCGATCATTCTCATTCTCCAGTTTTAGATGAAACTCAAAAGGTTCATGTCGATTTTCACAATCACTTGCTCTTGAGAGAGGGATCAGACAGCGTTTCCTTGGTTTTGAGTATAAAATGCTCTGTTATCATTTATATAAATACTACAATAATATGTATATAATAAAGCCCTATGTTTTCTGAGGGGTATTATATCAATGTATGCTGATTTATAGTCTAAACTAGGGGGGCTATGCTCTTTGGCGCTCAACACCCGAGGGGCTCGCTTCGCTCGCCCACCCCCTTCCGGAGACTACTGCGCACTGAACTCGTCAGCTTGGTCGCCTCGTACAACTACTCCACCAAGGGCTCGCTCTGTTGGAATCCCCCTTTGGTTACTTGTTTACTTGGTTTATTTGTTAAGTAACAGAACTTGGAGAAAAGTAAACACAGGATCTACTTGGGAACTTCTTTATTTAAAGTACTTTTTTTCCAAACAATATTGTTTCAGAACTTTCAATTTTTGTACCTGTTTTTGAGCGACATCTTGACAATGCAATGGAATACGCAGAAATGAAGGGGGAAAAAAAATAACGAATGGTGAAATTACCGGTTTGTTTTTACTGAATTATTTGAATTTTTTGGACATTTTAAAATATAGGTGTGGTGTAAGGATAATAGTTAAGGAGGGATGTGGGGGCCAGGCTGCCTCCACCACCTCCCTGACCCCCACATGAAAAAGGAAGAAAGTACAAAAAAAATAAAAATCAGATAGTTCTCCATTCAGTATTTTCATGGACATCCCAATGCAACATGTAATTGTCCATGGCTGAATAAGTGTCTATCAACGTATATTCCAACACAGTGAAACCTCTGCCCTCGAGATGTATTAATAGTTGTAACAAATGCTAAAACTATAGGAAATTGGCATCTGTGTAACACAAATGCTAACCTGCTTGTATTTGTATCACCTGTATCCAGTTTAATACGTGGGAGGAACACAACTTCATTAGTTCATCATTTTGAAACGCAATAAGAATTTGACATTGGAACAGTAATCCATTAAAGTTGGATTCATGTAGAAAAGAAGGACACCAAACCCATATCTCTAGGATATAGGATAATCCCAATTTAAAACGTTACAAAATGTATTACATAAAAATGTTACACAAAACCATCACTTATGATTATATATATATATATATATATATATATATATAGAGAGAGAGAGAGAGAGAGAGAGAGAGAGAGAGAGAGAGAGAGAGAGAGAGAGAGAGAGAGAGAGAGAGAGAGAGAGAGAGAGAGAGAGAGAAGATAAATATCCTGCACAATGTGGTAGGTCAGAAAGAGAGAGCAGTTTGGGGCTTCCTTGCAGATGTTTCATTGAAATAATTAATAAAAAGGCCTCACTATCCCTAGTCTGTGGATTTCCCTGCCTAACAAAATGTACTAGGATGCTCGTCGTCTGTTGTGAAGTCCAAAGCAAACAGTTTGTTCCCCGTAAATAACTAAGCTGCACTGACCCTACCACCAAGATAAAACAACTGAAGCTCATGAGAAGGACTCCCTTCTCCTGGGTAGGCTTCCCCAGCCTTAATATATAATTGTTAGATCGTTGTTGGCTTAGCTTGTTCAGTTCCTGTAGGGGGGGCGTGGGGGTTTCCTTTCTTGTGGCTTTGTAAGCTACTCCTCCTCGATGTTCCTGGCTTCTTCATGTATTACTAAGATGAGTAAGATGAGTTCAGTAATAATTCTTTCTCTCTTGGTACTCTCGCCTATCGCTGGGACGAGTAGGATAAGTCCCAGGATAATGTTCACTCTCTCTGTTCTTTCTTGTATCACTTGGATGAGTATGATAAATCCCTTGATGGGTTTCACTCTTGCAGTTCTTTCTCATATCACTGGGACTAGTATGCTAAGTCCTGTGATGGCGTTCACACTCTCGGTTCTTTCTCGTATCACTGGTACACTGGTACTCATACCTGTGCTGCCTCCTGAGTCCCCCGCCATCCCTGTTACCTATTTCTCCATGGATGGGAGTCACCATGCCTACGTGCAGGATACGAACTTCTCGTTTGGTCAGGACATCTTCTGCTTTTGCTCCGACTCTCTCTGCTTCTTGTCAGTGGCTCCGCTGGGCCAGCGTCACAGCCATCTCAGCGTTGTTGCCAGAATGAACAGTCCACCTCTCATGGGTCATGCCACCACTCGTGACTGGCTCTCTCTTTGGGTTTTCTTCCCCTGCTCTCCTCTGACTTAAGCTCTTATGGCACTTCTCGTACACTCCAGCTAGTTGCTTCGAACCAGCAGAGGATCTCGATGTCTCCGTCAGCTTCCACAACACTGCTATTTTGAAACTCCCAGGACATGGTCCTTCTTCCCCAGCAGAGGATTATAGTCCTCCTTCTCTTCCAGTTGAGCGCTCTCCATTAATTGCCCATTCCACCTGGTCACAGTATCGGTGGTTTCTAAGCACTGAGTGATCGGTATTAATTGCTCACTCTTTGTCTTCATGGTAGTTTTACCAGATATTTCTTCAGGTTGGATCCTATGATACAATAACAAACACAGGCTTCGTCTGCTGGGTCTTCCTGAAGCCCTGATGTTACTGTCTCTCCCTGTGAGATCCCTCTTGCCGCCACACCTATGGGAATTTTTCGTAGGGGGCTCACCTCCCTAGCATCAAAAGGAAAGGCTCCCCTACAAGGAGAAGTGACTGAATCCCGCAATTCGTCACAACACACAATGGTACTGATACTTCTGTACGAGTTTAAGACAGACAGCTCAGAATGATCAGCTATATTTGTTGCTTTAGAACAAAGCTGTGCAGGCATTGGAATGCTTCCCAGATAAAGAAACCACGCTTGTTTGGACAGCTCACAAAGGATCTTGTGCATATGTGTACGCCAAGGTACCTTCTCCTTTAGAGAGTTTAGAACTCAAAAATTAAATCATGGGACTACAATGGGCCATTAATATGCCAAAGCTTCACCAAAAAAAGGCTATATTTAATAGAATTGGTTAAATAGGATTGAAAGTTGATGTGTCTGTATCCATTGTGTACAATGTACATAAAGAGAAAGGATAAACATGTATCACAAATGAGATAAATTCATTATATATCAGCTGCACAATGCCTTTTAACTATGAGCACAAACCCTAGAGACAATAATATTAGAGGTTAAGTTAAACTTTCTGTCATTTACATGCACCATTTAAATTTAAGAGCCATATATCAGGAAAAGCTCCAAAAAGAAAAAGAATAATTATAGTGATCTATATGTCACATAGCTTAAATTAAGTCAAATATCACTTGAAAGAAATGAATGGGCAAAAATATAAGATAAACCAATTCTCAAGAACATAAAAGACCGTCATCACTTGAAGCAAATTAATTTCCAAACATATAAGGCAAACAGATTCCTTTATAAGATAAACTGACACGTGGTCCGTTTGCGCTCAAGATGCTTTATCAAGGCTTTGTTAATTTGAAAGACAAGATGGATATAAACGAAAAATTATATATTTAAAAAACAGAAACAGCTAAACAAAAGTTTCTTTCAATTGCACTTTGTAATACACAAATGTTAAAATGTGTCTATATTCCTTATTTTTTTATTTTCCTTATTAATCTGAAACTGTACTAGCATTTTATATTGCATAATGTTAAATTATAAATAGTGAGTTCATAAATACTTAATCTCCCAGGTTTTCATTCATAATCCAAAAATGTATTATAATAGGAGTCAATCTGAGGCAGCATAGCGTAGGGGTGGTCAGGGAAGTTCCCAAGGAGAAAGGAGTTCACGTTGCACGTGCCATATTGGTAACTAGGAGAACGGGGAAGTTGGTGTAGTGTTGCAATTTTACATGTATCTAGCGTAGTTAATGAGAATGGGATGTGTTACTTTGTGTTTAAGTTGATACATTTAGATTTGCACGCATGCAGTCATTTAAATGTTAAAACCACAGATGGAATATAAATGCAATATTTGCATGTTGTGTCACGAAGGGCCTAGAAAATAGACAATGAGGAGCTTCATAATGCGCATGCGAGAAAGGAGATTTGTCATGAAGGAACCTCTGTGAAGAGGACGCAGTAGTTTTAAAACATGCATGCACCAACATGCATACATGGGGGTCTCAAGGCATATAGTTTGGGGTGTATCGGGAATGTACAAAGCTGTATCCCGTGTAGGGGAGGACTGGTCCAGGAGACCCCTCTCGCCTGCGTTTCTTCCCCAGGTGAGGGCTATGGCCCATTGGGCGTTCCCTCATGCCACCCGGGCCCAGGTGGTGGAGGGCTCACCCACTGGAGACATTGCCCACACGTATCGAATGCCCACATGTATTGATTACAACACAAATTTAGCTAGGCCCAGAAACCATTCTTTGCCCGGTAAAGATGGTGTGAGCTCAGCGCACTGTAGCGCGGCCCCCACCCTTGGAGAACATCCCTGTTGCCGCAGCACCCTGGCAGATCCGCTGCGAGCACGTTCCCACGAACAAGACGGACATGAGCTAGCGCAATACGCTAACATTGTAACAGTTCACCTCCCGCAGTGTACTATCACTATCAGCATGACCCGGCCAGCAGGCCTGAGCAATGAGTAGAACGGCAAAATGGTCATCTGATGGCAGACAGTCTTTATATATATGTATATATTAATGTCAAGACCTCTTGCGAAGTATGCTTTCTTCCACAAAATCTCCTATATTACAAACGCCTGTAGAATGTATTAAAATGAGAAAGCATGCTCCCATGATATAAGCAATGGCGAGTTCACACCCTTGCAGGTGGATACTAATAATAAAGGAACGCTCCAGGGATCTGTTTGTTGCGTATATCACTGGGCAGCCCACCTCCCATGGTTTTGCGCCATAACTAAAGCTAATGCTGCTAGAATACACGAGAAAGCGAATGCAACTATACTATGAACTCATGTAAAGGATGCGCGAGAATGCACTTATAATGTGTGTATGTCTAAGCCCCTTATGTGCCACCACCGTCACGTACAGTGGCGGGTCGTTTTCTATGTACTCCACTGACCTAACTACTACCTCATTTACTGCGAATGTATATGCATGTAACTAAAACACTGTAGCTGCTAGAATATAATGTACAAATATGGTGCTCGGACTGGGTATAATCGAGACGCATCCAGCAAAAGTTAAATGCATGTTTTGAAGTGATTTTAAATAAGTATTATAGAAAGTATTCAAATGTTTGCGATGTCTTTACCTATATTCGGCAACACACGAGGGAGATACCTTTGTGAATGCGTACAAGGTCTCGATGTATCCCCCTCCCTCCCTGCGAAGGCTGCCAAGACATGAGAACAGAGCCCCGCTCTGCGTTATCACGCCTCCCCCGACCCGACTGGAGCCGCTTCAAAGACTTGTAGCCCCACTGCAGCACCCAAGGCCGCGGCCCGCCACCTGCATTATTTACAGCACAGCAGTAAACCTTTGTCTAAACTCAAGCGCCCCCTCGTAAACCCCACAACCCACCGGACTGTCTCAGACTTATGGCCCTGTGCAATCAGGACACCCAACACTTTGACAACACACAGCGAAACATCCATAACCACTTCTAACAAGACAGAAAGACCTGTACCACCCGCCCCAGTCCCCGAAGCTTAGCCCCTCGACCTATGGTCCCGGTCAACAGATCACGAGTAACCAGGCCTCGATATATTACCTCCAGACCCCTCACAAGGTGCATTCCTCCTGTGTTGCATTAACCTATAAAAATAACCTATTGGAAGATTTACTAAAGAGAATAGCACTGTAAATGACTGAATGACTGCGGTGTGCATGGCCGAGGGCAAGTAAGTCAGAAAAGGCATTCATCTCTGCCACAGGCAGCATTGGCACACCAACACCGCCCGGATGAACTCAAGCCGACCTGCCAGGCCCAGCCCAACCCACGAGGGTGACCAATGACGTCCTTCAGCCAAGACCAACCACGCCGCAGCAGCACCTATAGTTAGCCGTCGCCACCCAATCCCAATGAACTTGTGCCCCCTATAGTATGTAGGTTTTGATGACGTTTTTTGTAAATATATACGCCTGTCTTTGCTATTGTCAGACAGAGCGCTCTCGGAGTTTGCAGAGTTCTTTGCATGCCCAATTCTGATTGATAAACTCCCATTTACGCTCACCCGCACTCTGTCTTGGCCTTATTCCCATTTTGGGAGAGTCCTTCATTGTCTCTCATTGCGGGGAGGATCGTGCTGTTTGGGGACGCTTGCTTTCAGTGGTGACCCCGATAGCGTGATTTTTATTTCTTCCTAACTCCTTATAACCGTCTCCTTTTTGGCACGAGAATCTCCGGTCGAAAAGGGATACGCACGGTGAGCCGGCTCCGAGAGGCTGCCCGCCAACGGCGACCGGTACACTAAGAAGTGCGCACTCAATAGAGAGGGGGTACGGGATCCCGGTTGAAAAATCCCCTTTGAGTACCGCTCGCCGGAGCCGGGGCTGACTGTTGAGCTGACGGCGACAGTGCCTGGACGGACCCAGTTTCGGAGACTATCGGTTCAAGACGGGCACGTGAGTACTGAGTGCGAGCGATCTTAAAGGGAGCGGGGAGTGAAGTGTAGGACAGGAAACGAAGAGGGGGTACGCAGCTCTACTAAGGATCATCTTAAATTTTCCTTGCTTTTTCTTTGCATATGGCCATTAGGATTAAGAGGTGAATAAGAGATAAAAGTGACGGGAACCTAGCTCCGAAAGGGGGTGGAAGGCGGCGCCGCATAGTGCTATCTTGACTAGTACTGGGAATATATGAAGAAGTGGAGTATAAAATAAAAGTGTTCAGCAAAAGGGGACACTGAGAGTACATTAGTGACCGCTATTACTTTTTTCCTTTCTTGAGGGTAGGGGGGGGGAGAATAAAGAACTGTGATTAGCACAAACTTAGGGAGACAGTAAGAGAAAAAGAGTCCTATTAGAAGGGGGAAAAACAGGTTAATATCTACATATATATATATACGCATCTAGATATTTAAATAAGACGAACAGGGACAGCCGGCTAGGGAGGAAAGGCAGGGCAGCTTGAATGGTGAATAGTGCCAAGAGGTGTGTGCACCTCGTATGTGATAGAAGAGATTTTGATGTTGTGAATGTGTGAGCGGTCATAAATGCATAATAGTTAAATGGTTATGATAAGTGTGGTCGGATAAAAATTTTTATAGTGAAGTGAGTGAGTACCTTTTTGATTTCCAGGTTGACATTGTCACAATAAAGGATGGGTTGCTCTTGTATATGCCCCTCAAAGAGAACAGAATAGACATTGAGTACGGCCATTTTTGTATTGTGCAGTCAGGGAGGGTAAGAACCTAAAGGGACCCAACATCGAGTGTGAAGTAAAATTTAAAGGATAATATTGATACTACATTTACATTGTAGTTGCAAACACACTGAGACACACCAGCATTAGGAGGGCACAGAGATGGGGGCTGAAACACCCTTATCACATATTTGTAAGAATCTCCCGGGATACGTGGAGCGGATTAAAAAATATCACGACCAATGGGTGACCGAGCTAAAGGGGGAAGGGTTACCTCAGATTTGGCCCGAGGGAGGGTCGTTTGATAAAAGTGTCCTGGATACGGTGGCCACATGCATTTTTCTAAAATACAAAGGAAAGCAGCTGCAAAATAGGAGGGAAATATTGGATCTCTGGAGGTTATTTGAAGAGATACCACCGCCTAAGACACCAGCACTAAATGCTGATCTCCCGTCCACCACAGACAATCCATTACTAATACAAAGAGATGTCAAAGAAGGCTCAAGTTTAACGCCACCAGTAGAGGTAATAAGTTTGTACCCGATAATAAAGAAGCCTGTGCCCGCAGAGGGGTACAGTGACCCCACTTACATACCTCCCCCTAAAGATGATACACCCCACCGCCCCACGGCACCTCCGCCATATGAAAGCACGAGGGAGCGAGCCCATGCAGGCGCACAAAGGGTAGATATAGAGAAACTCACAGATGATTTAGAATCAAGACTGACGATAGCAAAGAATGAGCTCTCGAGGATAAAAGACATATGTGACCGAACAGCACTAGATGCAACTAGATCAGGGCGTACGTCCGGAGCGGCAGGTGAAAATAGAAAGCCCGAAGAGGGGTGGAAAAAGGGCGAGATTATGTTCAGAATTGAGGAAGAACCAACTCGAATAATAGAAGTAGGGCCCAGAGAGGGAGATGTTGTGAGCGAAGAAAGGCTTGGGGGAATTAGAGAGGAATTGCTGTGTGATATAAGGGATGAAGTAGAAGAAAGCGACAGGTTGAGTATGGCGATGGGAGGGGGAAGTGAAGGAGAGGAAGGTACGTGTTCACTGAGAACCCTGGATGATGAGTGGACGGGGCGACTAAGGAACAGAGTGGGAAAAATGGCATCACTGGGAACATCAGCAGCCAAAACGGGTCCGGACGGCACGACAAAGGGAAGGCTACAGCTCCCGTTGATACACAGGGGAGGAGGGAGGCCTAACTATATCCCATGGGCGCAGATGGATAAAGCCAATTTATTAAAGCTATTGCCCCCGTTGTCAGGGGGGGCAAGTAAGTGGATATATGCCTTTGAGAAACATACTGCCGGGGTACCCCTAGCCATAGGAGATGTAAAAAGTCTACTCGTATCAGCAGTGGGCGATCAGGCTGAAAGGGTATGGGTTAAGGCCGGTTTCCCGGGAGTAACGTTAGACTGTGACCGCCATGATGGGGCATCCTTTAACACAGTGCGTGCCAGGGTGTGGGATGCCTTACGCGAAACATTCCCAGACACACCGGACTTGCAGTCAGTGATGCAGTGTACAATGAATGACGGGGAGGAGGCTATGGATTACATTTTTCGGGTCCAAGAGATGTGGAGAGCAGAAACGGGCACGCCCTGGTATCAATCGACATCTTTGTTTTATTTTATTATAAAGAGAGGGCTCCCAAAGGAAGTGCAGAAGGCGCTTGACAAGATAGCAGGTATTGAAGCAAAGGGATGGCCAGAAATTCAGAGCATAATAGTACACCATTGTAAACGAATCAAGGAGAGGGAGAAGGAGGTGGCGCAGAAAAGATTGGCAGACGAGGCGAAGTTAGTACAGTCAAAGTTAGTGAAGGTTGCAGCAGCAGAAGCCGCGCTCCCACACAGTAGAGAGGGAGATGATGAGGAGGAGGGGCTGATAGCACTCCAAGGAAGGGTGGCGACTAATTGGGCAGGAACAGCACAGCGGCAGTGGACTGAGCACGAGCAAGGTGGAAGTCCGCAGTGGCAAGAGTGGACCCCTCGAGGGGGACGAGGTGGGTACAGGGGCCGGAGAGGAGGCGGACAGGGGTATGGGGGAATGGGAGTAAATGGATGGCAGGGTCCCAGGGGCCCCCAGGGGAGTTGCTGGAACTGTGGACGATGGGGACATTACTCCAGGGAGTGCAGAAGTAGACAAAACAATGGGTTCCAAGAGGAGGAGAATTATGGTCATCCACACCCGGGAAGCCCATATGGTCTCCCAATGGGACAGCAGCAACTAAGAAACCCCGGCCAGGGTACCACGGGCCAGCAACAGGGACACCAGTATAGGACACAGAACCACCCCCAAAACAATGACAGTATGCAATACACGCCAGGTAACCCTTTCGCGACAACAGCAAACGGGGCCCCCGCGCCAGCACCTTACAGCGGCATGTCGGTAGTTTCAGGGAATGTCTTTAGTGAGGGAGGGGCGACGAGATACCCCGCATAGGACAGCCCACAGAGAACACTTGCGTGTCCAGTTCTATCCACCACCTACAATGCAGCAGAGGAACCATTGGTAGGGGCGCAGATAGGAGACAAGCAGTTTATATTCATGGTTGATTCGGGAGCGGAGAAATCATGTATCAGAGAAGGCCTATTCCCGTTATCTAACAGGAAGTTAGAGACGCAGGGGTTCTCTGGGGCTGTAGTTGAAGTTCCTTACACAGAAGCTTTGGATGTAACAGTGGGGGGTAAGACTGTGAAGGCACCCTTATTGTATTACGAACATTCCCCAATCAACTTGCTAGGGAGGGATCTCCTGAGTAAACTCAACATGACCATATCATTTACCGAGAGAGGGATAGTGTGTTCCACACCCGGGATATGCCCCTTGCGTGCGATGTTGGTAGTGCAAGCCTACACAACCACGCAAGAAATACGGGGGCTGCCACAAAATGAGGAAATGTTTATCAAAGGGCTGAAGACTCTGGCCCTCATAATTCCCGAGCTAAGAAGCATGGACTGGAGGATTCCGGCGGAGTTCCTCTTCCGCCCCATAGTATGTCCCAACACAGCACCAGGATCAGTGGTATCGTTAGACTTGCACGCTGTGCAAGTGTCAGCCAAGAGAATCGCTGTGATTGGAGTGGACGAGGAAGGGTGTGAGTGGCGCACAGTGCTGTGCACAAACGCCAACATCGCCCTGCGAGAGGTAACAGATGAGGATCTCTTTTCAGACACGAAAGGGGATGGTGAGATAGTAATGGAAATAGCGATGCCCTGTGACATTTTAATACATGCAAGGGAGACCCCCGTCCAATTGATGACAGTGGTAGGAGCACCACCGTCCTTTTTTGATGATGACATGAGGCTCGTACCAAACAACTTATGGACAACAGGCCCCCATGATGTGGGACTGTTGCATGGAGTACAGCCTGTGGTAATAAAGCTAAAGCAAGGAGCAATTTTACCACGAGTTAAACAGTATCCTCTGTCTCGTGAAGCTGAAGAAGGGATAAAAGAGACAATAAATGCCCTACTAGCACAAGGGATAATAGTGCCTTCAAACTCCCCATGTAACACTTGTATTTATCCAATCAAAAAAGCAAAAGGGGGGTCTTGGAGGATGATACAGGACTACGCCCCCTCAATGATGTAATTCAGAAGGAGTTCCCTCTAGTCCCAAACCCCGCATCAATACTATGCAGCATCCCGAAAGAGGCATCACATTTCACAGTAGTGGATTTGAAAAACGCATTTTTCTCTATACCCCTAGCTGAAGAGAGTAGATACCTTACTGCCTTCACACTGGGGGGTAAAAGATATGAACATTGCAGATTACCACAAGGGTACTGCGAGAGCCCAAGCATCTTCAACCGCGTATTACATGAAGACCTAGGAAACCTATCAGTTGAGAGCACCATTATTCAGTACGTAGACGATTTACTAGTCTGCGCACGAAACGAAGAGACATGCAGAACAGATTCCATAACATTACTGACTTTGCTGGCCAACAAGGGGTACAAAGTGGACAAGGGAAAGCTACAATACTGTCTGACAGAGGTCCTGTACCTAGGACAGCTGATTTCAAGAGATGGGAAAAGAAGACAGGGTAGAAGCCATAGATCAGTAAGAGAACCCACAACAGTAAAAGACATGCAGAAATTTTTGGAAATGTGCAATTACTGCCGAGCATGGATATTAGATTATGCGGCATACACCAGGCCCCTATTACAAGCATTAAAGGTGGCCCAACAGGAGAACAGGAAGATGGAATGGACGGAAGAGATGAGTTCCTCTTTCCAGACATTAAAAGATTTGATTTCAAGCGCCCCAGTACTCGCAAACCCTGATTATGGACGCGAGTTTTACCTATTCTCACACTGCAAAGAAACACTGATGACAGCAGTTCTGACACAAAAAACGTCCTTAGGACACAAGCCACTGGCTTACTATAGTGGCACTCTAGATGCCGTGATGCAGGGCCATTTCGCGTGCGAGCAATCACTCGCTGCAGCCGCGTTCGCGATTGAGAAAAGTGCCACCATAGTAATGGGTTGCCCGGTAACATTGTTTGTGGAACATTCATTATTTGCAATACTCGAGAGATCAAAAAGCACACTGACCACACAGCGGGCAACCGCCTACGAGATTATACTGTCCAGTGCCAACATCCATATAGTGAGATGCAAGACAGTGAACCCCGCCACATTCATTACAGAAGCGTGCACGCTCGAAGATATGCAGAACCACGATTGCGCAACCTACACAGGAGAAAGAGGGGAGGAGACAGTGGTGCGTGAGAACGCTCTAAGCGAGGGGGAAGTGTACTTTGTGGATGGGTCCGCATCAATTGACGTGGACACGGGAGAAAAACACGTTGGCATGGCAGTGGTGAGGTTAGAAGACGGTGAGTATGAAACACTGGTACAATACCGTCTCCCATCACATTACTCCGCACAGGCAGCAGAACTGATTGAGCTCATAGAAGCACTACATGCAGCAAAGGGTTGTGCAGTGACGATATACACAGACTCAGCTTACATGACAACGACAGTACATGGAGGACTGGCAAGATGGGGGCGTAGGGGATTTAGGCGGGCAGACGGAACACCAGTACAGCATGCAGAATTGTTGAAAGAATTAATTAAAGCCCTGCAAAACCCTACAGCAGTAGCAATAGTAAAGTGCCAAGCACATACATCCAACACAGATGTTGTGTCTTTAGGGAACGCGGCAGCGGACGCTGCCGCCAAGGAGGCTTCCTATTTTCAGAAAAATTACACAGGTGAATACATGCTTAAGGACAAAACAAACGAAGAGCCCCCAGAGGGATATAATATGATGCCCATACCACAAATAATAGAATTGCAGGAAGGAGCCAGTGCAGAGGAAAAACTATTGTGGACAAAGCGAGGGTGCAGCAAGTCAGGAACAGACCTGCTGTGGCGGCAAAATAACTCGGGGAAAGTGGTAATGCCAATACAGCTATTAGAAATTGCATTTCAACAGCTACACTTCCCTGCACATAACACCAAACAACACATCGCAGCAGAAATACAGGAAGAATGGTTCGTGCCCTGTCTCCAGGAGCATGTGTCTCGATTGGCAATGGAATGTACAACATGCCAAATATACAATTCAGGGATGACATTACGCACTCTACGGGGAACAATTCCTAAACCCATTGGCCCATTCAAGGAACTGCATATAGATTACGCAGACATGGGGGAAAGGTGTAATGGCGCACGGTATATGATCGTGGTTGTGTGCCCATTCTCAAGGTGGGTGGAAGCAGGACCTTGCGCACGACCGGATGCCAAGAGCGCCGCCAAGTTCCTAGTAAGAGAAGTATTCCCACGCTGGGGAATTTGTGACATGATTCGCTCAGACAACGGCACTCATTTTGTGAATGAGCTTTTTAAGGAAGTCACTACATTATTGGGAATAAAACACAAATTATGTTCGATTTATCATCCTCAAAGTAATGGCGTAGTGGAAAAGATGAACGGACTGTTGAAGGGCAGGCTATCAAAACTATGCTTCTCATTAAAGAAGAATTGGATTTACTGCCTACCGCTTGCGCTATTTGAGTTACGAAATCAGCCAAGCAAAGACCACCATTTGTCCCCGCACGAGATCGTGACTGGGAGACGGATGAACACAGCACACTCGCCACTGCGCGAACACTCAGACGCTCACAGAAGCGCCGCGATATTGGGAGATGAGTTCACAGATTATTTAAAGAAATTGACAAGGGCAGCGCGCATGATATCAAAGCAACTCTCCCCACCCTTCACTAGAGAAGAGGGAAATGTAACAGGCGCTGTTACGGAGCCGGGGCAACAGCTACAGCTGATGCCAGGCGACTGGATTTATGTCAGAAGCTTTGTACGTCGGTGGAATGCACCACGATTCCATGGCCCATACGAAGTAATATTTTGTACGCCCACGGCCGTGAAGGTTAAGGGATTGAGGTACTGGGTGCACTTGACCGACGTACGGAAAGCATATAGCAACGTACAAGAGGTAGATGGGGAGGCACAGACAACAGCAAACAATGCGACTGAGCAGAATGACTGAATATGAACTTATGTGTATGTGCTGGTGCTAAACTTGAATAAGTGCACAACTCATAAAGATATTAACTTTTACCTGGTTGCGTGTATATACAAATATACATATATATGTGTGGTTAATGGAATGCCAAATTATAGCCTGTATACACCCTTGTCTGTGAATACCCCTCCCTGTCTCCCCACCCCTTTCCATTCCCCGTCACATGTATATTGGCACTGATGGTGCTAACAAAATGTTTACATGTATGCACTCAATGCACTTTTATATCTTAAAACAGGAGCTTCCATGGCATCTAACGGGCGGCCTGCAACGGATAGATTTACTAGAATTAGAGAGTGGTTAACTGTGAAATGTATATATTCGTATGAATGTGGACTATCTGCGTGCATTATATTGTTTTTTACATTATTATTTGGTCTGGTTACATACTGGTTCATAGCGTTCATCTCTATCGAGATGAACGAGGGGGGAGGGAGCAACACAACTACTGGGACCAATACAACTGCCAGTGTCAATGCAACTACACGGGAAGGTGATTTTTTGATATGGGACGGGACTAAACTTGTGTGGGGCTACTATACTACGTCATCCACTGTTGTCATCTCACAAGATGGAGGGCCAAAGGGTAAAAGGCAAAATAACACACTGTCCCCACCTGAGATGTCTAATTACAATGCTCACAGCTTAAACGACCGAAACCCCTCTGCCATATCCTGGTTGTATAATACCCCCACCAGCCAACCTGCCCCCACGGCCATAGAGAATCAAAGAATGAGAGAAACACATGAAATATTATATGATGACTGGGTGAAGGGGGGCGGGAATGAGAAAGAGGGGTCTAGTTTGTCCCTTGCCCAGGGAATCGGGAAGTATATGATGAATAAGAACAATAGACGGAAGAGGGAAGCAGGGAGGAGGAAGTATGATGAGTACTATGGGCTAGGTCTAGATAAGATGGAAGACCCACGACACCCCCACCAAACAAATAAGTGGTATGCAGACATGAGTGCCACAGCTAAACAAACAACAAACGAGAGCTGTTAGGTTTGCTCCCTCATCCCTCACGCATCAGGTACACCCAAAGTACTGTTACCCAAAGAGTTGCCGATTATAGATGCCCAATGTCTCCTTCATCTCACGTTGTGCAGAATTAAGAACACCTTCCAGGCACATGAAGTGACTTTTCAAATGCTGCAGAACGAGAAAACGTGCTACCCAAAACCATCAGGGGTTGTATGTCTGAAAGAACCATTTTTTGCAATCGAAGGGACACTTTATTCTGATAACAAGTGGAAAAACGAAGAAGTAATGTGTAAATCTGAAGCACTGAGGGGTGTGGCACCGGAGAAATTGCAATGGATAGAAGAAACGTGCACACCCGTATGGAAGGAACACATTTCAAAACTAACCTGGGTTACGCCCATCGAAAAGCCTTTCAAGTTGCAGAATGAAATAGACTATGAACTATGTTTCAAAGGAGAGGGGAGAACGTCCATGGGGACGAACAAGAAGTGCAACAAAACCCTCACTATCCCAGACCTAAGAAAAGGGACAGCGGCCCTTATGGACACGTATTGGGTATGTGGCAACCAGGCATACCTACACCTCCCCCCGTCGTGGAGTGGCAGCTGCTCAATGGCCACACTGCACTCAGCTCTAATGGTAATACCAGAAAGCCACATCGAGGGGAGCCAAAGGACACAGGAGCGCATGCAGCAGAGTGTGGCCCAACCAACTTCAGAGTCACAAATCTATGTCCTGTCTTCTGGAAGCAAGGGAGAGGTGCTGACCCGTAACAGACGAGCATCAAACTATATATCAAAGGCATCATCAGAACTATTGGCTCAGATCCCAGACAAATATCGATTATTCAGCTCAGCAGAAACATTTTTTGCCTCGCTCGTATCAAGTGTCCAAGCAAGGGCTAACGCAAAATGGCTCCAGATAACCCGTTGGGAATTAATTCAGCTGGCAAACGACACTGAAGAAGGTTTTAACATAATAAAGGTCGAACTAAGAGCCTTGCGACTGATGACCATGCAAAACAGGTATGTCCTGGACCTGTTGACGGCGATGGACGGCGGTGTTTGCCGAAAAATAGGAAGTGCCTGCTGCACTTTCGTACCTTCTGAAGACGCAGAGAACGGCTCCCTGTCCCATGTGATCGAAGCAGTCCACAACCTAGGAGAAAAAATGAAGATGGAAGGCGGAGCAGAAGATAGTACATGGTTCGATAACATCTTCTCCTGGGTCCCCTCATGGCTTGGAACAACGATGAAATTTTTGATGCCAGCTGTGGTGTTCCTCCTTTTGATTTTCTGCCTATGCCAGGTGGGTCTTCGAGTCTGTGCTAACGCAGTACCAAATGGTGCAATGATGATGGTGACAATGGGCAACTCACACGGTACAATAAAAACGATGCAAGAAGCACAAGTACAAACAGGGGTAGACAACACACCCAGGTACCAACTGGTGCCCATGTACCACGACAAGGATATTGTAGATAAGCTGTGGCACACCACCATCAAAGAGCCCCGCATACTAGAATGGTACGAGGAAGTATGGGTAGATTTGGAAGGAGATGGTGGGTGCATATATCTTACGTGTACTCCAGATGAATACGCCAGGAGAGGTGAGAGCTTAAGGGGGGTGTGCAGAGCATGGATGCCTATCAAAGGAACTCCTACATGGGATGAGGCGGTGATGGACGAAGCAGAATGTAGGAGGATAGAGGATTTAAAGAATTCGTTACTTAAGTAACGAAAGGGGGGAAATGTAGGGGAGGACTGGTCCAGGAGACCCCTCTCGCCTGCGTTTCTTCCCCAGGTGAGGGCTATGGCCCATTGGGCGTTCCCTCATGCCACCCGGGCCCAGGTGGTGGAGGGCTCACCCACTGGAGACATTGCCCACACGTATCGAATGCCCACATGTATTGATTACAACACAAATTTAGCTAGGCCCAGAAACCATTCTTTGCCCGGTAAAGATGGTGTGAGCTCAGCGCACTGTAGCGCGGCCCCCACCCTTGGAGAACATCCCTGTTGCCGCAGCACCCTGGCAGATCCGCTGCGAGCACGTTCCCACGAACAAGACGGACATGAGCTAGCGCAATACGCTAACATTGTAACAGTTCACCTCCCGCAGTGTACTATCACTATCAGCATGACCCGGCCAGCAGGCCTGAGCAATGAGAAGAACGGCAAAATGGTCATCTGATGGCAGACAGTCTTTATATATATGTATATATTAATGTCAAGACCTCTTGCGAAGTATGCTTTCTTCCACAAAATCTCCTATATTACAAACGCCTGTAGAATGTATTAAAATGAGAAAGCATGCTCCCATGATATAAGCAATGGCGAGTTCACACACTTGCAGGTGGATACTAATAATAAAGGAACGCTCCAGGGATCTGTTTGTTGCGTATATCACTGGGCAGCCTACCTCCCATGGTTTTGCGCCATAACTAAAGCTAATGCTGCTAGAATACACGAGAAAGCGAATGCAACTATACTATGAACTCATGTAAAGGATGCGCGAGAATGCACTTATAATGTGTGTATGTCTAAGCCCCTTATGTGCCACCACCGTCACGTACAGTGGCGGGTCGTTTTCTATGTACTCCACTGATCTAACTACTACCTCATTTACTGCAAATGTATATGTATGTAACTAAAACACTGTAGCTGCTAGAATATAATGTACAAATATGGTGCTCGGACTGGGTATAATCGAGACGCATCCAGCAAAGGTTAAATGCATGTTTTGAAGTGATTTTAAATAAGTATTATAGAAAGTATTCAAATGTTTGCGATGTCTTTACCTATATTCGGCAACACACGAGGGAGATATCTTTGTGAATGCGTACAAGGTCTCGATGTATCCCCCTCCCTGCGAAGGCTGCCAAGACATGAGAACAGAGCCCCGCTCTGCGTTATCACGCCTCCCCCGACCCGACTGGAGCCGCTTCAAAGACTTGTAGCCCCACTGCAGCACCCAAGGCCGCGGCCAGCCACCTGCATTATTTACAGCACAGCAGTAAACCTTTGTCTAAACTCAAGCGCCCCCTCGTAAACCCCACAACCCACCGGACTGTCTCAGACTTATGGCCCTGTGCAATCAGGACACCCAACACTTTGACAACACACAGCGAAACATCCATAACCACTTCTAACAAGACAGAAAGACCTGTACCACCCGCCCCAGTCCCCGAAGCTTAGCCCCTCGACCTATGGTCCCGGTCAACAGATCACGAGTAACCAGGCCTCGATATATTACCTCCAGACCCCTCACAAGGTGCATTCCTCCTGTGTTGCATTAACCTATAAAAATAACCTATTGGAAGATTTACTAAAGAGAATAGCACTGTAAATGACTGAATGACTGCGGTGTGCATGGCCGAGGGCAAGTAAGTCAGAAAAGGCATTCATCTCTGCCACAGGCAGCATTGGCACACCAACACCGCCCGGATGAACTCAAGCCGACCTGCCAGGCCCAGCCCAACCCACGAGGGTGACCAATGACGTCCTTCAGCCAAGACCAACCACGCCGCAGCAGCACCTATAGTTAGCCGTCGCCACCCGATCCCAATGAACTTGTGCCCCCTATAGTATGTAGGTTTTGATGACGTTTTTTGTAAATATATACGCCAGTCTTTGCTATTGTCAGACAGAGCGCTCTCGGAGTTTGCAGAGTTCTTTGCATGCCCAATTCTGATTGATAAACTCCCATTTACGCTCACCCGCACTCTGTCTTGGCCTTATTCCCATTTTGGGAGAGTCCTTCATTGTCTCTCATTGCGGGGAGGATCGTGCTGTTTGGGGACGCTTGCTTTCACCCGCTTGATTTGTTCTGTATGCTGTATGCTTTTCATAGTTTGGACAGGTTCTGCAGCCTGGTTTTCCTTAGTTAAAACTGTTTTTCCTAAGGTTGGGGGTAGAGGGAAGGCAATTAATAGCAGCAACATTATCAGATGCTCAGTTACAGCCCGGCTAGGTTTTTTATGACTTGTCAGTATTGCAGAAAGGAGATGCAATCTTTTTAAGTGCATGGGAGCTTGTTATTTATTGTCCAGAAGACTCTGCCATCTGTTCGCACCGAGTAATAAACCTGCGGCAAAGAAACACCTAAAGGCAGAGTTGACCGATACTTTATGGGTTTTGACTATTTTCTCAGATTGTGTCCAGCATGTTGAATTGGTAGTCGTATAGATTATAGTGAAATAAGGATGCCAGCAGGGGTGCGTGGCCAGCACGCATGCAGTGAAGACGCGAATCCATGCGGCTCCCGTCTGAGATCCTGCAAAAGATCCTGTTATGGTGGATTAAGATGTATCCGACATTAAATAAACATAAAAAAGGCTAGCAGAACCATTTTCCTACCCTCCGATGCCCTTCCGACAGAAAAACGGACCAGGGAAACCATGGTGGCGGCTGTTCTGCGGAGCCCCCTGCATCCTCCAAAATGGCACCGTAGGCTCTCCGAGGCGTGTAAATCCAGGTGGGCCGTTGCCCTGGCCCTGCCGCCTAGTGAGCCGACTGTGCGCCGGACACAAGCGAAGCAGCAAGAGGTGAGCCCTGCAGTCTCTGGGCTCGAGCACGGCTTCGCGGCAGCTCTCCACGGTGACCGCTGACTCGCCGGCTGACGGGCCTGGGGCTGGCTCGTGGAGTGGGCGGTGGCCGGAAGTGAACAAGGGACGCAGCGGGAGACAGAGCCTCCCACGACCGGAGATGGAGAGACCGAACAGTCCCCTGGGCCACGGACACACCCCCGAGCTGCCGGGCTCCGGGCAGGCAGACCGCAAGCTCGGCAGAGGGTGACGGAGGGCGGCGGCACCCTTGGAGTGCCTGACTGCGGAGCCACATCCAGACCACAGGTACCCGGGGACCCGAATCGCTCGAGGAACAGGCCATGGATTGGCGCTTCTACAGGCTCCTGTCCCCCCCGCCCCCTAGCTACAAATAAGCCCGCGGCCCTGCGGGACATTAAACCACCCTGTAGCAGTGAGTGGGAGGCTGCTTCCCTCACCCCTGACAAAGCCACACACTCCTACGGGACGGCGGGCACAGGAAGATACCCCAGGAGGAACTAAATTGCATCACTAGACGCAAGTGAATATTCCCCTCCGGGCCGGTGCTCTGAGCCCCCGCGTGCACCGGTTGGACCTGGGGGACCCCTGGCAAGGCTACGACAGTGGCGATCGCACACAATACTACTCATCCTCCGGTGAAGTAAAAGCAGGATCTGTTCCCACAGCCTTCATCTCAATAAGTGCGCAGGCAACGGGCATAGGCAAGGCTACGCCGCACACCAATCCAGCGGCCACAGTTGACTGAAACTCTAAGGGGGCACTCACCCCTCATGGAAGCTGGATCCCAGATAAAATAATAGTAGTTTCGAGCTGACAGCAGGCTGCACGTGGAAGGAACAGGAGAGGAGCCATACTTGACGCCCACATACTCACAATGCCCAACAAGAAAACAGAAGTGAAGACCAAACAGGCGAGCATGGATACTTTTGCCAAAGCACCTGGGAACAAGCAATCAAACCCACCGGATGTGGCAACAGCGGAGGAGAGTACCCCACACCAACCAGAAAAGGGAAAAGATGGAGAGATCCTAGAGGCGAAAACAAAAGTCTGGAAAACAAAAATGGACACGGCTATAGGTGCCCTAAAAGCATCCTTAGAACAAAAACTGGACACAGTCATGGTTGATGTGGGTCTCCTTCGCCAGGACGCTAGGAACCTGACAGACAGGGTATCAACAACAGAGCAGCAGGTACAGCAAAATACCACAGATCTCACGGTTACGAGAACACAAATGTCAGAGGTGCTGCAGAAAGTCAGGTTCCTAGAGTGGAGGGTGGAAGATGCGGAGGGGCAGGGCAAGGAGGAACAATGTCTGCATAATCGGAGTTCTGGAGGGAGAGGAAGGAAATGATCCCACAGTATAGGTTGAAAATATGCTTTTTCAGGCAATCGGAGCAGGGACATTATCCCAGGGCTTCGCGGTGTAGCGGGCGCACAGAGCACTAACTCGGAAACCTCGGCCCGGGGCTCCGCCAGAGCAATGATTGCCAAGATAATGAACTTTAAAGACAGAGAGAGGATACTGGCATTCTCGAGAGGAGGGGGGAGAGATCACTAGGAACTCCTCCAAAATTGCAATATATCAGGACTACACAGCTACATACAGTCCAGAAACAAAGAGCCCAGTTTGGCCCCACGAAAGAACGTCTCAGGAGAGCGGAGATACGATACATGCTCCTTTTTCCGGCAAAGCTGAAGGTGATACACAAAGGTAAATCATGCTTTTTTTAATCCATGGAGGAAGCCCAAACATGGATGGACGCGCAGGGGATCCCCCAGCTGGGGCAGAGGGACGCCAATAACAGAGAGGACCAACCCTGGTGAAAGGATCCGCAGCTAACCAGGAAAAATGACGCCAAACACGCAATATACAAAGGGAGTCAGGAGAATAACGACAAATAGAAAGGAGCGACCAGCTCCACACAGACGCGCCGGCTAAGAAGAACCAAAGCCCCAAGAAGAGCATGATGCCAGTTTTAAGGCATCACGCTGCGGCAAGTCTGCTTTGTCCAGAGGAGCAAGAGAAGAGAAGCGGCGAGGCCCGAGCAGGGGGAGGGTGGCTGGGCGTTAGTTTCAATGTTGAAGTTTGGGTTAAGGAAGTTATGGCTTATGTGTTGGTTAACAATAGGTACGGCCGACTGGCACACGGCACCATCGACAGAAAGGACAACTCACGCGACCACAGCATAGTCCGAGTGGGCAAAGATCAAGGAGATACACGGCAGCAAATCAAGGGAACTCACCCCAGAAGAAAAGGCGGGGGAAACTTGGAAGAAAGAGGGAGGCCCCAAAAACTGGAAGAAAGGAGAAAAAGCAGGGCGATAGACGAAAAGAAGGCTATGGGACAACAGAGCCGAATTAAACAACACACACATGAACCCTGATGAGATAAAAATAGCAACCAGGAATGTGCGGGGACTCAACGCCTACTTTAAGAGACTGTACACCTGGCTAAACAGGATGAAGGTTAAAATAGCGATGCTCCAAGAGATTCACCTGACATCGGAAAAACAGGCCAAGGTGAGCAAGAAATGGGGAGGACAAGTATACAGCACTACATACTCGAACTACGCTAGAGGCGCACTAATATGGATTGCACCGGGAGTGCCATTCCAGCTAATAAAGCAGGAAAACGACTCAGAGGGGAGGCTAGTGCTGGTGCATGGAATGTTACAAAACAAGGAAATATGCCTGATCAACACCTATGCTCCAAACCACGACGCAACTGAGTTTTTCAGGAATGTGGCACCTAAAGTGGCCAAATATAGAGAGGCTACTCTCATCTGGGCAGGAGATTTCAATTGTACCCTGGACCCACTCCTCGACAGGTCGGACGACAAGCACAGGAGACCGGCACCCCCGGCCAAGGAACTCCAAAGGACTCTTGCACGCCTGCAGCTGGTGGACGTCTGGAGGCAGGTACACGGAGGTGGGAGGGGGTACACACACTATAGCGCACCCCACAGAATATTTACGCGAATAGACTACCTATTTACGGGCGCCGAATCCCTAATGGAATTCACAGGAATTGACATTAAAGCACGCACATTATCAGACCATGCCCCGATAATAGCAACATGGGCACACACCCATAGGAAAACCCCAATACCAACATGGCGCTTCCGGGCGGAAGCGCTGGGGGGGAGCGAATTGGAAGAATATCTACAAGAAGTGATAGAAGATTACTTCGAACACAATGAGGGAAGCGTAGGGAGCAATGACACGCTCTGAGACACATTCAAGGTAGCAATAAGGGGGGCGATGATTGGGAAAACAGGAGGGCTAAAAGGGGTGGTCATGGAGGAACTAGACAAACTAGAAAAAGAAATAAAAAAGGAGGAAAGAAGGGCAGAAAAAGCAGGCTAGGAACCCAGGGAATTATTAATACTAAGTATGGAACTCTGGGAGAAATTGGGGAAGCTAAATTATGGGAAATACCTACAGAGATTGCACGCAGAAGGGGATAAACCCAGCAGACTCCTAGCATGGCTCACTAATCAAGAAAACAAAAAGGGACCCCATAGTGGTACTAGAAGATGAAACAGGGACAGAGGTCAGGAACCAAGAGAACATAAACGACTTATTCGCCTGCTTTTACGAGTGGCTTTATGCCCCTAATCCGGAAGTGGAACTGGAGGATATTCCAGACGCCCTAGCTGAGATAAGGTTACCAAAGCTAACAGCAGAACAGGCCCAACTATTAGATGCCCCCATTACACTAGATGAAATCGAGAGTGATCTCTGAGCTCCCCTCGGGCAAAGTCCCGGGTCCGGACGGACTCCCAGGAGAGTTTTATAAGATATATAAGAGCACCGTCGCCCCGAAACTACTAGAAGCATACCAGGAGGCATATGAAAATACACAACTACCAAACAGCATATTGGAAATGACAATTGTACCGATCCTTAAACCGGGGAAATCCACAAGGGAATGCGCCTGGTATAGACTGATCTCCCTTATCAACCAGGATACCAAGATACTCACGGCGGTCTTAGCGAACCGCTTGAAAATAGTGATACCCACATTGATCCACTCAGACCAAATGAGATATGTCCCAGGGCGCAACACATCATGGAACCTCCGTAGACTACATCACGTTATAGAGCAGACTAATCAGAGACAAGGCGAATGCGCAGGGTGTCATTAGACGCCGTCAAAGCATTCATTTTGGTTAGCTGGAAGTGGCTGCTGAGTGTTTTGGCCCACTTTGGTATAGGAGAAGGGTTCCTTAGATGGATCAGGCTACTATACAAAGATCCTAGAGCAAGAGTGAAAATAGGAAGACATATTTCAAAAGCCTGGCGAATATAACAGGGGTACTAAACAGGGCTGCCCACTATCACCAATGTTATATATATTGGCCCTAGAGCCGTGGGCGGTTTTCCTCACGGCAGAATACGGAGACACAGGAATAGACAGATGGAGTAATACATCAGATTTCGTTATATGCAGACGACATCCTCCTCTTTGTAGAAAACCCACGCACTAACTTACCCTGCCTCCTAGAGGCGACTAACGCATACACTAGACACTCAGGGATAGCCATCAATAAAGAGAAGTCTGTCCTCTTCCCCCTGGCCGACCTAAAGAGAGTCCCCCGAGACAAACTCCCGGACATGGGTCTGACATGGGCACCGAGCTCCTTTAGATATTTAGGAATAGAGATACACCACAACACCATAGAATCACACGAACGCAATACACAAGCGGCACTAGACAAAATACAAAATGCTATGAGCTTCTGGGAGACACTCCCACTGGGGATGATGGGAAGAGCAGCCATCTTGAAGATGGTGGTACTCCCAAGGCTGTTATATTATTTTACAAATATCCCGCACGCCATACCCAGAGTCTTCTTCAGAAAGTTGGACACAATGGCGCAGAGGTTCCTATGGGGAGGGGGGAGGTGCAAGATCGCCATGACAACCCTACAAATAGTACGAGAAAGGGGGCATTAGGTTACCCGATTTCGAAAAATACTATTTAGCAGGGCAACTGCAATTTGTGGTTAAATGGCTGGGAGAGGACAAATCAATAGATAAAACACTCTTCCAACCAGCACTGAAATCATACTACCTACAAGAAATCCCATGGCTGGCAAATCCTTATGTAAGACCCTACCAAACCTGCTCAAGCTCGCGATAAAACTGTGGGCAAGGGCGTGGACACTCCAGAGGGCTGAAGACCCCTGCTTGTCACAGATTCCACTAGCAGGGTAACTAGGCACAGATCCAAATATGCTTGTAATTTACAGATCCCAATGGGAAGCCAAAGGAGTAGCACAAATAGGAGATTTGAGGTTAGACGAACAATGGGCAGAGTTCCAGGACATGGTGGAAGGATTTGACATACATGAAGGCCAATACATCCTGTATAACAGGATGATACTAACAATTAAGAAGAGGGGGCCAGAGTGGTCAGCACAAGAGGACACAGAAGGGAAGCTGGATATATGGTATGATATAGCAGAAGGGGGACACACAACCTCAAGGCTATATGAACAACTGTTAAGATCCAATAAATCACAGGCGTCACACACAAGAGGAAGCTGGGAAGAAGAACTCGGAAGACCCCTCAGCGACCAGGAATGGGCCAGGGCGTTCAGATATCCCAAAAAAGTATCAAGGAATGCAAGGTTCAGGCAAGCACAATTATATATCACGCACAGGGCGTACCTCACGCCCAAAAGGATGAATACAATGAAGCTGGGAGACCCCTGTACATGCCCCCGCTGCCCAGAGGAACAAGCAGGCATGATACACATGTTTTGGACCTGCCCAGTGATACAGGTCTTCTCGAACGAAATCAGACCCAGGCTGGCCGAAAGCAGACTCCACATACAAGAAGGAAATCCTGAGTTCTACTTACTGGGCCTCTTCCCAAGAGGAGACAGACATAGGTTGCATCTCGCAAAAATGAAAGACCTAATATTCATATTGGCCAAGCGGCGGATAGCAATGGCGTGGAACTCGAAAGAGGGCCCAAGAATGGACTCATGGTGGGCAGATTACAAAAAGTGGGCAATAACAGAAACAGCGGTGTGGATAAGGGCGGCACAGTGTGATGCTGGAAATGCATCTGAGGGACAGGGCCTCTGAATCCTTGTCCTTTTTCTGTT
Organism: Ambystoma mexicanum; assembly: GCF_040938575.1. Taxonomy (NCBI): domain Eukaryota; kingdom Metazoa; phylum Chordata; class Amphibia; order Caudata; family Ambystomatidae; genus Ambystoma; species Ambystoma mexicanum. Next base: position 223,486,293 of record NC_090935.1, read on the forward strand.
TTTACCGTGTGTTCTGTCATTTTTTCTGCCCAGGAGTCCATGAGGGACTCCTGGCAGTGCAGCTCTCTTTTGGTTTGGTGAACAGACCCATGGGATACCCTTATGGCACCTTTGGGTAGGGGTACAACCCTGTGCCCCTAGTGTATGTTTTTGGGCACCTGTGGGTGGCCCACAGAGCAGGGTATGGGCTGGTGGCAGCTCCATGCTGAACTTGACAGGTGCTCTGGGTGTCCTCCATTTTGGGATACCCAGGCCCTGCCATTGGGATCAGTTGATTCCTGATAGAAACAAGATGGCCCCTGTGGCCTCTTGCTTTCTATTGCCTGTTGTCTTGTTTTTCCCAAAGTCCTGGGAAGCCCTGGCTCTGTCCCTTCCCCCTGACTGGCTGTTGGGTGGAAGTTCCATATATGGTGTTGTTGTGAAGGCCCAGCTAGACTGACTGGAGCCTTCCCAGTGACTGTATGTTATGGGTACCTCCTGTGGGTGGGACCTGGGTGAATGGAGTGTGTGACCAATATACACTCCTTGTTGTGGTTGTCTGGTTTCTGGCATATGAGACAAAGACTGAGACAGCCCTGCCCGAAACTGGCCTGAATGCAGTGTGTAGTGTTGAATGGCTGGGTACTTGTCCCAATCCACATTCCTTGTTGTGAGTGTCTGAAAGGGAGGAGTGTGGCCTGAATGCACTGTGTGCCTGATTGGCTGACTGACTGCATGAATGCCCTTCTGTGTGATTGGCTGCTGTGTGTGTGCCAGCAGTGTGGATGAGAGACAGAATAGTATATCTGGGGACCTCTCACCACTGGAAATTGTTCAGAAGCGTTCAGAAGCGTTCAGAAGCGTTCAGAAGCTGAGTCTCCACTCAAGAGTAACTGGAACTGCTGATCCTCGACGTCCAGCTGGAAGAAGAAGACTTGCTGCTGCATTTGCTTCGACAGATCTGAAGGTTGCCGAATTCGTCGAGGACTGATCCGAGAGAGGACCTGGTAAGGCGCCCTCTTCCCGTGCTCCGAGGGACCATCGAGCACTGCTGAATCTTCGCCGAAGCGCCCTGGAAGTCAGACCCTCGAAAGGCTGCCGACCCGAGACGGGACCGCCGAGGAGATCGAAGTGAAGCACCCGGACATCGACGCCGTCGAAGTCCATTGCCGTCGACCAGGGTTCGCAGGTCTGTGTAACCGCTGGAGGCCCGTCGAAGTTGTGTTGCCCAGCCGTGGGAACCACTTGACGCCGTGCCGCCGACGACCGGAGCCGTCCGCTCCTTGCCTAAGAACATTTGAATTGAAGGACTTCCTCGACCGCACCGTCGACCGCTTTATCCTGCCGGAGAAAGTCGAGGACGACCAACGCGCAGAGGAGAATCCGCCGGTGGGTTTCCCGCCACCTCACGACCCCAAAGACTCGAGCGACTCGACGCCCTTTTTGGGCTACCGTCATTCACAATCTTTGCGGTCCAGAACTAGTGTCGCTGAGGTGCCCCGCACGCCTCTTACTCGCAGGACGCCGACGTCTCGACGCCGACGAGCACCGCTCGGATCGAAGCCTGCCGCCTCATCGACGCCGTTCTACCCTGTTTGTTGTCGGACGTTCGACGCCCTGTGTCTCCCGCTTGAAAGGGAAGGCATTCAAGAAGGGCCGTCGATTCCCCGACACCGAACACCGAGTTCCTCGACGCTTCTCGACGCCTCTCGACGATCCGTGACTCCTGCTTTAAAGGGGGTCATTCAAGAAGGATCTGTTGACGCCTCTTCGAAGAACTCGACTCCACCAGGTACATTGGGGGGGTAAAAACATTGTAGGAGAGAATAAGACTATTGAACAATATATGGACTGGGCTTGTGTTATATCTCTTTATTTTACAGGTTGCCCAGGTGGGGGGATCTCCACACAGAACTGTGTCCAGTGGTAGGGGCCAGTATTCTGCCTATTGTTTCAACCCTCTGTTATCTCTCCTCTCTCTATTGCTGGTTTCCTTCTTATTGATCTGTGTGCCATTTTAACAGTATTGTGAATGCACTTTAATGAGGTCTAATATTAGTGGTACCACTTTAGAATTGTAGATATTTACCATTATTGATTTTCCTGAGCACAAAGTGCGTTATTGTGATAAGTGTACATAACCTTTGAATATTAATTATATAAAGACTGTGTTTTCAGTAATACAGTGTGTGGACATTCCTTTGTGGGGGCTTGGGGGATACACTGTACTTAAGAACCAGCCTGCATCACCTCCTGAGAAGCTAGGCCTTGATTGCTCGTCCATCGCTACCGTAATAGAGAATCTTGGCTGGGGTCCTCTGTGCCTCTCCTCTACCATATAGAGAGCGGAAGTACAGACCCCCCCACCGGTCTTCACAGTGGGCAATAACAGAAACAGCGGTGTGGATAAGGGCGGCACAGAAAGGAGAAGGGGCAATAGGACAAAAAATGATGCCATGGAACTCCCTGATGCAGGACCTATTTGAACGAAGAGAGGACAGTGAAGAGGAAGACCCGAGAGGGGAGGAAAAACAGTAGAAGAAGACACTCAAGGCACCCCCCAGAACAGGAAGGCGAAACAGAAGAACTGCTAAACTGCCACAAGGACAGGGGAAGCCCAAATGACAGGAACACCTGCCCACTCGGAGGTGTAGAGAGGAAGGACACTTATGCAGAGTGCCAAGTAGCCAGTCAAGTTACATGTTATATGTTATATGTTACGCTTGTTTGTCTTGTAATGTTATCACAAAAAACAATAGTTTAAAAAAAAAAGGATGCCAGCAAGTCTGGGCGGGTGAGATAGTTATCACCAGTTCAAAGGAAACCTATTTATTCTCCACCCACCCATATTGTATGAAGTGTCCTTGCACACCATGTGCAATCACGTCTGCGGTGAGAAGGTCCCATACCAGCTCAAACTTGTAATACATTTTTTAAAAAATGAAATGTGTAACTATGTGATGATGTCACGATCTACCACGGAAGACTCCAGAAAGGGGTGTGCTACAAAAATGAGCTGATGGTGGTAGATAAATCAAAGTGACCAATGAGAACATGAGAATTAGAGACAATTGGATTTTTTTTGTATAGGTTTGACCAATCATCTGTTGCAAAATGTATATAATGTGAAGTGTTTGTGTGGTTCAGGGAGATTCAGGTTAGTTCTACTGTATAGCCTCACCTAGCCTCTTGTAAAATAAACTTGCTAAACGTGCACTCAATTCTTAAGTCATGGCCTCCTTTGGGTTAAGGAGATAAGAGGCCCACCTGCACATTTGGTGAGCCAGGTACGAACCCAGGCTGTTCCGAGATGTTGGGGGTGAGGGGGGGGTTGTTTCCCTGTCCACCCAACCCGGCTGCAGCGCTTCTCTGTAGGGACCAGTCTTTCGTGCACGATAAAAGGTTAGGTCCACAGACTTCATATTGGTTAGAGGCCTGTCTGATCTCCGGAGGCAAGTTGCCGTGGTCCAGCTGTGCAGGGCAAATTGAAGGAGAAGCACTTCAGCGCACTTTGTGTTCATGCGAGTGCACCTTTGGCGGGTAAAGCAAGGGGGTAATAGGTGATAAAAAGGTATTTTGTCTTTGATTTAAGAGGTTTGCTAGGGGTAGAATGTGAGTGCATGTGTGGAGTTAGACGGGGTTACATGGATTAAAACGGTGGATGCTTTGAAGGAGTGAGTGAACTGTTTCATGTTGCAAGTCCTTTGTTTTTATTTGTACCTAGTTGTATTTTTTACTGTGAGGTTTGTCCAGATAACCTTCAGTTTGCTTGTCTGGTTGTCTGGAGCCCTCACCTATGGATGAGGTGGCATGTTATGGTAAGTCCACACGTAGATAATTTTCTGAAGTAGACCCTTGGCATCCTTCATTTTGTATTGGCCATGCGCGCAAAGCCCTCACCTTGCATTACTTGGTTAGTCGAAATGAAGGGAATATTCCTGTAGTCAGGGAAAGACAGTGTTGTAGTAGAAAATAAATTAGTAATGAAGAGAGCGAGAGCAGCAGTGTTGTAGTGGAAAACATTGTGCTCCTACTATGCTCAAGTGAAAGAGATATCTCAAAGATATCTCCTTCACTCGATATTGGAAAACCTGTATTCTTTAGCTTCTAGGCCCAGCGGTTAAAAATCTTAGTGCTATGGAGGATGTATGAGAAAGACAGGAAGGCCCATAGTGTTAAAGCTTTACAGGAAGGGCTGCAAAAGGAGGGTGCAGGACTTGCTTGCACACCGCCACCCCATATGGGTGATATTCTTTTCTTTATTGCCCGCAGAGAGGTATACCAACCCTGAATTTGATCCTCCATTTTGTCTAGTAGCCACTCCAGTGGTTGCGAGACGAGCACAGGTAATGCCTCCATTTTGTATGATTTCTAATTGAAGGGATATTGAGGAAAGTGGAAGGATAACTCCTTCCATGGTTAGGGCTGCAGAAAGGTTGAGAACGGAGAGCAGAAAAGGAATAATTCACCGGAATGCTAGGTTGGCAGAGAGAGATTAAGGGTGGAGAAATGAGAGATAGTGAGGCCTGCAGCCAGAAGAATAGATTAAGGGTTGAGAATGAGTGAAAAAGGGGAGACTGTGCTTATACCGCTAGGATAGAGGATAGGCTGTGAATGGCAATACAGACACAAAAATAGACAAATTGGAAGAAGCGCTGGGGTTAGAAGAAGAGGTAGTGCTGTTTCGACAGCAGAGAAGTGACCAGCAGGAAGAAGTGAATAGACAGGAAAAGGACACAGATGAAGGAAGGTGGCGGCATGGACAAGTTCTCGTTAGGTTGGTTCAATCAGTTATCAGAGGTTAAAGTGGACCTGGAGGACAGAAGTATTGCTATGGGTACATGATTTGAGCAGGGAAAACGGGATCCAGCACCCTACAGTAGTGTGGAGTATGCTTCCGTGCCTGTAGAAGTATCATTGGAGGCGATAACAGGAGTAGGAGACAAAGGTGAATGGGAATCAGATGTTGAGCAGGGAAAGGAGGGTGTAGCAGCTCCACCTCCTGCTCCAGTAGCAACAACAGAGTACACCGTGGGGTCGTAGGACGCACTGTGGTACTCGCATGGCTGTAGTAAGTAATAGGAGAGTAATGGGGAAGCCCCAATAAAAGCAGGTGTAACTCAATTTCCGGTGCTCCAGAAGGGTCAGAGAAGGGCATATTATGTGACGTGGGCAAACAGGACCAAAATAATTTGATGAAGACGCTTTCTTCGCTCAGGGAAGTGGATTTATGCATTAGAGAAACATACTGCAAATGTCATATTGGCCATTGGGGACGTGAAAAGCGTATTCACGGCCCTTATGGGAGAACATCTGGGAGTGCAGTTGGATACAAATACCCACGATGGCGCAGCTTTCAACAATTACAGGGCACAGGTATGGAGGCCCTATGGGTTATGCATCCCGATAAGCTCAAACAAGTTTGCCTAGTGCAGTCCTTTTAGTTTAAATGAGGTGGAAGTATTAAGATACTTAGCGGGGTGCAGGGGAGAATATCAACCCTGACACTGGGTTGTACCAAATTATGTGAAAACAGCAGGTGTCCACAACCTTTGTGGAACACTCCCGTCCCTTGTACACCCTTGTAGTTGAAAATTAAGAATAATCCAGTCATGACAGACAGGGATTATGATGTATCATTATGATTAAAATAACAATATACTTTCTACTGTCGATACAGATAAATTGAAGAGAAAATACGTCTATTAGACATCTTCTGAAGAAGGGGTTCTATTCGCCCCGAAACGCGTAAAGCATACTGTACCTTGAAAACTTTGACGCTGCCTACTAAGACGCATTGGATTAGGAGTTCAAATCAAGTACAAATTGTCTACTATAAGTCATTTGTACTGCAAATGTTAATGTTTGGTTGTCTGGACTATGAAAAATAGTTATTATGAATACCATGTACTGTAAAAATCAGTTTACTTTAGGTTTTATAGGTTGATTATAAAACGGTACAAATTGCACGTTGAATTATTATTTGTCTAAACTAACCCCATTTGGGGCGCACAATTCATGGATGACGAAATCATCCCTTTATAAAGTTTTATTTTTGAAATTACACAAGAGAATTTGGTTGTGTTTTCAACTACAAGGGTGTGCAAGGGACGGGACTATGCATCCCGATAACCCAAACATAAATTCTATTTTAGCCAAAACAATGAAGTTAAATGATGATCCTGCCACACACATCCAGTTAATTCAGGGGATGTGGAGGGCAGCGATGGGAGAAGCATGGGATAGGAACGTGGCCATTTTTTCACCATATGCTAAAAAGGGACTTTCTAAGGAAGTCAAGCACGACAAGGTAACAGGGATGGAGGCCAAGAGCTGGCCAGAAATTCATGGACATATTGTACATTTTTGTAAAAGGAGGAAGGAGAAGGAAAGGGGGAGTATAGAGCAGACACAAAAGGCAGACGCCAAGCTTGTTCGGTAGAAGCTAGCGAAAACCTATTTGGAAGGAGCAGTGATTTCCAGCTCCATGGAGGGACAGCAGGGACGATTGAGCCAACAGGGACATAGTGAATTGGGTATGATGCAAGGTTAGATGGACGGGTGTGTTCCTGGTCCAAGGCAAATGAGAGGGGTTTCCGAGGGGTATGGGAGGATTTTCATGAGGAAACAGGTCATTTGGCAGGTTTGGAAGAAAGGGGACCCGGTTTAACAGGCCAACGGGAAATAACTATGGAGAGTTGCATGGGATCCAGTGTTGGTCGTGTGGAAGGATGGGACATGTAGCACATGACTGCTGGAGCAGGCCACAATATTTTAATGTAGGAACTCAGCATATGCAACCCCAGACCATGTAATATGCCCAAGGCTCTGTGAAATCGCAGCAGGCACGGGTTGAACAGAACCTAGTGACTGGGGCTGCACAGATCTATGTGATTCAACTGACCATGCCAGCACAGGCATCAGTCCATACATGGGAGAAACATCCTTTAGCCCAAGGAACATTCACTACACTGGAGCAAGTGTTTTTGGAGGGAATTATTTCCTGCTCCCCAGTGCTAATATATACCAAGATTAAAGTAGCCCACAAGGATCTCTGATGTGTCCAGTCCTGTATGTTACCACTGTTCCAGAAGAGTAACCCTGAATAGGAGTGCAGGTAGGGGACCAAAAGTTTGCATGTATGGTCAGTACAGGGGCTACAAAATCTTGCATCAAGGAAGGTGAATTCCTCTCGTCAGGCAAAACAGCGGACATGCAGGGATTCTCTGGGGCTATCCTGTCAGTTCCTTACACTGAAGATCTACGTATTAAGGTAGACACACAAAATGTTGTATTGCAAAGATAGCCTGTCAAATCTCTTGGGCAGAGAACTCAGTAGACTCAACATGTCGGTTGCTTTCACGGAGGAATGTATAGAATGCTCGCCTCCAGGTTTCTATCCAGTAAAAGAAGTGGTGCGCTTGCATGCAAACTGTAGTGACAGCGTGATAAGCGGGAGTACCTGTACATTCGACTTTGTTTCCTTATGGAGTAATGGTTTTGTTAAGTTGGGTCCCTGGAATCAGAAATCAGACATGGCGGGTACCGATTGAATTCTTGTTTCAGCCTGCTGTGCCACAGATGGTGACAGCAGGCACCATTGTCACGGTTCTCTTAGAAGCAATAGTCATCAAGAAGAACAGGGTGGTTCTCTCCGGCACCGACAAGGAACGCAGAAAGTGGCACACTGTCCTATGCTTCGATACAACCTTATTGCTAAAGGATATGTCCGAGGAGCAGTTGTTCAAAAACACAACAAAGACACAAGAGAGATGGCTTTTGAGATTGGTGTGCCTTGCCACATAGCAATAGAGCAAAGGGAAGCATCACAGACCATGCTCATCGTTAGAAATGCACCGCCATATTGGAAGGAAGATTTGGAGGAAGTGCCGGACCATTTATGGACCAGTAATCCTCATGATGTGGCTCTGTTAAAGAGTGTCAAATAAAATGGAAACATGGTGCGATATTATCAGGGGTTAAGCAGTACCCTATGTCTAGAGAGACAAGCAAAATTATTTATGAGACCATTATGGCGTTGTTGCAGCAAGGCATAATTGTCATGATGCCTACCTCCAAGGAGCCAGGTCCGACCCAGCGACCCCAGAGGCAGGCATCATTTCCCCCAGGGGAGTGCCAGCGGGCCAAAGCTGGGGCCCTTTGGACGCAGTCCTGGTGCCTTAGGCGCCAGGCTCATGTTGGACCTCTGTCCTGGCGCCTTAGGCGCCAGGCTCATAAAGCTAGACATGTGTTCAAATGTTTTAATGTGCACTTACCTGATGCAGACTATGCTGCCACATCCAGGCCCTCTTGAGGCCTGAATGGAACTACTTTACCTGTGGTACTACTTTCCACCCGGGTGTGGTCGGGGAAAGATACATACCTGATCGGAGGAAGGATACATACTTGGGACTTCTTCCAAAGCTGTTTAAACCACACCCGATCAGCAACTCACGCTTCGCGTTGTTCTGCTCCTCGCAGCTGGACGCTCACCGTGTCAGCTACTGCATCTGGACTTCAGCCACGCCTGTCAGCATCCTGGGTCACCTGCAAAGGGAGACAAGAGACCTACCAGCTAATCTGCACCACGGAGACACCACCGACGATCCTGAAAGGGAAGACATCATTTTTAAAAGCATTTCGTTACGATCGCTGCAGCGCTGCATTTCACTCACCTTTCCTGGGTTCCTCCATCTTCAGCAGCGATCATCCGGATACACAGCAAAAACATTACCTGAGCGCTCATCATCTATGACTTACCAGATCTTTACTGGAACTGCACGTTTCACTTCGGGTCGGCGCCATATCTCCGGCATTCCGAACCCCGGCCCCTATGGGGAAAAGATATCAACATCAGCGCTTTATTGCAAGGAGTTTCCAAAGGAATCTTCATTCATCACCTGAAAAAAGACAATGAACATTATTATTTAAAGCTTGAACTTTTGAACTTGCAACAGAACTTTTACAGCGCCTTACCAGTATAATCAAGCTTACCTGAACTCCCATCCAACCACAATCCAGTGAAGTAACTGGGTTCAACGCGCCCCTGCGTCAGAAGCAGGATGGAGAGCTCGTCCTTTCAGACCCTAAGGTGAGACTTCACAGGGAATTGTGGAAGCGTATTGTGGAGGGTTGGAAGAGAGTGGGAGGCTTGAGCATAACTCAGTCAGTAGGTAATACTCCCTTTTCACGCACAGGGGAATATTCCTGCGAGCCGGAGAAGCCAGAGTAGAGGGCCCTTCCTGTCCATCTTCAGAGTCCCGAAGCCAGACCTGCGCCTCCGTGGGAATCAGGTGAGCGTTACAATAATGCAACCTTCTGTGGTAACACAGCCATCTACACTGTGAAGAAAGCAAAGGAGTCCAGTTGGAGGATGGTTCAGGATTTGCACCCTCTCAATAATATTGTTGAGGCAGAGTTCCCAGTGGTACCAAATCCCACTACCATTCTCTGTAATAACCCTACTGGGTCAACCCACTTAATGGTGATTGTTTTGAAGAATGCATTTTTCTCAGTCCCCTTAGACCCGGATTTACAGTACCTCACAGCGTTTACATATTGTGGTCTAAGATTTGAGCACACGAGGTTGCCACAGGTGTACTGTGAATCTCAGAGTGGTTCAAATGGATTTGGTAAAGTATGTGTGTCCAGTACAGTAATTCAGTATGTGGATGACAGAACAAATTACTTACCAGTATACTCCTGTTCTCCAGCATAGGCCTGGCATGGATTCACATGCTCATGAATATTCCCGGTCGCGAGGCTGGGAATCCTCGGTAAAAGAAAAAACAGTTTCACTCTAGCTTGAAACTGTATTTCTCCACTAAACCAATTACTGTCCTTTGGGTCATGCTGCCCCCGTCCAATGACAGTCCTCTCCCTAAGCTCCACCCCAAGAGCCCATCTTCAGATTTGGTAGCCCGTAAAGTGGCAGTATGAACCAAAAAGAGCCACCGAGGGGAAGGTGTGAGGGTTTGCATGCGAGTCCATTCCAGACCCATGCTGGAGAACAGCAGTTATAGCTAAGTAAATTGTTCCTTCTCCAGCATGGGGTCTGCCATGGATTCACATGCTCATGAATAAAGATTACACAGCAGGGGGCATGGCTTGGCGGCCATGCAATAGAGACTTGTTTGGTGTAGCTCCTGCAGGATGCTGAAAGTCGAACCAAAAAGCTGGCATAAAACATCACAGTGACCCGTGGATCTTGAGGGGAAAGTGCCCGGAGGGCAGAGGCACAGCTGAGGAGAAGCCAGGACGAAATTGTACATATGAGAGAACAGGAGAGGGCCCGCAGCAAGATCTGTGCTGCCTCACAAAATGGCAGACACGGCATCCAGCTGGTGAGCCATAGCAGAGACAGCCTGGAGTGTGGCAACGCAGCAACCAGAGTAGAAGCTGGAGGTCGGATGCCCGAGATGAAGATGTCTCCAAGCCATAATCAGATCCCCTGCTGAGAAAAAATAGGGAGAACCGTGGAACACCTCGGAGAGGCCGGCGGTTCGGGAAGATGGAAGAGCGCGAGGAAGGAAGACCAGGTCCCTTGTGCGCAACACGAAGAGCGGAGAAAGGGACGCTCAATAGGGACACGGAACAAGAAGTGCCCAGGTAATGAGCCCGCACCACCAGAGCCGCAGAGTGCGAAATGAAGAGGCGGATATTGGGACCCCCCGGACCCGGACATTGGGAAGGACTAAGGCCAGTGGTCACTCCGGAGTCCCCTGCACCGGCGTCAAACGAAACACAGGGCAAGACCGAGCAGCCCTGGGAGCCAGGCCAGCAGGGACCAGGAACCAGAACGAGAACTTGTTAAGGAGATTGAGATCTCAGCAGCAGGCTCCCCAGGCACGACAGTAATCACTGCACAGGCGACCAAGTTGAGGGGGCCCTCCAGCACTGTGGATGACATGCGAGCACAGCAGCACATAGGAGGCTCTGGAGAGGGAGAGGGCCGGCAGAGAGAGCAGGTAAGTGCATAACAGGAGGAGGGCCCCCAAGGGAACCACTAGCACCCTAATACCCCTTGAGAGAAAAGGCGCCACTATACAAAATGGACCACAAAAACCCCAGACTCCAGCTACAATCAGCACCTAGTGGACTGCTGGCAAGCTAGAGCCAACAGGGACCGCCGGAGCAAGGGGAGGGGCATCCCGAATGAGGGAACGGCTACAGGCCACCAGACAAGACCATAGCTCCCATAGAAATCAGTGTGGCAAGCCAAGCACACAGTACGTGGGAGGCCACAGTCCACAGGCCTTAACCACGCATCTAACATGGGCCCCCCCCCCCTGAAGCGGCTTAGGCAACATATAAGTCACCAAACAGCCTGTAGACGATATGAGCTAGGGTTGATCTCTATTAAAGCCTGTATCTGTTGGAACACTCTTGCGTTATATAGGAAAACCATCTTGACAAATGTTACTCTGCAATTTAAAATCTTGAGCAATTCAAGTAGTGGAAACCCGGAGTGTCTCTTATCCTTATAGAGCGCAAGATGTGAAGTGCTTCTGTCAATGCACAAAACAGACTCCATAGCTCTCCGAGACAACCCAGACTCGGTGAAAAAAAAGATCTGGATACTCGATTGGATCACTACTGGCGAAGAAAGAACCACAAATAAACTGATGAAAGACGTACCGTGGGAAGCTCAAGAGTATGACAAACTTTTAAATTATGTAGCTTTGTTCCCTGACAACAAGAGAAGATCAATATACATGCGCTTTCGTCTAAACCTGCTAAAGACCAAAGTGAGAACTAAAAACTGGGCTGGTATGGATAAGACGAATGTGAATTGCAGATTATGCGAATTTCATGAGGAAACGACCAAACACCTTGTTCTATTCTGCCCCCAACGTCAATAGCAAAGAACCAACTACTCTGGCTCTTTGATTGCAGACCTGCCTACAAGGAATGCAGAAGAATGGTGGCACATGATATACGTTGGGGAGAACAAAAAATGGACATTTGCCCTAACGCTGTTCTTAGAAGAGATTGAAAACCTCTTGGACATTACGGACTCTTGCTGCACAAGGGGCGGTGTGGCTGCTGCAGGAACTCGTTGACTAAGGAGGAACTTACTTTACTCTATGTACTTGAGATAAAAAACTGGATTTTTCTTGTTTTTCTGTTTTCCTTTTAAAGGCTTGTAAAGGCCAATAAAAATGTTTTAAAAAAATGTAAAAAAAATAAGTCACCAAACTAGGGGAGTAGTCTGGCGGCGGATGAGGGGGATACAATCAATTAGTAGCCCCACGAGGCTGGTGAAAGGCAGAGAAAGTGAAGCCCCGCAGTTTCTCCGACAACGTGGAGGGTCAGCCGCCCAGAGGTAACTGATCAGCGGGACCGCAGCATAGGGACGGGGGCTGCCATCCAAGACCCCCATATTGTCCACAAAACAGAGGCAGAAGAGCACAGGGAGACGGACAGCACCCAAACATCAGGGGAGCCCAGCCTATATCAAGGGGCACAGGGGAGCAAGGCCCGAACAGTGTAAAAAAGGGGGGACAGTCCCATGAGAACTGACACCTGACACGTGGGAGGACACCACCCACCTGATATTAGGAAGCAGGCAGCCACCCCAGCAGAGCTTCAAAAACCGACTAACAAGACCAGAAAAGACAGTGGTAACTGGGTCGAGCAACGCCGGGTCTGGGGGCTCAAAAAGACAGTATGTGCTTGCACCAGTCCGTGGAACACAGGAAAGGGTTTCATAGAGAGCCCCAACAACGCAGAGAGTCACCACTAACCAGAAGCCCACGCCGAATGCAAGGGGACTCTCGACCTGTACCATGAAGAGGCAGGGCAAGCTTGGAGTATAACCCTTCAAACAAACACTGATCCTAAGGAGTAAAAACACCAGCTGGCAGAGAGTGAGAATCCCAGAGCCGCTGCACATCAGATACCCATCCTGTCAGCCAGGTAGGGAAGGGCGGCAAGACAAAAAGATCAAAGGGCGCACAGAAAACCAATAAGCCGGCTCCACATTAGGGACAAAAGAGTGCAACGCCAGCCCGGAAAAGACCCTGCAGGGACGCACTCAGACTTCCTGAGGCTATGAGGGGAAAGCCCAGGGACCCTGGCAATACAAGGCAATGGGCGCCACCAGCTCAGAAGCATAAGGGAACCCGCGTGTGGGGATGCTCCCCCTGTACAAACATTAACAAGAGCTGGAACAAAACAGTACCGACGCCACCACCGGAGCAAAGGGCAAAACAAGGAGAGATAAGCCACATTGAATTAATACAATATATGTGGGAGACCACAACTCATTGACCAGCCAAAAATCAAAAGCATCTGTGGGGGCACTGACACCACAAATGCAGGATGCAGGGACGGCACCCAGAAGCAGCAGAAACAGGGCCTCAAGAAGGGCAGCACTGGGATGGAAGTAGCCTGTCAGGGTGAGAGTGTGCCAGCCACAAAAGAGACAGTTCAGAGACAAAGCACCTGCGCTGAAGACTGGAGAAGAGGGGACCCCGACAAAGGCATAAGGCCGAGGAAGCAGACATGCCTGACAAACAGAAAGGAGGCAAAGGGAGGCAAACTAGCATGGAGTCATTTGCCCGCAAAAATGAGGATTCGCAGCCCGAAGCAGCAGGGGCAGCCACAGCCACATCAAACCACACCCAAGCCAAAATCAAGCACTCAAAGCATTGATAGAGGGCAAGCTAGATGCAGCGATTGTAGATGTGGGGACAAAACACAAGGAATTTAGTGGAGAGAGTAGCAACAGTGGAGCAACAAGTGCAGAGTAACACAGCAAACATGACTGCCTCACAATCCCAAATGTTAGAGGTACTGGATAGGATCAGCACGCTGGAACATAGAGCTGAAGATGTAGAAGGGAGAGCTTGATGCAACAATGTGCGCATAGTGGGGCTGCCAGAAGGGGAGGAAGGCAGAGGCCCCACAATATACATAGAGAACCTGCTGCTTCAGGAAGTGGGAGCAGGGAACTTATTCCAGGGTTTCGCAGTGAAGAGGGCGCATGAAGCTCTAACCAGCAGAGCCCGCCCGAGAGCACCCCCAAGACCTATGATTGCGAAGATCATGAACTTCAAAGACAGGGAGAAGATCCTGACATTATCAAGGGAGAGTGGGGTAATAATGAGAAATAGTGCCAGAATATCCATCTACGCAAACTACACAGTGCTTGTGCAAAGACAACGGGTGCAATTTTGGCCGACCAAGGAGCGCCTACGAGCGGCGGGTGTGAAATTCATGCTCTTATACCCGTCCTAACTAAAAGTGTTGCACAATGGGAGGACACATATCTTTGAGACTACAGCTGATATCCAAGAGTGGATGGACCAGCAGGGGGTCCCACAGCCAAGGGAAGAGAACAGGAGAAACAGGGACGCTCCCCAGTGAATTATGTAGTGGAACAGCGAACAGGCACATCTTACAGGGACATAGACCAACTGCCTGACGGGTGGAAACTTGCGCAATCTTCGAGCAAGCCGCCGGATGCCACAAGACCTTAGCAGAAAAATTTAACCTGGGGACGTACCCCGATGGAACATGAAGAAGCGAAACAAACAGCAGATCAGCTATATAGGAGACCTGAACCAGCAGTCTGAAAATGGGAGCTCACAGTTTCCGGGAGCGGACCGCCAAGAACCACAGGAGAGACCCCAAGGTGGATGGAGTTTGAGGTGTCAGTTTTAAGGCACCGCGCCGTGAAAAGTGTGCCCACGGAAAGGAGGGCAGCACCTGGAAT